>NW_022437030.1:1634636-1724277 GCF_009761245.1 Sapajus apella
TCCCTCCCTCCCTCCCTCCCTCCCTCTCTCTCTCTCTCTCTCTCTTTTCTTTTCTTTCTCAGAGCATCTCATTCTGTTGCCCAGGCTAGAGTACAGTGGCACAGCCACGGCTCACTGCAGCTTCAGCCTCCCAAGTTCAGGTGACTGCCCACCTCAGCTTCCCAAGTAGCTGGGACTACGGGCATGTGCCACCATGCCTGTCTAATTTTGTGTGTGTGTGTGTAAGACAGAGTCTCACCCTATGACCGAGGTTGGAGTGCAATGGCATGATCTCAGCACACTGCAGCCTCTGCCTCTCAGGTTCAAACGATTTTCCTGCCTGAATCTCCCGAGTAGCTGGGATTACAGGCGTCCACCACCACACTCAAGTAATTTTTTTAAATTTTTGTATTTTTAGTAGAGATGAGGTTTCACTATGTTGACCAGGCTGGTCTCAAACTCCTGACCTCGTGAGCCACCCGCCTCAGCCTCCCAAAGTGCTGGGATTACAGGCATGAGCCACCATGCCTGGCCTAATTAAACAACAACAACAAAAATATATATATATATAAAATATATATTTAATATATATATATAATACATATTAGACACAGGGTTTCCTTTTTTTTTTTTTTCTTTTTTTAAAGACAGGGTTTCACCATGTTGGTCAGGCTGGTCTTGAACTCCCAACCTCAGGTGATCTGCCCGCCTTGGCCTCCAAAGTGCTTGGATTACAGGCGTGAGCCACCACGCCCGGCTAGACACAGGGTTTCATCATGTTGCCCAGGCTGGTCTCAAACTCCCTGCCTCAGCCTCCCAAAGTGCTAGGATTACAAGTGAGAGCCTCCATGCCTGGCCTTATATATTTGTTATGATACACATATGTAAAAACACAGGTAGGAAAAAATAAGTTAAAGATAATCTACATTCATAATATCCAAAGGTAATTGTTGTTCCTAACAGTGTAATGAGAAGTTACACGCACAACCTTTGAAGAAAGACAAACTCATGTTTGAATTCTGGTTTCACTGTTTTTGGGCAGCGTGACCTTGGCATAGAAAACAGATAATACTTTTGTAATCTTGGAAGAGGGAAGATCTTTCTTGACACTGATACCAAAGACAGACAACAGTGAAAAAAATGGACAGATGTTGCATATGACAATTAAGAACTTCTGGATGTCATGACAGAGAACAAAACAATATGTAAAGTCAAATAGCACACTGAGAAAAAATACTTGCTTTAGAAACACATATATGTGGCCAGGCATGGTGGCTCACATCTGTAATCCCAGTACTTTGGGAGGCTGAGGCAGGCAGATCACATTGTCAGGAGTTTGAGACCAGCCTGACCAACATGGTGAAACCCCACCTCTACTAAAAATACAAAAATTAGCTGGGTGTGGTGGCGGGTGCCTGTAATCCCAGCTACTCAGGAGGCTGAGGCAGGAGAATCCCTTGAACCTGGGAGGTGGAAGTTGTAGTGAGCAGTGATCGTGCCACTGCACTCCAGCCTGGGTGACAGAGCGAGACTCCATCTCAAAAAAAAAAAAAAAAAAAAAAAAGAAATGAAAAAAGAAACCTATATATGTGTGTAATAGAAATACATATATGAAGGACTATTTTAAAATCATTTAGAAGTAGGCCTCACTAAAAATGAAGGATTCTGTCAAAGAACTACAAATGGCCAATAAACGCATATTGAACCTTGAGAATAACCAAAAGAATAATTTAAATGACTGAAGTTCCAGCCCAAGACCTGGGCTTGCTGGCAGGAGTCGGCTCTGGGCGTCTTTGGCTTTACAGATTTTTGAGCGGCCCTTTCTCCTTGCTCTCTGCAGAAATGGGCAAGTTCATGAAACCTAGAAGGTGGTGTTTGTCCTGGCAGGACGCTACCCTGGACGCAAAGCCGTCATCGTGAAGAACATCGATGATGGCACTTCAGATCACCCCTACAGCCATGCTCTGGTGGCTGCAATTCACCACTATCCCCACAAAGTGACAGATGCCATGGGCAAGATGAAGATCGCCAAGAGGTCAAAGATCAAGTCTTTTGTGAAAATTTATAACCTCAATCACCTAATGCCCACAAGGTACTCTGTGGCTGTCCCCTTGGACAAAACTGTCGTCAATAAGGATGTCTTCAGAGATCCTGCTCTGAAATGAAAGGCCCGATAAGAGGCCAAGGTCAAGTTTGAAGAGAGATACAAGGCAGGCAAGAACAAGTGGTTCTTCCAGAAGCTGTGGTTTTAGATGCTTTGTTTTGGTCATTAAAAATTAAAAAAAAAAAAAAAAGAATACTTAAAATGACGAGATGTGATTTTCATACATCAGATTTGGCAGGGATCAAAAAGACTGCCAGCAGCTGGGAGAGATGATGTGCACCTGTAGTCCCAGCTTCTGGGGAGGCCAAGGTGGGAGGATCTCTTTAGCCCATGAGTTCGAGGTCAGCCTGGGCAACATAGCGAAACACCATCTCAAAACCAAAACCAAAACCAAATCAAAGGCTGACAAAAACCAGTGTTGGCAAGGATGTAGATGCTCTCCTAGACTGTGGGTGGTGGGGGGTGGGTGGGTGTGATAAGTACAGCTTTTCAGGACACATGCTGGTAACATGTATCTAAATCCTTGTCCCGGTGCCCACCACTTGGCCTAATATTTCAACTTCAAATAACTTATTATTATTATTTTTTTGACACAGAGTCTCCGTCTGTTGCCCAGGCTGGAGTTCAGTGGCTCAGTCTTGGTTCATTGTAACCTCTGTTTCCTGAGTTCAAGTGATTCCCCTGCCTCGGCCTCTTGTGTAGCTGGGACCACAGGCACCTGCCACCACACTCAACTAATTTTTATATTTTTAGTAGAGACAGGGTTTCACCATGTTGGCCAGGCTGGTCTCGAACTCCTGACCTCAGGTGATTACCAGCTTTGGCCTCCCAAAGTATTGGGATTACCGGCATGAGGCACTGCTCCCAGCCCCAAATAACTTATTCTAATGGAAGGATAAATCATCAAATGAGAATCACGCATATGCTTGGATAGTCACTGGAACATTTTCATAAAAGCAAAAAGCTGGAAACAACCTAAATGTCCTTTAAAAGGGGATTGTTAAGTAAAGTACTGTAAAGTTATAAAATAGATTATTCAATAGCTATTAAAGGGGATAAGGTGAATTTAAATATGCTGATGATAAGGGGAGAAAGTCCAGGAAAAATTCAAAAAAACAAGTTGAGGTATGTGATCTTATTTTTGAGTAACAGGATCTTCTGGCTGAGCCCTGACTTGGATTTTGATTTTGACCCTATACAACTGTTTTTCTGGAATGCGTAGGAGTTGAAATGTTTAACAGACTATGTTGTAAATACACATGAGATTTCTCTTGGAAATTCTAGCACCATGTTGAGAAGATGGTGGAGATTTGTAAGTAGGGCTAGGACCCCAGCCTGTGTAAGAAAGAGACAACGGCAAGGTTTTTTTTTTTTTTGGTTGTTTGTGCATTTATAAAAGTATTTGCAGATTTATCAAAGACTGGTTGTGAAAGCTACATTAATTAAAAAACAACTTATTTAGGCTCAGGGCAGTGGCTCACACCTGTAATCCCAGCACTTTGGGAGGATTGCTTGAGTCCAGGGGTTCAAAAGCGGCAGTGGCAACATAGTGAAACCCCATCTCTACCAAAAAACAAAAACAAAAACAAGCAACAAAAAACTCCCACACTTATTTATTGAACATAAACGTAGAAGGCATAACTTGGTGAGTTTTCTCAAAATGAGCACTCTCATGTGACCGCCAGTCAGATGTACAAATTTGTGTGATCCCAGAAGCTGGTCTCTTATAGCCCCAGCCCCTTTCCTTCTCAGGGGACCATGCTTCGGACTTCCAACACCAGAAATGAGTTTGACTGTGTTTTAACTTTACATCAGTGGAACCATAGAGCATGGCCCCTTTTAGGTTTAGCTTCTTTCACTTAATATTATGAAATGCAGCTGGGGGTACTAGCTGTCACTCATATTCCTTTCTGCATAGTATTTTATTGTACGAATATCCACACATTGTTGATCCATTCTTCTGCTTATGAATATTTAGATTGTTTCTATCTTTGTCTATGAACATTTAGCCTTTTTTTTTTTTCTTTTTTGAGACAGTCTCACTCTGTCACCCGGGCTGGAGTGCAGTGGCACAATCCTGGCTCACTGCAACCTCTGCCTCCTGTTTCCAAGCAATTCTCCTGCCTCAGCCTCCCAAGTAGCTGGGACTACAGGCCCTTGCCACCACGCCCAGCTAATTTTTGTATTTTTATTAGAGACAGGATTTCACCAAGTTGGTTAGGCTGGCCTTGAACTCCTGGCCTCTAGTGATCTGCCAATCTCGGCTTCCCAAAATGCTAGGATTACAGGCATGAGCCATTGTGCCCGGCCACTTACATTTAGCTTTAAGAGATAGTGCCAAACCATTTTCCAAAGTTGTACCAGATTACATTTCTACCAACGATGTTTGGGAGTTTCAGTTCCATCACATATTTGCCAGCAAGTGACATGTCATGTCAATTTTGAGTATACTGGTGGGTGGATATCTCACTGTGGTTTTAACTTGTGATTCACTGATGACTAATGAGGATTAACACTTTTTAAAACAAGTCTCATGGCCATTTGGACATCCTTTGTGTTCCTAGTCATTTGCTTTTTTTCTGTTGAGTTGTTAATCTTTTTCTTAGGAATTTGCAGTTCTTTATGCATTTTGGATATTAGATCTTTGTCATTTATATGTATTGCAAAAATATTTTTAAAAATATTTATTTATCTGTTTGTAAAGAAAGGGTCTTGCTATGTTGTCCAGGCTGGTTTTGAACTCCTGGGCTCAAGCAATCCCTCTGCCGTGGCCTCTGAAAGTGTTGGGACTGTCAGCGTGAGCCACCACACCCCGGTGCAAGAAATCTTTTCCTATTCCAATAGCTTTCCTTTCTACTCTCGTAAGAGTCTTGTTTGATAAACAGAAGCTCTTTAATATAGTCCAATTTATCTACTTTTCTTTTATGATTCGTGCTTATGTCCTGTTTAATACATTTTGCCTAAAATAAGGACATAAATATGTTTCTCTATGCCAGTTTCTAAAAGTTTTATTGTTTCATCTTCATATTCAGAGCCTATCTGGATTTGATTTTTGTGTATAGTATGAAATAGGAGTCAAGATTCACTTTTTAAAAATTACACATTACTTTTATTAGCTTTTAAAAATTACAACTATATTCTGTAATTATTATTTTTTTTATTGTACTTTCGGTTCTGGAGTACATGTGCAGATCATGTAGGATTGTTGCATAGGTACACACATGGCAAGGCGGTTTGCTGCCCCCATCCCCCTGTCACCTATATCTGGCATTTCTCCCCATGTTATCTCTCCCCAACCTCCCCACTCCCTGATGTCCCTCCTTTAGCCCTCCCAACAGACCCCAGTATGTGATGCTCCCCTCCCTGTGTCCATGTGTTCTCATTGTTCAATACCCGCCTATGAGTGAGAGCATGTGGTGTTTGATTTTCTGTTCTTGTGCTAGTTTGCTGAGAATGATGGTTTCTAGATTCATCCATGTTCTTACAAAGGACGTGAACTCACCATTTTTTTATGGCTGCATAGTATTCCATGGTGTATATGTGCCACATTTTCCTTGTCTAGTCTATCATTGATGGGCATTTGGGTTGGTTCCAGGTCTTTGTTATTGTAAACAGTGCTGCAATGGACATACCTATGCGTGTGTCTTTATAATAGAACGATTTATAATCCTTTGGGTATATACCTAGTAATGGAATTGCTGGGTCCAATGGAATTTCTATTTCTAGATCCTTGAGGAATCGCCACACTGTCTTCCACAATGGTTGAACTA
The DNA here is from genome assembly GCF_009761245.1 of Sapajus apella. Taxonomy (NCBI): domain Eukaryota; kingdom Metazoa; phylum Chordata; class Mammalia; order Primates; family Cebidae; genus Sapajus; species Sapajus apella. Next base: position 1,640,490 of record NW_022437030.1, read on the forward strand.
ATTTACACTCCCACCAACAGTGTAAAAGTGTTCCTATTTCTCCACATCCTCTCCAGCATCTGTTGTCTCCAGATTTTTTAATGATCGCCATTCTAACTGGCATAAGATGATATCTCAATGTGGTTTTTATTTGCATTTCTCTAATGACCAGTGATGATGTGTATTTTTTCATGTTTGTTGGCCTCATATATGTCTTCTTTTGAAAAGTGTCTGTTCATATCAAAACCATTCAGGTCATAGGCATAGGCAAGGACTTCATGACTCAATCACCAAAAGCATTGACAACAAAAGCCAAAACAGACAAATGAGATCTAATTAAACTCCACAGCTTCTGCACAGCACAAGAAACAATCGTTAGAGTGAACCAGCAACCAACAGAATGGAAAAAATTTTTGCAATCTACTCATCTGACAAAGGGCTAATATCCAGAATCTCCAAAGAACTAAAACAGATCTATAAGAAAAAACAAACCCATTCAAAAGTGGGCGAAGGACACAAACAGACATTTTTCACTTTTCTCCCTATATGGTTATTCAGCTGACCCAGCACCACTAATTGAAAAGATTCATCTCTTCCCCACTGTGCTAACATGTCGTTTTCTGTCGTAATTGTCCGTATACGTGTGTGCTGTTTCTGGGCACTCTATTATTTCGCATTGGCCTGTTTGCCTGTCACTGTATTAATTTAATTTGGGCTATTTTAGTTATCGCACAGTATTATGCACTGTCCATGGTTTCTTTTTCCATGGTTTATGTTACTCAAGGTACAGTACAATGATATATTTTGAGAGAGAGGGACCGCATTCACATAACTTTCTTTCCAATATATTGTTGTAATTGTTCTATTTTATTATTAATTTTTGTTGTCAATCACTTAATGGGACTAATTTATAAGTCAAATTGTATTATAGGTGTGTAATAGAAAAAACCCACAGTATATACAGGGTTTGATGTTACCTGTGATTTCAGGCATCCATTGGGGGTCTTGAGACATATCCCCCACAGATAAGAAGAAACAACTGTAGTCCAAATCCTTCAACTTTGTTCTTATTTTTCAAGACTTTCTTAGCCATTCTTGGCCCTTTGTATTTTCACATAAATTCTAGAATTGATTTGTCCATTTCAACTTCCTTCATTGCTTTCTCCCCTTGCCCCTGCCACCAAAACAAACAAACAAACAAAAGCCTCACTGCGATTTCAATTGTGATTGCTTCGAATCTATAGGTCAAATTAGGGAGAACTGATATCTTAGCAATACTATTTCTTTTCTTTTTTTTTTTTTTTTTTTGAGACAGAGTCTCACTGTCACCCAGGCTGGAGTGCAGTGTTGCGATTCTGCCTCACTGAAACCTCCGCCTCCCAGGTTCAAGTGATTCTCCCACCTCAGCCTCCCAAGTAGCTGGGACTACAGGCATCCGACACAATGCCTGACTAATTTTTGTATTTTTGGTAGAGATGGGGTTTCACCATGTTGGCCAGGCTGGTCTCAAACTCCTGGCCTCAAGTGATCTACCTGCCTCAGCTTCCTAAAGTGCTGGGATAACAGGTGTGAGCCACCGCCCCTAGCCAATACTGAGTACTTCAATCCTGCGCATAGGATATCCTTTCATTTTTGAGAGTCTTCTTTTATAATCCTCAATAAAGTTGTGTGATTTTCTGTGTAGCGGCTCTGCACAGTTTTGTTTTGTTTTTTTTGAGGCGGAGTTTCACTCTTGTTACCCAGGCTGGAGTGCAATGGCGAGATCTCGTCTCACCGCAACCTCCTCCTCCTGGGTTCAGGCAATTCTCATGCCTCAGTCTCCTGAGTATCTGGGATTACAGGCACGCGCCACCATGCCCAGCTAATGTTTTGTATTTTTAGTAGAGGCGGGGTTTCACCATGTTGACCAGAATGGTCTCTATCTCTTGACTTCGTGATCCACCCGCCTCAGGCTTCCAAAGTGCTGGGATTACAGGCCTGAGCCACCACACCCGGCCAGTTTTGTTGGGTTTATCCCTGCCTATTTATGTCCTTGATGCTACTGTATATAATATTTAATTTTTGTCAAATTCTGATTAAATAGAAATGCAATGATTTTTTAAAAAAATTTTGACCTTGTATTTAGTGACCTTGTTAATGGTTACCTTATTGATGGTAACAGTTTTTTTTTTTTTTTTTTTGAGACAGTGTCTCACCCAGGCTGGAGTGTAGTGGCGAGATCTCTGCTCACTGCAATCTCCACCTCCTGGATTCAAGCAATTCTCCTACCTCAGCCACCAGAGTAGCTGGGATTACGAGCACACGCCACCATGCCTGGCTAATTTTTGTATTTTTAGTAGAGATGGGGTTTCACCATGTTGGGCAGGCTGGTCTCCAACTCCTGACCTCAAATGATCCACCTGCTTTGGCCTCCTAAAGTGCTGGGATTATAGGCGTGGACCACCATGCCCGGTCATGGTAGCAGTTTATCTGTAGATTTGTTTAGATTTTCTAGGTGTATAATAATGTCATCTGTGTATTATAAGAATTTTAATTTCTTCCTTAGTGATATTTTTTAAATTTTATTTTTATTTATTTATTTATTTTGAGGCAGGGTCTCACTTTGTCACCCAGGCTGAAGTATAGTGGCGCCATTTTGGCTCATTGCAGCCTCGACCACCTGGGTTCAAGTGATCCTTCTGCCTCAGTCCCCCAAGTAGTTGATACTAGAGAGGCACACCACCATGCCCTGCTGACTTACTGGTTCTTAGACATTTTAGTTATCCTCTCCCTCCCCCATACATCTTCTCTTTTTTCTCCTCCTCCTTTCTTTTTCTTCCACTTTTTCTTGTTTGTAATTGTTGCATTGGCTAAGACCTCTACTACTGTGTTAAAAAGAAATAGTAATAATGGGCATCATTGCTCTAATCTCAGTGGAATGCTTTTAATATTTCACCATTAAGTATGATATTTGCTGTAGAATTTTAAAATTTGAAATGATATCCACCTAATATAACATCTAGTGGCACTTGGTAATTCACAATGCTGTGCAATCACTACCTCTGTCTGGTCCAGAACATTTCTGTCATTCCAAAATAAACTCAGTTCCTATTCAGCAATTACTCCGCGTTCCCCCAAACCTCCCAACTCTGGCCACCAGCAATCTGTATTCTGTTTCTATGGATTTATTTGTTCTGGATATTTCATGTAAGTAAAATCATATAATATCCCTAGTTTTTTGTCTGACTTCTCTTACTACACTATTTTCAAGATTCATTCATGCTGTAGCACATATCAGTACTTCATTCCTTTTTATGGCAGAATAATATTCCATTGCATGTATATCACATTTGTTTATCCATTCAGATGTTGCTGGACATTGGATGGCTTTTGTCTTTTGGCACTGTGAGTAGTGTTGCTATGAACACTCATGTAGAGTAGTTTCTCCTTCCCACCATCTGTGGTTTTGTTTTCCATTGTTTCAGTCACCCACCATCCAAAGATATTAAATGAAAAATTCCAGAAATAAACAATTTATAATTTTTTTTTCTTTTTTTGAGAGAGAGTCCTACTCTGTCATCCAGGCTAGAGTGCAGTGGCGTGATCTCGGCTGACTGCAACCTCTGCCTCTGGGTTCAAGTGATTCTTGTGCCTCAGCCTCCAGAGTAGCTGGGATTACAGGCGCCTGCCACCATGCCCAGATAACTTTTTGTGTGTTTTTAGTAGAGGCGGGGGTTTTCACCATGTTGGTCAGGCCGGTCTCGAACTATTGACCTCAGGTCATCTGTCTGCCTCAGCCTCCCAATGTGCTGGGATTATAGGTGTGAATTATCAGTTTTGCCCAACAATTCATAAGTTTTAAATTGTGTGCTGTTCTGAGTAGTGTAATGAAATCTTGTGCTGCCTGGCTCTGTCCCATCTGGGATATGACTCATTCCTTTGTTCCGCTTATGCACGCTGCATTTACTACCTGCCCATTAGTTATCAACATCATCTTGTTTGCTCCTAACATCCAACCATCAACATAATCACAGTTTGATTACCCAGGATCGTCCAAAGCAGATGATTCTCCTCACACATCAGGTCAATAGCAGCCTAATGCTACATTGCAATGTGTGTCATTCACCTCACTTTATCTCATCACATAGGCATTTTAGCCTTCCATACCATAAGGAGTAGAAGGGTGAGCACAACACAGTAAGATATTATGGGAGTGGTGGGAGAAGTTGAAAAAAAACCTACAGTGTAGATGGGATTTGGTACTTTCCAAGGTTTAAGGCATCCACTGGAAACCTTGGAAAGTATTCCTTGCAGATAAAGGCAGACTACTGTTCAAGGATTTTTTTTTTTTTTTTTTTGAGCCCATTTTAAATTCTTTTAGGTATGTACCTAGGAGAGGACTTTCTGGGTCATATGATAATTCTATGTTTAGCTTTTTGAGGAAACACCAAACCGTTACATTTCTACCAGAAATGTATGAGGGTTCTGATTTTTCCACATTCTCACCAACATTCATTATCTTCCACTTTCAAAAATTTCAGCTGTCCTCTTGAACATATTCTTTATCAAATTAAGGAATTTTCCTTCTGGGACAGCATCACTTTGTAATATGCTTGACAAAACTGCATACTCTCAATCTAGTTATGGGAAAACATCAGAGAAATCTGCACTAAGAGACATTTTACAAAACTAAGCATTCTTCAAAAAGTGTTAAGGTCATAAAGACAAAGACTGAGGAACGGTTCCAGATTGGAGTAGACATGACAATTAAATGCTAGATGGGATCTTGGACTGGATCCTGGGTCAGAAAGGGACGGACATTAATGGGAAATCTAACAAATTTCAAGAAGGCGGCCGGGCGTGGTGGCTTATGCCTGAAATTCCAGAACTTTGGGAGGCCAAGCCAGGCAGATCACCTGAGGTATGGAGTTTGAGACCAGCCTGGCCAACATAGTGAAACCAGCCTCACTCACCCACAACCACCCCATATGGTTTTTTGTTTTGAAGCGGAGTCTTACTCTGTCACCCATGCTGGAGTGCAGTGGTGTAATCTCAGCTCACTGTAGCCTCCACCTCCCAGGTTCAAGTGATTCTCATGCCTTAGCCTCACAAGTAGCTGAGATTACAGGCACGGGCCACCAGACCTAGCTAGTTTTTGTATTTTTAGTAGAGACTGGATTTCTCTAGGTTGGCCAGGCTGGTCTTGAAGTCCTGACCTCAAGTGACCCGCCTGCCTTGGCCTCCCAAAGTGCTGGGATTATAGGTGTGAACTATCTCAACTTGGCCCCATGTGCTATTTTGAAGTGTGTTGTTTAATCTCCAAGTATTTTTGGATTTTCCAGCTATTTTTCTGTTACTGACACTTAGTTTAATTCCACTGTAGTCTGAGGACAGACATATGATTTCCATTGTTTTAAACATTGGCTAGGCACGGTGGCTCAGGTCTGTAATTCCAGCACTTTGGGAGGCTAAGGTGGGAGGATGGCCTGAGCTCAGGAGTTCGAGACCAGCCTGGCCAACATGGGGAAACCCCATCTCTACCCAAAATACAAAAAGTTAGCTGGTCATGGTGGTGTGTACCTGTGGTCCCAGCTACTCAGGAGACTGAGGTGGGAGGATAGCTTGAACCTGGGAGGGAGAGGCTGCAGTGAGCTGAGCCGGCACCATTGCACTCCAGTCTACATGACGGAGTAAGATCCTGTCTTAAAAAAAAAAACAAAGTTAAGGTTTTTTTTTTTTTAATTATTATTAGTATTTTAAAATTTTTTCCTGTTCACTTAGAGGGAACGGAAGGTGATTTTCTTTTTTAATGGCCCAGAAGTTCTTCTTTTTTAATGGCCCAACATCTTGGTGAATGTTCTGTATGGGCTTAAGAAGAGAAGAATGTGTATTCTACTGTTGCTGAATGAAGTTGTCTATAAGTAGCCGTCATATCCCGTGGATTGGTGGTGGTGTTGTGCTTGCCTAAGTCCTTACTGCTTTCTTGGCTGCTGGATCTGTCCCGTTATGAAAAGCGAGGTTGGAGTCTCCAACTATAATAGTGGGCTCATGTATTTCTCCTTGGAGTTCCATCAGTTTTTGCCTCATGTACCACTGTGAGCAGCTACACCACTGAGTTTCAAACTGATTATTTGTATAATTGACTATTATCTACTATATTCATTACTGTTTTCTATTTGTTGTTCTTCATTCCTAATTTTGTCTTTCAACCTTTTATTGCCTTTTGTGGTTTTAATTAGGCATTTTGTATGATTCTGTTTTATGTCCTTTCTCGGCATAACAGTTATACTTCTTTTTTACTTTTTTTTTTTTTTTTTGAGATAGAGTCTCACTATGTCACTGAGGCTGGAGTGCAGTGGCATGATATCAGCTCACTGCAATCTCTACATCCTGGCCTCCATGGATTCTCCTGCCTCAGCCTCCTGAATAGCTGGGATTATAGGCATGCACCACCACACCCAGCTAATTTTGTATTTTTAGTAGCGACAGGGTTTCACCATGCTGACCAGGGTGGTCTCAAACTCCTAACCTCAAGTGATCTGCCCACCTCAGCCTCCTGAAGTACTGGGATTAAAGGTGTAAGCCACTGCACCTGGCTACTTTTTTAACTTTTTTAAAAGGTTGTCCTAGAGTTTGCAATATACATTTACAATTAAATTTAGTCCTCTTTCAACTAACACTGTGTTTTTTCAAGGGTTGTGTAAATACCTTGTAATAAAACATTCCTAACTCATCTCTCCTGTTCCTTGTATTGTTCTTATTCATTCCATTTTATACATAAGCATACACACACACACACACACACGCACACACACGCATGCACACACACACAAACACACGCATAAGTGTAATCATACATAACTGAATACATTGTTGTTATTTTGAACAAACTGTTATCTGTTAGATCAATAAAGATTAAGAAAAATGAAAGTTTTTCTTTTACCTCCATTTATTCATTCTCTGGTCCTCTTCCTTTCTCTATATGAATCTGAGTTTCTGACCTACATTATTTTGGTTCTCTTTGAAGAACTTACGTTAACATTTCTTGCAAGACAGTTTTAATGACAACAAATTCGCTTCCAAATTTATTTCCTCCTCCCCCTCCAAAAAGCATAAGGAGATTTTTCTCAGAAATTCACTGTGAGGCCTACAAGGTAAATCTCACAAATATGTGGGGACCCCATCAATGACAGATTGGATAAAGAAAATATGGCACAGATACACCACGGAATATTATACAGCCATAAAAAAGAATGAGATGTTGTCTTTTGGGGAACATGGATAGAGCTGGAGGCCATTAGCCTTTGCAAACTAACACAGGAACAGAAAACCAAATACTGAATGTTCTCACTTAGAAGTGGAAGCTGAATGATGAGAACACATGGACACAAAGAAGGGAACAGCAGACACCTGAGCCTATCTGAGGGTGGTGGATTGGAGGAGGGAGAGACTCCGAAAAAGAATTATTGGGTACTAGGCTTAGTACCTGGGTGATGAAATAATCTGCTGAAGAAACTCCCCTGACATGAGTTTACTTATATAACAAATCAGCACATGTACCCTTGTACCTAAAATATAAGTTAAAAAAATAAATCAAACATATATACCCAAACGATTATAAATCATTCTATTATAAAGATGCATGCACACGTATGTTCATAGCGGCACTGTTTACAATAGCAAAGACCTGGAGCCAAACCGAATGCCCATCGATGATAGAGTGGACAAGGAAAATGTGGCACATATACACCATGGAATACTATGCAGCCGTAAAAAACGATAAGTTCGTGTCCTTTGTAGGGACATGGATGAACCTGGAAACCATCATTCTCAGCAAACTGACACAAGAACAGAAAATCAAACACTGCATGTTCTCACTCATAGGCCGGTGTTGAACAATGAGAACACATGGACCCAGGGAGGGGAGGATCACACACTGGGGTCTGTTGGTGGGGGGCCAACGGAGAGACAGCAGGGGGAGGGGAGGTCAGTGAGGGATAACATGAGGAGAAATGCCAGATGTAGGTGATGGGGGGATGGAGGCAGCAAACCACATTGCCATGTGTGTACCTATGCAACAATTCTGCATGATCTGCACATGTACCCCAGAACCTAAAGTACAATTTTTAAAAAAAGGAAAAAGAAAGAGAAAAAATAAATAAAGCAAACAACAAACAAATAAATGATATTAGACAATAAAAAAAAAATGTAGGGGCCTTCTGATGCCTAGGGCCTCCTGGCGTTTTGTCTATCAGACTTGTCTACACTGAGCTTCCAGCAATTCGTCAGTTACAGGTTAGATTTCCCTACCTCAGCTCTGCTTCCCAACTAGGTTTCAGCCTATGGGTTTCTGCTCCAGTAAGTTGTGATTCTCTGTGAGGCTTCTAGTTTTCAAGGCTACCATGGATCTGGGAGAGGGTATGGAAACAGAACAAGCTAAAATGCTACAAAACTCACTCTCCTTTCAGAGATGCAATTTTTCCTCTTGACTAGAAGCTCCTTCTTTGCTGAAACCTGGTGGTTAACTTGCAAAGCCTAGAAAAGTTGATTTTTTGTTCTTTGTTGCCAATGTCCTTATGGCTCTCATGGAAAATTGAATTTTTTGAAGTCCTTACTGCACCATTCTAGAAGTACTTCTCTCTATCCTGCATTTTAATTCCACATACACTTTAAACACCAACAAACATTTTTTTTTCTTTTGAGATGGAGTTTTGCTCTTGTTGCCCAGGCTGGAGTGCAGTGGCACAATCTTGGCTCACTATAACCTCCGCCTCCCAGGTCCAAGAGATTCTCCTGCCTCAGCCTCCCGAGTAGCTGGGATTACAGGCATGCACCACCATGCCCGGCTAATTTTGTATTTTAAGTAGAGGCGGGGTTTTGTCATGTTGGACAGGCTGGTTTTGAACTCCTGACCTCAAGTGATCCACCTGCCTCGGCCTCCCAAAGTGCTGGGATTACAGGCATGAGCCACTGCACACGGCCAACAGACATTATTATTATTTTATACAGTCAGTACCCATTTATATTTAATTGTACACTTGCCTTTCTGCTGTTTGTCATTCCTTCTTGCATTCTTATTCCTTTGTGCTCGATAATTTCCCTTCTGCTGAAGAGCCTCCTTTAGTATTTCCTTTATTATTTTACTATTATTTTTATTTGAGACAGGGTCTCATCCTTTTGGCTAGGCTGGAGTGCAGTGGTGTGATCTTGGCTCACCACAACCTCCACCTCCCGGGCTTAAGTGATTCTTGTGCCTCAGCCTCCCAAGTAGCTGGGACTACAGGCATGTACCACCACGCCCAGCTAATTTTTGTATTTTTAGTAGAGATGGGGTTTCACCATGTTGGCCAGGCTGGTCTTGAACTCCTGGCCTCAAGTGAGTGATCCATCTGCCTCAACCTCCCAAAGTGCTGGAATTACAGGTGTGAGCCACTGCACCTGGCCTCATTTTACCTTCATTTCTGAAAGAACTTTTAATTGAGAATAGAATTCTAGGTTAGCTGTTATTTTGCTTGAGCGTGTAGGAGCCAAGGAAAACTTCTGTGTCCTCCAGAGGTTCACTGAACATGAACTAGCAGATTAATAGGGAAAGAAGGCATACAAAATTTTTGTAGCATGCACAAACATGGAAGCCATATACAAAGTATTCAGATGCAAAGAGGGGACAGAATGTTCAGGCCTAAATACTCTCTTCTTAGGGGAGAGATGTATGGAGCAGGAGGCAGATATTATTTTGTAAATGATTCTCTTTGAAAGCTGGTTTGGACATTACAGGAAAGGGAAGGGCAGAACTGCACAGGAACACAGGTTGTCCTAGTATGCAAATTAAGTCTCGTAAATAATTTCTTAAGAGTCGCTTTCAAAAGAATCGATGAAGCCTGGGTGCAGTGGCTCACTCCTGTAATCCTGCCACTTTGGAATGCTGAGGCATGTGAATTACCTGAATCAGGAGTTCAAGAGCAGCCTGGACAACATGATGAAACCCCGTCTATACTAAAAACTACAAAAAAATTAGCGAGGAGTGGTGGCAGGCGCCTGTAATCCCAGCTACTTGGGAGGCTGAGACAGGAGAATCTCTTGAAGTGGAGAGGCGGAAGTTGCTGTGAGCTGAGATCGTACCATTGCACTCCAGCCTGGGCAATGAGAGTGAAACTCCATCTCAAAAAAAAAAAAAAAAAAAATTGAGAATTGATGAAAAGTTTGTCTGGGCATGGTGATGACTTCCAGCTTCTTCTCTTTGCCTGTGGTTAATCTTTCCTGATTATTTGATGAGATTCCTAGGGAGGGGGTTTTAATTGTATTTCATTTGGAAAGGAGCTTTCTTAGTCGGATAAGGAAATTCCAGAGAGAGTACCTCCAAGTGGTCTGGGAAAAAGGATCGGAGAGACAGGAATATTGGGGGGAAGGTCAGAAAGAGCTCTCTTTTCTGAGGCTTACTACTTCTGAGGCCTTTTAATTTTCAAAGCACTCAGCATGCCAGGGTGCCATATTTTGGGGAATCATTTTCTGAGCCACCGCAAGCTCTACAAATATTCCATTCGATTATTCTCTAGGCTTCCAAGCTTTCTGCTGAATAACAATTAATTATTATTCTTTTGAAAATGATTTGTCCTTTTATTCTGTGGTCATGTTACAAGGTTTTTTTTTTGTCTTTCATTTTCTGTACTTTTAGTATAGCTAGTCAAGTCAGTTTTTTAGCATTCATTCTTGTTGACATTCATGGGGCTTCTTGGGTCTGTGACTTGATATCTTTCATCACTTGGCGGCAGGCTCTTCAAACATTGTTCCTTTCCCTTCTTTTTCTTTCCATCTGAAATTCCAGTTACACATATGTTTGACCTTTTCACCATGTCCCATATGTCACCTAAGTTGTTTAATGAATGCTGGGCATTGTGTATAAAAAATTATGGAGATAATTTGAGGCTCTCATGATGTTACTTTTCTCAACAGAGGATTATTTTTTACGTTGGCAAGCAGTTAGAATAAATACAGATTACCTTAATCCAGTCTGAGCCTGATTTGGTTTGAAATCAAATTTTAGTCTTTAGAAGGATCAGGTTATTTTGATTTTACCTTTATTCCTAGGGTGTAGGTCTTCTGGGATCCTAACTGGAGCCCTGGGGTCTTTATTCCTCCACAGTGAACCCTGAACTTCTAAGTTTTGTCTCTTTAGTGATGTGAGACTGCCGAGAATACTGCTCAGCTTTCAACCTGCCAGGCTCAATGCTACATATGCATCAGCTAAGACCCCAAGGGGAGTGCTTCTGAGCCTCTTAGCTTAGCCCCGTGGCACTTATGAATTGGCTAATGCTTCAATGGGGAGCCAGGCATCCTGCCAGACTCACTTCAATGCACCTTCTTTTTCTCAGGGATTTGGTTTTTTTTAGGTACCTTCTATCTGCAAACAGCAAATAAAAAATGTAAATAAACTTTTTATTTTGGAATAAAAGTTGCAAAACAGGATGGAGCTCCCATACATCCTTTATCGAGTTTCACTAATTGTTAACATCTTGTCTCACTAGCTGTGTTACATTTAGGAAAATGAAGTTCACATTGATACAGTGCTGTTAGCTGAACTGTGTTTATTGAGATTTCACCAGGTTTTTCATGATGTCCTTTTTCTGTTCCAGTGTAGAATCCAGGGTACCACATTATGTTTATTTGCCCTATCTCCTGAGTATGTTATGGTCTGTAACAGTTATCATCAACCTTTTTGTTTTGTTTTGTTGTTTACGACCTTGAGAATTTTGAGACGTACTGGTTAGATATTTTGTAGAATGTCCCTCAGTTTGGGCTGGTCCGATGTTTTCTTATGACTAGACAGGATCATGGGTTTGGGAGAAAAATGTCAGAGATGCTAAGTACTCTACGGATTGCATCGTATCAGGGAGTATGTGATGTAAATGTAACTTTTTACTAATGGTTTCAACTTTGATCACTTAGTTGTGAAAGCTGATTACACAAGTTGGGTCATTTTTGTCATACCCAACTAAATCAGAGTCGAGGGGCTGTGGGAAAAAGCACTTGAGGCACGTAGAACTGCTCCAAGTATTGAATTATCTGAAAGTCCAGCTGCTAAAACTGCCTGTAACCTGAAGACCAATTTTACCTAGCAGCTGCTGAAATGACCTGCTGTGACTGTAAGATTAGTTTTACCCATGGTGTCACTCTTTAGAGCTTCCTAGCTACCCAGAGCCTCTCTAGTGCCCATGAGCTTTCTTTTAAAACAGTACATAACATTTATCTTTTTTGTGTGTATGTGTGTGAAGGAGTTTTGTTCTTATTTTCCAGGCCAGAGTACAATGGCGCAGTCTCAGCTCACTAGAACCTCCACTTCTTGGTTCAAGCGATTCTTCTGTCTCAGCCTCCTGAGTAGCTGAGATGACAGGCACCCATCACACCTAGCTAAGTTTTGTTTTAGTAGAGATGGGGTTTCACCATGTTGGCCAGGCTGGTCTCGAACTCCTGACCTCAGGTGATCTACTTGCCTCGGCCTCCTAAAGTGCTGGAATTACAGGCATGAGTCATTGCACCCGGCCAACATTTATCTTTCTAATAAAGCCCCCAATCTTTTCTTTGTTCTGCAGACAAGCCTAAAACCATCCAGTCTGTGGGTATGCCCTGAACTGCAATTCTTGCTTCCCAAAATAAAAAGTTAAATTTAGAGATTTGTCTCTACATTTTATTTTGACTTTGACATAGTTAAAGCAGTGTCTGCCAGATTTCTCCAGTAAAGTTATGTTTTCCTCTTTCTGCACTGTATGCTTTGGAAGTGGGTCTCTGAGAATAGCCCCCACACAAGGAGATTTAAGCTCCACCCAGTAAAGACGAGTATCTACTGATCTAATTTGGAATTTTTTCTGTATGGAAAATTTGTTGCTCAAATAGTTTTTTACTTTTGTTGTCATGAAACCAGTATTTCTACTTGCTCAGTGTAAGCATTGGTCTAATACAAGCTAGTTTGCTCTGATTGGAAACAGAAGTCTGCTGCATTTATTCTTAAGACATATATATGTTTAGAGGAAGCTAGTAAAAGCAATTACGTCTGGCATCTGTGGCAAATGAGATTATATGTGTATGTGGTGGATTTTCACTTTCTGTAGTTGTATACATTTGCATATTTTATAACAAGCACATCTTTTATTTTGCAATCAGTAAAACAACGCTGCTTTATCCATTTTACAAAAATAACAGAACAAAACAGGGGTCTTCACCTTTACTCCTTAAGGGAGAGGAAAAAAAGTCTCTTTTCTCTACTCATCTTAGATTTTCCAGCTGAGGCCCTGTAATTAGATTGACAGAAGGCAGATTAACAAGAGAGAAACCAACAGCAGTTTATTAATGCAGGCATTGCACATACCCACGGGAGCATGCCGTGATGAGTAACTTCAAGAGGTGGTTACAATGTGGACTTTGTAGAGACCTTAACAACAACAAAATGTAAAGAAAGTTTTAGAAAGTGACAATTGGTAGTGCGCCCCTGTAGTCCCAGCTACTCAGGAGGCTGAGGCAGGAGAATCAATTGAATCCAGGAGGCAGAGGCTGCAGTGAACCGAGATCATACCACTGCACTCTGGCCTGGGCAGCAGAGTGGGACTCCATCTGAAAAAAAGAAAGAAAGAAGAAAACGACAACACAAAGGAAAAGGACTTTGGGCTTCTGGTAAAATGCACAGGCAAATAAATACATGGGAAAACTAATGCAGGCTAAGGGCTAGTGAGGTTTACTATGTTGATTCCTCTGGTGCCCTATGGGCTAAGGGTCTAGCGCCGTTTCCAGTGATTAATTTCTGTCTTTTGAGGTAGAGAGGAGAGGAAGGATATCTTTTTTTTTTTTTTTTTTTTTGAGATGGAGTTTCGCTCTTGTTACCCAGGCTGGAGTGCAATGGCGCGATCTCGGCTCACCGCAACCTCCGCCTCCTGGGTTCAGGCAATTCTCCTGCCTCAGCCTCCTGAGTAGCTGGGATTACAGGCACGCAGCACCATGCCCAGCTAATTTTTTGTAGTTTTAGTAGAGACGGGGTTTCACCATGTTGACCAGGATGGTCTCGATCTCTTGACCTCGTGATCCACCCGCCTCGGCCTCCCAAAGTGCTGGGATTACAGGCTTGAGCCACCGCGCCCGGCCCGAGGAAGGATATCTTAACAAACTTTTTTCCTGCTTTTAGGCAAATAGAGGAAGGCAGAGAGCTTTTCTGTCAGAGTTCTGTCACCCGGGCTAGAGTGCAGTGATGTGATCTCAGCTGACTGCAATCTCCGCCTCTGGGCTTCAAGCAATTCTCATGCCTCAGCCTCCTGAATATCTGGGACTACACGCATGCATCACCTCACCACGTCTGGCTAATTTTTGTAGTTTTTGTTTTTTAAGTAGAGACTGGGTTTCTCCATGTTGGCCAGACTGGTCTCGAACTCCTAGCCTCAAGTGATTCACCTGCCCGGCCTCCCAAAGTGTGGGATTACAGGTGGGAGTCAGCATACCCAGCCAGGGAGCTTTTCTTGTATCTGCTTCTTCTCAGTTATCTTGAGCTCAAAATCATCTTTACGATTAAGTGGCATGTTTTGGGGTGACATATTCTGCGACCCTTCAGCTCCCATGATCTATGACTGTGTCTCTCAGTGCGGGGAAAATATAGAGTTCACTGTTTAGATTATTTAGCTCAGAGTCACATCTTTTTCCCATAAACTATGCTAAATGGATGTTTGGGGCACAAGGAACTGCACCCTTGGGTCAGTGTGCGTCATACCCAAAAACCTGGGGTCTGGAGTTCAGTTTCTGCACCTACCGCTTACGACTGGCTGAGTAACCTTGACCAGCATACTTACCTTTTTGTGCCTCTACTTATCTGCTTCTGGGGTTATTGTGAGGAATAAATGAGATAATGAATGTAAAACATTTTGCATAGTACCTCTGCCCGCAAAGTGCTCATTTCACGTTCACAATGATTATTACTAGGAATCAAATGCAGGCTCGGAAGAGAGTCAGTCCTGAACTTGATCATCTGAGACTCTTCTCTGGACTGAATCCCCCTTTGGAGCCCTGCCTGCTTTCAGGGGTCATTCAGATCTAATTTTCTCTATAAATTTGGTTGCTAAGAAAGAGTGCATTTTCCATACTGGCTAAGCATTTACAAATATGTATGTAAAATCACGGAGTCAGGAACAAGTCAAGCCCTGGGAGTTTGCTTTTCAACCTTTGTTCTTTAACAGTGAGCTTTTTTCTTTTTAAAATCAAATAAACAAGCCAGCCAACAGTCTTCAGTCTCACCATGATCTGTCATAGTCTAGAATCAGGTCTGGTCCCCCAAGGGCCTGGAGCTGAGCCCAGTATCTGGACAGTGTTAGGCTGTGGTGATCCAGGATGCTGACTCATTTGACACCAGCAGGTGCTGGGACAGGTGAGGCCCACATGTGCATTAACATAAGGCATCGAGGGACCCATTGAATGCCACATTTGTGGTGGAAAAGCACTGAATGCTCTCTGCAACATGATTAGCTGATTAGTTCGCTGGGAACTTGTTTTGTTCCTGTTATGGAGACTAATCCTGTGTTGTTTGAATGTATGAGATGTTCCAGCTCCAATAAAGACATTAGTGACTATGAATAAATAAGATGTGTTTGCATTTCCAAGCAGCGGGTTGGAATTTCATAACTTTCTATTTCCCCACCAGCATCTCATTTTCTTGAAGCATCTCCAGCCCTGTTTGCTTGGTTCTAGGCACAGGATTTCATCCAAAGGAACAAACTTTCAGGCTGCAAAATGAAAAGAAGAGACTAAATATTAACTGAATGTTGTCAAGAAACCTGGGCTTTCATGGCCTTGGTCTGTAATGACTGTGGACAAATTGGTTGAGTTCCAGGTATTGTGTTGAGTTTTATTTATATTTATTTATTCTGAGATGGAGTTTCACTCTTGTCACTCAGGCTGGAGTGCAGTGGTGCAATCTTGGCTCACTGCAGACTTTGCCTCCCGGGTTCAAGCGATTCTCCTGCCTCAACCTCCTAAGTAGCTGGGATTACAGGGCCTGCATCACCATGCCCAGCTAATTTTTGTGTTTTTGGTAGAGACAGGGTTTTATCATGTTGGCCAGGCTGTTCTCAAACTCCTGACCTCAGGTGATCTGGCCGCCTCAGCCTCCCAAAGTGCTGGAATTAAAGGCGGCCACCACACCTGACCTGTGTTGAGTTTTAGACACATGACCTCATTTCCTACTCCCTTCAAATTTGACCGGTCATGGTGGCTCACCCAGTACTTTGGGAGGCCGAAGCGGGTAGATCACCTGAGGTCAGGAGTTTGAGACCAGCCTGGCCAACATGGAGAAACCCCATCTCTACTAAAAATACAAAAATTAGCTGGGTGGGATGGCAGGTGCCTGTAATCCCAGCTACTCAGGAGGCTAAGGCAGGAGAATCCCTTGAGCCCAGGAGGTGGAGGCTGCAGTGAGCCAAGATGGCGCCACTGCACTCCAGCCTGGGTGACAGCGAGACTCCATCTCAAAAAAGAAAAAAAAGGGTGGGCACGGTGGCTCACGCCTGCAATCCCAGCACTTTGGGAGGCCAAGGTGGGCAGATCACGAGGTCAGAAGATAGAGACCATCCTGGCCAACATGGTGAAACCCTGTCTCTACTAAAATACAAAAAATTAGGCAGACATGATGGCACACACCTGTAGTCCCAGCCAGTGAGCAGAGATCATGCCACTGTACTGTAGCCTGGCAACTGAGCAAGGCTCCATCTCAATCTCAAAAAAAAAAAAAAAAAAAAAAATCTGCAAGGCCACTATTACTTTGTACTAGTCCTTGGCCTGCTTGCTCAGTGATTGTATCTGGACTTAATATTTATTTGCCTAATTGCTGTCCCCTCCAGAACATATGAGTTTGTCTCCCTATTATGTGCTTAAAGAAAGTAGAAGCAAAAATCAACATCTGTCTCTTACATAGGAGATTTATTGCTTTTAAACCAAAAGCCTGCTTGTTGGACATGAGCAATATCCTTAGCTGTTTTTATTCACCTTTCTAACACTGTGTTATAGGCCAACAGGTTTGTATGCCTGCTGTGCAGTAATAGACCCATTACGCTGAGGCAACAGGGTTTGCAGCAGAGAGAGTTTAATGATAGCAGGGCACTGAGTGAGGAGATGGGGGGAGACCCTCAAATCCATCTCCCTGAGAATTTCTGTGCTGCATTTTTCCTAAGGAGATCACGGAGGAGGGATTGGAATACTGGGGTCACTAATTGGCCGAGGTAAGGGGGATGAAGTCATCAGAATGTGGACAGCATTCTTTGGTGAGTCAGCTTCTTGTGGGATCCTTCAGACCCTGAGTCAGTTTCACCAGTGTGCAAAACCTGAAAGGATCTCTCGAAGGGAAAACTTAACATTTCATAATGTCCAAGTTGTTATGTATAGAGCAGTTAAGGTGATTGATAATCCTGTAACAGGGTCTGTGGGATTCTAGGACAAGAGGCACCAAACAACCCTGAGGAAGCAGCTCAGAGAGCGGCTGATCTCGTGATAAATGCTGGGCGTGCAGCAAGCTAGGTTTGTTTTCCTTTCCCTTCATGCTGTCTCCTCTGATTAATTTTTTTTTTGAGGCGGAGTTTCACTCTTGTTGCCCAGGCTGGAGGGCAATGGCATGATCTCGGCTCACTGCAACCTCTGCCTCCTGGGTTCAAGTGATTCTCCTGCCTCAGCCTCCCAAGTAGCTGGGATTACAGGTTCCCACCACAGTGCCCAGCTAGTTTTTTGTATTTTTAGTAGAGATGGGGTTTTACCATGTTGGCCAGGGTGGTCTCGAACTCCTGACCTCAGGTGATCCACTAGCCTTAACCTCCCAAAGTGCTGGGATTACAGGTGTGAGCCACCGTGCCCGGCTGCCTGATTAATTTTATAAAGTTTATAAGGATACCAGTTTGGTGTTCAACAATTCAATTCAATTTTGACACTATTTATCTGGAGTTAGCACCAGATCCCACAAGTTATGGGCTCAATACCACAAGGCTATCCCCGCTTCAGATGCCAATCACAAGTCCTACACTCCTGAAAGTTCCCATGACCCCCTTCTCAGGTTTGATGGTTCAGAAGTTCAGAAGAACACTTTACTTACAATTACTGGTTTGTTATAAAGAATGCAACTCAGCAGCAACCAGGCATAAGAGACAAACAGGGCAAGATAGGAGGGAATTGGGTGTGAAGCCTCTGTGCCCTCAGGGGGCACCACCCGCCAACACCTGGATGTGTCCATCATTCCCAAAGCTCTCTGAACCCCTCTGTTTAGGGGTTTCTTATGGAGATTCCATTACACAGGCAAGATTGATTAAGTCATTGGCCACTGGTGATAAACTGTATCTCTACCCACTGTCCCCTCCGCGGAGGTCAGGAGGTGGGGCTGAAAGTGCCACCCCTCTAACTATGCTTAGGTCTTTCTGGAGATGGGCCCTCAGTCCAAAGCTTTCTAAGGGCCCCCACCACCAGTCATCTCATTAGCATACAAAAGTCACTTGCTACTGTGGACCTGGCTACTGGGGATCCCTTCAGCCCAGAAGTGTGAGGCCAGCCTGGACAACATAGGGAGACCCCATCTCAAAACAACACAAAAAAGACTCATCACTCCAAAGATTCCAAGTTTCAGGAGCTGTGTGCCAAGAACCAGGGACAAAGGCCAAATCTTTATCTTTTATTTTATCTCAGTTAAGTTCCCCCAGTCAGTTGGGAAGGGCAGCAGAGGCTCTGAGGATGAGCTGCTATGGGCAGCTTAGATCCTTGACTCCAGCTGCTTTGTTTCTTGTTAACTTTTTCTTTTTAATGAATAAAGACTCACTATGTTGCCCAGGCAGGTCTCAAACTCCTGGCCTCAGCCTCTGAAAGTGTTGAGATTATGGATATGAGCCACTGTGCCTGGATGATGTTTCTTTACTTGTGTCAGGTTTTTAGTGTCTCAGAAATGTCCCCTACCTATTGATCAGTACACATGTGAGAGGTAATTTCTTCAATTGCAACAAGCACAAACTAGGGTAGGTGGATTCCATTTTGGTGGGAATCAGGCAGCAGGAAGATTCTAGGACTAACGCTTGGCTTCTGAAACTTGGGTTGGGACCAGAAGCAGACACAGAGATTAGGTGATTAAAATAAAAGATACAAATGGGCCAGGGGAACATGTATCTCTGTCCTTTCTCTTTAGTTAAAATATTTTCCCAACATTTCTTATTTTATTATTTATTCATTACTATTTTTGAGATGGAGTTTCTCTGTGTTGCCAAGGCTAGAGTGCAGTGGCACGATCTCAGCTCACTGCCACCTCTACCTCCCAGATTCAAGCAATTCTCCGGTCTTAGCCTCCTGAGTAGCTGGGACTATAGGAACATGCCACCATGCCTGGCTAATTTTTGTATTTTTGGTAGAAATGGGGTCTCATCATGTTGCCAAGGCTGGTCTTGAACTCCTGGGCTCAAGCAATCCTCCACCTTGGGGTCACAGGCATGAATCTTTCCCCAATATTCCTTCAGTCTAAGAGCAAGATATACTTTCCTCATAATAAAGGCAAGTGAATGTGTCATCTTGGGTATTTATGCTGACAGATAGTAAGCTTGTGTATACCCTAAGAGTTTAAATTAGTTCTATTACAGGTACCTCTTGTTTAACACATGGATCAAACTTTCCAATTAAAAACTATTTGAAGAGGCAGAAACTGCAGAAATTCTGAGTGTCTAATCAACCAGTGTGAGCAGACTGAATGGCTCGCAAGGCAAAATTAATCAGTTTGGAACTTTGCTTGTTGGGCAAAATATTAGCAGAAAACTTTCCCACTACTTCAGTTCAATAACTAGATAGCAGTTTCTCTAGTAAATAATACTGGAAATTCACAGGGGCTTATAACCATCCTATAGAAAACACTGTGCTAACATTCCGTTTTTACAACTTGATAATTTTTACAGACTTAGCTTCTTCAATAAAATGCTGAGATTATGCATTTTCCTATTTCTTCTTCCTCTTTCTTTCTTTCTTTTTTTTTTTTTATAGGTATGCACCACCACACCTGGCTAATTTTTTATTTTTTTGTAGAGACAGGGTCTATGTTGCCCAGGGTAGTTTTTAACTCCTGAGCTCAAGCTATCCTCCTCAGCCTCCTGAGAAGTTGAGGCTACAGATACCCACCACCACACCAGCTAAATTAAAAAAATTTTTTTTTTTTTTGTGGATACTGGATCTTGCTCTGTCACCCAGGCTGGAGCACAGTGGCACAACCACAGCTCACTGCAGCCTTGACCTCCCAGGCTTAAGCAATCCTCCTACCCCAGCTTCCTGAGTAGCTAGGACTACAGGCATGCACCATCACACCAGCAAATTTTTATTATTTTTAAAATTTTTTTGATTTTTTGTAGAGACGGGGTCTCGCTTTGTTGCCAGGGCTGGTCTCAAATTCCTGGGCTCAAGTGATCTTCCCTCTCTGGCCTCCTAAAGTGCTGGGATTACAGGTGTGAGTCACTGTGCCCAGCCGGATTTTCCTTCTCAACTCCTCATTTCATGGCCACCCTTTTAGGTGGACATTTTCCCCACATGCTGTCCTCCTTCTCTGTTCCACAGAAATCCCAAATCTTTGAAAATATCCTTGCTTCCTCACTACAAGTTGCTTCAGGCTTTTGTTGCTTGTCTTACCTGTGAGAATCCCACCCCACCTCGTCACGGAAACTCTGAACTTTGCACATGGGAGTGCGTATTATGTTTACCACCTTTATGGGATGACCCCAGAGAGGCCACTTTGTTTGATATCATTGAGAGTCCAAGAGTTTCATAAAGCCCTTTCCCATCATCCTTCATGTAAGAGCTTTTCCATTTTTGCCTCTATTCCTTCCAAGTTACCAGCTTTCGCCTTCTCTTTCAGGTACAATGTACTGTGGTATATGTCACACCAAACTACGTGTATATGTTCAAGTACGAGGCTCTGCAATGAGTCTGTGACATCAGCTATTAAACACCAATGGCCTAACTTATTGGGCCCTTGAATTAATTCCCTACTTTACACAATACATTTAAAACCTCATGCAACGGTATGACCTAGAACATGACATTTTTTCCTAGAGCTCTACATTTTTCATTGATAAAAACCACCTTGTTTAAATGTCCCATAAAGGAACACTTCAAATACATGTGCATATCACTGCAAACATTGTGAAATAAAGCCCATCTTACAGAAATAAAAACAAGCATGAAAACTTCCTTAACCTCATATTCCTTTCTACCTCTCATTTCTTTGTTTTCCTTTATGTCTCAACAGAGATGTCTCCACTATAGTCTTCAAGTCCTCCCATTCTCTCTTAAATATTCTCCAATACAGCATTCGCCTCCATTTGTTCACCAAAACTGCTTCAAGGTTACCAGTGACCCTCCTGTGGCCACATTCAATGACCACTCTCAGCTCTTGCCTCACTTTGCCTTCAGGAGTGTTTGATGGTTGACTCCCCTCTTTCTGGCAAAGTTTTTCTTCACTTAGCTTCCGGAACCCCACACCCTTCAGGTTTTCCTCCTATCTCTCTGCCACCCCTTCTCAATCTCCTTTGCTTATTCCTCCTTAAAACCCCACATCTTAAACTTTGGGGTGCTCCAGGGTTCAGTCTTTGAGATGTTTCTCTTCTCTATCTCCACTCCCTTGGTGATCTCTATTTTTTTTTTTTTTTAATTAACCCTGGGAGATGTTTTCATCTCTTGGTGGTCTCAATTAATTTGCTTTACCAAAAAAAAAAGACATAAGGTCTTGCTTTGTTGCTCATGCTGGAGTGCGGTGGCACAATCATAGCTCAGTGCTCGGGCAGGAACAGTGGTTCATGCCTGTAATCCTAGCACTTTGGGAGGCCGAGGTGAGCAGATCACCTGAGGTCAGGAGTTCGAGATCAGCCTGGCTAACATGGTGAAATCCCATCTCTACTAAAAATACAAAAAATTAGCTGGCGTGGTGGTATGCACCTGTATTCCCAGCTACTTGGGAGGCCGAAGCAGGAGAATTGCTTGAGCCGAGGAGGCAGGGGTTGCAGTGAGCCAAGATTGCACCACTGTACTCCAGCCTGGATAACAACAGTGAGACTCCATCTCCCTGGCTCAAGTGATCCTCCCCCCTCAGCCTCCGAAGTAGCTAGAACTATGGGCATGCACCACCACACCCGGCTAATTTTTGTATTTTTTTTTGTAGAGATGTTGCCTAGGCTGGTCTCAAATTCCTGGGCTTAACTGATCCACCAGCCATGACTTCCCAAAGTGCTGGGATTACAGGCATGAGCCACTGCCCCCAGCCACTGTATATCTTATTTGTTGCTGTATCCCCTGTGTGCCTACAAATGGCTGGCACAAAGTAGGTGATTAGTAAGTGGTTACCGATCAATAAATGAATGAATGATTATATACATTGAAAGTTACATATGAATTAATACAATCATAAGGCATCCAGTAAGCTGGAACACTTTGCCCAGGGTGAACCACGTGGCTTTTCAGGGCAGGCCATGGGTATACAGCCAACAGTAAATGAAGAGGCTGGCTTCTCTTGATAGTGACCCATGATCACTGTGGATCTGGATACACTGCTCCTTCTCACTCTTCTCCCTGTTTGGGGCCCTTAGCAGGGGCTCAGGGTGCCCAGGCAGTTAGTATCACATATGCAGTGCTGCTGTGCCCTACACTATTAAAAATAATAGGCACTCTATTAAAATAATAGCACAGCCCACTGTGTTAAAAATAGGGCACCCTATTAAAAATAACAGCACAGCCCACTGTAGTGCTGCTGTGCTATTATTTTTCAGCTGCACAATAATAACTGTTTTGTCACCGACAATATGCCTGAAATTCTGGTGCTCTATATGGCTTAACTGAATTCTCTCATTAACCCTTAGTGAGAGCCTCCCAACTTTTTTTTTGAGACAGAGTCTCGCTCTGTCCCTGAGACTGGAGCGCAGTGGCACAATCTCGGCTCACTGCAACCTCCACCTCCTGGGTTCAAGTGATTCTCATGCCTCAGCCTCCCGAGTAGTGGGGATTACAGGCAAAAGCCACCATGCCCGGCCAATTTTTGTGTTTTTAGTAGAGATGGGGTTTCACCCAGGCCAGTTTGGCCAGGCTGGTCTCAAATTCCTGACCTCAAGTGATGCACCCACCTTGGTCTCCCAAAGTGCTGGGATTATAGGCATGAGCCACAGTGCCCCGCAGTGATAGGCCCTTTCATTAACAACATTTTTCAGTTGAGAAAACTGGGGCTGAGTTGTGTTAAGCAATTTGCCCAAGATCACACAGCAAAGCAGCAGATTGTAAAAGACTTAGTCCGTCCTGAGGCTGTCACTGACAGGTGAAGCTAAACTATTTCTAGTGATCTGAGTGGACAGAAAGGGAGGAAAACGTGCTGGGAGGTCTGTTCCCACATTGCATTTCAACATCAGGAACCCAGTGATAGTTCCAGCCCCAGTGGGCGGAGATGCTGCTTGTCTTTGACGACAGTCTCCAGGACCCATTTGCTTTTCTATACTGATTAAATGGGCATTTTGTTGTGAGTGGGCACTGGGATTACCCCCTCCTTTCTCAGAGTTCTTGAACTTCTTAGACTCCCAAGGTGGGGGAATCACTTTGGGCTGGTACTTTAGAGGGCAGTGGAAACTACTAAGTATTCGCATCCAGTCGGGTGTGTGTGCCCTGGCTAACACTATTGCCAGGTAGCTGACCACTCTAGCTCATTCCATCCCTCCTTCATAAAATCTGCCCACTGCACTGCAAGGTTAGCCACTGCCAGGACTGCTCACTGAGCAATTATCATTCTTACCATTTTTACACATTTCAACCTGGTTTGCAACCAGCCACTAAGCAGCCATTGCGGTTTAAACAACAATCCTCTTTGGACACAGACATAGAAATCAAAGCCTTTCACACCAAATGCTGGGAAAGTCTGTGATTGTGTTAACTAAGAATGCACTGTTTTCTGTTCTCCATGTCTGTGATTTTCACATTCCTGAGCACTGGCCAAGGGGGTTGTCCAAAATCCCGACAAACAGCATGACCATTGTTTACCTTTTTTTCCTTGGCAGTTTCAGCACTGACTTGCTCTTTTTGCTTTGCTTTGTTTAGAACAAGTAACAGGCAGTAAAGGAACAAAATAGCAGGTCCCAATAGGGGTGACAAAATAATCTTTTTCAGAGTTGAAAACAAGTGTTCAAACAGAACTTGTACATGAATGGTCATAGCAGCACTATTCACAGTGGTCAAAAGGTGAAAACAACTCAAATATCCATCAACACATAAACAGATAAATTGTAGTGTATTCACACAATGGGAAAACAATGAGATATTACCCTGTTATAGAAAGAAACGGCATACTGATACAGGCTACGAAATGTATGAACCTTGAAAACATTATGCTAAGTGAAAAAAATGGGTCAGACACAAAAGGCCAGTATACTATGATTCTATATCAAATATCTAGACTAGGAGAATCCACAGAGACAAAAAGCAGATGACTGGTTGTCAGAGCTTAGGGAAGGTGGAATGGGAAGTAGCTGCTTTATGTATATGGTGTTTCCTTCTAGGGTAGTGAAAATGTTCTAGGACTAGCTGGTAGTGATGGTTGCACAACATTATAAACATACTAAGTATCACTGACGGTAAATTTCGTTATATGCATTTTCTTTGTGTAGCAGACTGGTAACCTGCTGATGTCATAACAAGGCCTGAGGGAGTCACATCTCACACATGCATGTGAAGACCTAACCATCATGCTTATGAACTGCAAAAGGATTGTGTTAGGTGTATTTTATCACAATTTTAAAAACTTTCCCAGGAAGAAAAAGAAAAAATTTTGTTCAGAGATCTTTGGGCATTAACTCAAATTAATATTTACCTGAAACTCCAAAAAGAGAAAATTAACCAATTAAGACATTGGTTACATAGGCATATACATTTGTCAAAACTCCCTGAATTGTACTTAAGATCTGTGTTTTACTATATGTACATTTTACCTCACTAAAAATTGACCAATCAAAAGTAACATAAAATACAACTATACTACCTGTAAAATAAGAGGTGATATTATATTACCTACAAGATTGAATTATACAGCTTCTGAGAATCCAGGTAGTCATTGACAATGCTCTGTGGAGCTCTAGGAAGTCTATTGTGAAGTTATTTAAATTACCACTGAATTCTAGAAGGAATTGCAGTGTGGAGTTGCAATCAAGGTAGATGTTCAGTGTCCCAGAGCATGCTCCTGTTGTGATATTCACAATGATATTCACCAAGTATGAATGTAATTTCACTGAATATTCTTTGGCTATACAGCAGTCAATAATGAGAAGTATCCATTGCAAATAAAATTATTTACAGTTGTCACATGGCTAACTCATCCATCACTACATCCCTACTTCACCAGTGCATAATGTATAAAATCACATTGTATCTGACAAAGGAATCAGTGAAAGATTTTTCTTCTATTTACATTAGAAGCATCCAGTAAAACCATTCCCAAGCAAAAATTTAAGTTTTAAGATCTTCACCAAATATGTATTTATTTACTGAAACCTAGATACATAGAATTACAGTATTAGAATTCTTCTGTAAGCACAGTTTTTCACATGAATTAGTTTCCTCGGTTTTTAAAAATCTCATTGGAATTAGAAGGTGATTGTGAAAGCTTTCAGTTCCAAAGAAACTTTATCTAGTTTTAGTCCTTGTTTATTCCTTGCTGATACCAGATAGAAATAGGGTTATATGAACACCCTTTAAAATGGCCTAAGTCAGCCGGGCACAGTGGCTCATGCCTGTGATCCCAGCATTTTGGGAGGCTGAGACAGGTGGATCACATGAGGTCAGGACTTTGAGACCAGCCTTGTCAATACGGTGAAACCCTGTCTCGACTAAAAATGTAAGAAGTATCCAGGCATAGTGGCCCATGCCTGTAATCCCAGATTCTCTGGAGGCTGAGGCAGGAGAATCACTTGAATCTGGGAGGCAGAGGTTGCAGTGAGCCGAGATCATGCCTCTGCACTCCAGCCTGGGTGATAGAGCAAGACTCCACATCAATAAATAGATAAATAAACAAACAATAACATAAAAATAAAATGGCCAAGTCTAACAGTTCCCCTCACCCCCACAAAAAAAATTAAGGGCTGGGCAGGCTGACTTATATGCAATCCCAGCACTTTGGGAGGCTAAAGCAGGGCAGATCGCTTGAGCCTGGGAGTTGGATACCAGTGTGGCCAGGACCTCATCTCTACAAAAAAAAAAATACAAAAATTAGCCAGTTGTGGGCTGGGCGCAGTGGCTCATGCCTGTAATCCCAGCACTTTGGGAAACTGAGGCAGGCAGACCATGAGGTCAGGAGTTCGAGACCAGCCTGGCCAACATGGCAAAACCCTGTCTCTACTAAAAATATAAAAATTAGCCAGGCATGTAATCCTCGCTACTCAGGAGGGAGAGGCAAGAGAATTGTTTGAACCCAGGAGGTGGAGGTTGCCGTGAGCTGAGATGGCGCCGCTGCACTCCAGCCTGAGTGACAGAGCGAGGCTCTGTCTCAGAAAAAAAAAAATCAGTCAGATGTCATGGTGTGTGCCTGTGGCCCCAGCTACTTGGGAGGATGATGTGAAGGAATCACTTGAGCCTAGGAGGTCGAGGCTGCAGTGAGCTGTGACCATGTCACTGCACTCCAGCCTGGGTGACAGAGTAAGACCATGTCTCAATCAGTCAATCAAAATAAATACATAAATTAAATAAAATTACAAACTCTAGGTAAAACAAAAGCTGATAAAGAAATGTAACAAAAATAAATTTTTAAATGGGTAAGCATACATCTGGAAAAAAAAGAAAAAAAAATAAATAAATAAAAAGAAATTTAACTTAAAAACATTTCTGAACTCTACAGTAAACAACATCTATATTGTCATAATATAAATCCTGTTTATTAAATTTCAGCTTCAAGAATCTATAGTTAGGTTGGGGTGCAGTGACTCAGGCCTGTAATCCCATCATTTTGGGAGGCTAAGGCAGGCGGATCACCTGAAGTTAAGAGTTCAAGACCAGCCTGGCCAACATGGTGAAACCCCATTTCTACCAAAAATACAAAAATTATCTGGGCATGATGGTGTGTGCCTGTAATCCCAGATACTCGGGAGGCTGAGGGAGGAGAATTGCTTGAACCTGGGAGGCAGAGATTTCAGTGAGCCAGTATCATGCCACTGCACTCCAGCCTGGGTGACAAAGTGAGACTCTATCTAAAAAAAAAAAAAAAAGAAAGAAAAAAATCCACAGTTAGACAACATATAGATGTAATTTTGATTACAGGACAGAAAGTAAAAGCTATTCACTTTGTCGATCTAAAACTAAAAGTTCAAATTATGGAAGTTGAAAGGTAAAAGGTAGAAGAGCTCAAAGTGCATGAGGGGCTTATAGTCTCATCTCACAAAACAGGAACCAAAAGACACTACGTAACTAATAGAATTAGAAGTAAAACTGTTAGCATATGACCAAAGTTACTGGAACAGACACACTAGGTAACCAATGTTCATTCCCCTTTACTTCCTTATAATAGAAACCTAGTTTTGTTCAGGGCATCAATGGTGTAATGATGATATGTAATGGATCATTCATAAACCAAGGGATCTTAACGCTGGCTGGCCATTGAAACCACCAATTTAATTGGTCTAGGGCAAGGGTTTTTTTTTTTTTTTTTTTTTTTTTAATAAGACAGGGTTTCACCATATTGATCAGGCTGGTCTTGAACTCCTGACCTCAGGTGATCTGCCCGCCTCAGCCTCCCAAAGAGCAGGGATTACAGGCGTGAGCCACTGTGCCTGGCTCTAGGGCAAGGTTTCTCAAGCTTGACACTACTGACATTTTGAACAGAATAATTCTGTGTTGTTGGGGGCTGTTCTGTGTGTTGTAGGGTGTTTTTCACCATCCTGGCTTCTACCCACTTAATGCTTGGAGCACTGCACCCCCCAGTTACAAGGATCAAGACTGTACACAGACATTGCTAACTTGCCCTTGGTTGAGAACCACTGGCCCTAGGATAAGACCATGTACAGAGACACAAACTTAAAAAGATACCTAGGAGATTGTAATATGTAACCAGGGTTGAGAACTATTGATATAAGCCAATTAGTCAATCCAATTTCTTATAGGTTTTTTCAGGTTCCCTTGCAGCTATGTGTGGCCATGTGACTTAGTTCTGGCCAGTGAGATTTAAGTGGAAGTTTACTTTGCTAGAGGGTTTGTGGGAGGTGGTCTAAGAAAGCTTGTACTTTAATTATTTTATTTTATTTTTATTTATTTATTTTTTTACCGTGTCCCTCCTTGGAAGGTGGCTTCCAGACTGGGCCCGAAAGCTTGTACTTTATTGATGGAAAGGTGACAGACAAAGCTCCTATTTCTTGCCTAGTCTCCTCTTTTTCCTGTTTGTGTGAAGCTGTGATGTTTGGAGTTGCGGCCACCATCTTGTAATCAAATGAAGACAAGCATGAATATAAAAACTAGCCTGTTGAGGATGGCAGAGAGGAAAGATAGGGAAGGCATAAAATAAAAATTTTATTCAATTTTTACTTATTTTTTTTTTTTTTTTGAGACGGAGTTTTCACTCTTGTTACCCAGGCTGGAGTGCAATGGCGCCATCTCGGCTCACCGCAACCTCCGCCTCCTGGGTTCAGGCAATTCTCCTGCCTCAGCCTCCTGAGTAGCTGGGACTACAGGCACGCGCCACCATGCCCAGCTAATTTTTTGTAGTTTTAGTAGAGATGGGGTTTCACCATGTTGACCAGGATGGTCTTGATCTCTTGACCTTGTGATCCACCCGCCTCGGCCTCCCAAAGTGCTGGGATTACAGGCTTGAGCCACCGCGCCCGGCCTTAATTTTTTAATTAAAATTTTTATTTTATTTTAAACTGGGTCCCTGCTGGCAGTTTCTGGTAGTTGAACCAACAATAAGCAGGACTTGTTAAATGAGTACAAATTTCTCCCTGTGTGTTTAAGCTGATGTAGGCAGGTTTTTGTTATCTGAGTGAAAGTCAATCATAACTACTACAGTGACAAATGTAACAAAAGGCAGAAGTAAAAACAGATAGCCTACTGGTAGGATGGAGATGGGAATGAGAGAGAATACTGTAAACAAGCTAAATCCTCATCTCTCATAACAGGAAGCATAAAGGGATAAATAAAAAGTTGTACATATATCCAAAATAATAAAAACATAAGTGCACACAAACACTTATAGATGAACATTCATAGCAGCGTTATTCGTCATAGCCCAAAGTGGAAACAGTCTAAATGTCCATCAACTGATGAATGGATAAATGAAAAGTAGTCTATACAGACAATGGAATATTAACCAGCCGCAATAAAGTAATGGGGCACTGACACATGCTACAACATGGATGAACCCTGAAATCATTACACTAAGTGAAAGAAGGTCACATATTCTGTGATTCCATTTATATGAAATATCCAGAATAGGTAAATCTATAGAACCATAAAGTAGATGGGCCTGGGGTGGTGGCTCACATCTATAATTTCAGCACTTTGGGAGGCCGAGGTGGGCAGATCATTTAAGGTCAGGAGTTCGAGACCAGCCTGGCCAACATGGTGAAACCCCACCTCTACTAAAAATACAAAAAAATTAGCTGGGTGTGGTGGTGCACACCTGTAATCCCAGCTACTCAGGAGGCTGAGGCAGGAGAATCGCTTTTGCAGTGAGTCAAGATCGCGCCATGGTACTGCAGCCTGGGCAACACAGTGAGACAATGTCTCAAAAAAATAAATAAATAAAGTAGATGAGTAGTTGCCTGGGGTTGGGGGAGGGGCAATGGGGAATGATTGCTTAACGGATATTGGGTTTCCTTTTGGCATGATGGAAACATCCTAAAATTAGTTGGTGATAGTTGCACAACTTTATGAATATACAAAACCCCACTGCATTGCACTTTTTTTTTTTTTTTTTGAGACAGTCTCGTTGTGTCAACCAGGCTGGAGTACAATGGCACAATCTCGGCTCACTGCAACCTCTGCTTCCCAGGTTCAAGCAATTCTCCTGTCTCAGCCTTCCAAGTAGCTGGGATTACAGGTGCCTGCCACTACACCCGGCTAATCTTTGTATTTTTAGTAGAGACATGGTTTCATCATGTTAGTGTTAGTCAAGTTGGTCTCGAACTTCTGACCTCAGGTGATCTGCCTGCCTATGCCTCCCAAAGTGCTGGGATTACAGGCGTGAGCCACCCTGACTAGCCAAATTGCACTCTTCAAAAGGATAAATTTAATGGCATGTGAATTATGCCTCATTAAAAAACAAACAGAAAAACAAACAAACACCTACGGAAACAGCTTTATAAGCTAGTATTAGAAGTATGGAAGGATCCACCAAAAGGCAAAATTAAGATTCCTTCTCAGGAGCAGGAAGAGGACTTGAAGGGCAATTGCTTTTCATTATTAGCCTTTCTATATCCTTGACATATATACATATATATATATATATATATATATATATATATATATATATTTATATGTGTCTGTATTACTTTGGTAAAATTTTTAACGAAAATTTAAAGGAAAAAAGGTGACATAAGAATCTTTCTTTCTTTGCAGCCTTGGATAAGCTGGCAACTCATGTAAGCAAGAACTTTTCTCTCTTATTTCCAGGCAAGCTGCCAAATTAAATCCCTTTCTTTTCCTGCTGATGTCTGCCAACGTGGTGTCAGAGACTGAAAACTAGCTTCTAAGTAAATAGGAAAAAAGAAAAATAAAAAGCACATTCTTAACTAAAATCACACATTTATAATTCTTCAGGCTCATGACTAACACAATGTTTTTCATAACCCTGAAAAAGGGAGGAGCATGTCATAAGTCACGAATAACCTCTAAATCCATTTAAGAGCTTTTCGGCAAGAGAAAGGAGAGTGTTAAACAGCAATAACCTGTCACATCAATCCAGATCTGAATTCCAAACCAGTGGGACAAATGTACACAGCCACTCAAGACAGAACTCTGCAGATATCAAAACAGAAGTTTATGCTTTCAACTGAGCAATCCATTTTCCTGGGAAGAACACTTTCTTCCTGCAAATGAGTATGAAAGGCCTCTAATCCAACACTTCCGACCAACAGTTCTAAAAAATCCAGTTTCAACTCTTAAAAAATGCAACTACAACTTAAAAACAAAATGCAGACACATTTTCTTCTCCCTCCCTCCCTCGCTCCCTCCTTCCCTTCCCTTCCCTCCCTCCCTCCTTTCCTTCCCTTCCCTCCCTCCTTCCCTCCCTCCCTTCTGTCTTCTTTCTCTCTCTCATTTTCTTTTCTTTCTCTCCACTCTCTTTTTTTTTTTTTTTTTGCAGGGTCTCACTCTGTCACCCAGCCTGGAGTGCAGTGGCACTATCTCCACTCACTCTAACCTCTGCCTCCCAGGCTTCAGCGATCCTCCCAGGTGGCTGGAACTACACGTGTACACCATAACACCTGGCTATTTTTTAATTATTATTTATTTTTATTTTAAAATTATTATTTATTTTTTTGTAGAGGCAGGGGTTTCCTCATGTTGCCTATGCTGGTCTCGAACTCCTGAGCTGAAGCAATCCTCCCATCCCGGCCTCCCCAAGTGCTAGGGTTACAGGCGTGAGCCACCGCGCCCGGTCTCGGACACATTTTCATTACGTGCCCTCTGATGTCAGCAGCTGGTTGAAGGTATAATGGCTTAGAGTGAGCATAGAGTGGGTGGGAACTTGTGTGTCTCACTCTTGTCCTGCCCTGCTTGGGTCTCCCTGCAGTTTCCACCAGATTCATGAGCAGAATCTAAAACAAATGGGTTTAGACGTACCTTTAGCTTCTTTGGCTACTTCTGGTGCTCACTGAATCCAGAAAAATGTTCTTTTTAAATGTCCTGCTATTTTGCACAAACGACTTCCTGCTTAGAGTGAGGAGAAAACCTCTGGCTTTTAACCCTGCCAAAGACCTATTTGAAGTCAACCTGTGCTTTTTTTAGTTTTTCAGGCTCAACAAGGTCTTAATCTTATTCCATCTGCATTTTATAACAATCCCACATTTTCTCTCTACTTTCCTAAAGCATTGTGACCGTCACGTGCCCTCGCTGCTCGCTACCCACTCGAGGGAACTTCACACACTAAAGAGCTACAGGGACTGGACAGAAGACCTGACAGCTTTTCAGAGCCTTCAGCGCCTAATTTCCCACCAAGAACAAGAAGGACAAGGCTGCTTCTTCCCCGGGGCCTCCTCTTGCCAATCCTCACCGGGTTCTTAGCTCCTGCCTCAGTGTTATTTTCTCCAAGCTACACAGCAAGTGAGGCCAGACGGGTCTGGAAGGCTTACCCGGCCCAAAGGCGCAATGACGGCTGGCTTCAGAGCTGTGGTGAGAGTCGGGAGGATTTCAGCCTGGATTTCACACACCATCCTGATCGTGAGGAAGGAAGCAGCCCCTATCTGGGAGCTGGGAGGTGGGTTGGCTACAGACAGCACCAGGTTCACCTCCTGAAGGTTCACATCTGTGAAAAAGTTTCTCCTTCATAGCCGGGTGTGGTGTCGCATGCCTGTAATGCCAGCTACTCAGGAGGCTGAGGCAGGAAAATTGCTTGAACCTGGGAGGTGAAGGTTGTGGCGAGCCAAGATCCCACCATTGTGCTCCAGCCTGGGCAACAAGAGGAGAACTCCGTCTCAAAAAAAAAAAAATTTCTCCTTCCTACTAATTGGATCCCATTTGGCCTGGTTTGAGTCATTTGTTCATCCCTGGACCAGTCACCGTGGCCTGACCGAAGAATTCTGATAGGCCACACACAAGTCACATGATCACATTGAGTCATGTGCTCATTTCTGGACCAATCACTGTGACCTGGTGGGCAGATTCTAATAGGCCAGGCCCATGTCACATGATCACCTGCCTGAACTTCATAGGACCGATAGTGGGGGCGGGAAGTCAGGATTGCCCTTATCAAAAGAAGGGGTGAATCTCAGAGAAACAAGAATAGCACTTTCCCTACATATATCTACTCAAAAACAGCAACAGCAGACAAAAACATAAGAAGGAAGGATGAAGACGAACACAGGAACATAAAAGTCTATCCTACTCTCTAAATGTGTCCTTAGGATCAACCTCGACATACCATTTTGTAACTTGTTCTTTTTATGTATTTGTTGAGGACTTAGTAGACTGTATACAGTGCTCTAACAAAGCTCAGCACGAGGTTGCATAGAAAGGCTGGGCAAAAAGGTAAATGCAGCTGGGTGCAGTGGCTCATATCTATAATCCCAGCACTTTGGGAGGGTGAGGCGGGAGGATAGCTTGAGGCTATGAGTTCAAGGCCGGCCTGGGCAACATAGCAAGATCCCTGTCTCTAAAAAACTAAAATAAAATAAATTAGCCAGTGTGGTGGCACACGACTGTAATCCCAGCTACTCGGGAAGCTGAGGCGGGAGGATCGCTTGAGCCAGGAGTTCCGTGCTGCAGTGAGCTACGATCGTGATAGAGCAAGACTGTGAGTCTTAAAAAAAAAAAAAAAAAAGTAAATACATTTTTTAAGCTTTTAATATAAATGACCAAACTATCCCCAGAGGGATTTTATCTTTGTACAACCACTCACTGTGCCTAGATTTCCTTACTTACCGGCCTCAGCATAGCACACCCCTAACCATCTTCTCACAGAAGACAGTGCTCAGAGATCTCTTTCCAGGGAGGGATTTTCAGGAAGCCTCAACCTCCAATTTGAGTCTCTAAGGCTTAAAAACTGAAAAGGCTGGAAAATGTGCAGCTCACATCCTTTCACTCTCTTATTGGAGGCCCTATTCCCCGTCTGACGTCTTTCTCTCCTGTTCCCCTTCAGGTGTTGGCTGGGGATAGCTTATGGCAAGAACTGTTCAGGACCATTTACAGTTTTTAAAATCAGAGCCTGGGAGACTTACTGGTGGAATTTCAGGCTTCAGGACCCGCAGTGGAGGAAATCCTAGAATTTGATGTCAGGCTGACTTGGGTTTCATCCCCAGCCTTACCACTTATTAAGTATGTGGCTTTGGGCAAAATACTGAACAGATCCTCCAGTTATTCTGAGGATAAAATTGAAAGTATTACTATATTTTAGATACCCATCAAGGGATCTGGTTTAAAGTCAGCTCCCAGTAAATGTAATGTTGCTATGCACTGTGACTTGCTTTGCTGTTTGACCTTTACCAAATCACTTTGTCTCTGGACCATGAGGGTTGAATGAGATGTTCTGCCTGTTCTGAGAGCCTGGAATTTCCACGTGCAGGACATGTTGGAAGTCCAGTGCAGAGAATGACATGGGTGTGTGTGCATGCATGTACCTGTATGCTTGTGTTTTGTGTGGGAACATGAGTATATGTGTGTCTCTTGGCACTAGGTAAGGATGTTACCCTCCAAACCCCAAAGCCCATGCAGGCAGACAGCCTTCCAGCTTCTGGCCACCATGTCAGGGTGGCAATCACTTGAATATTTTGGAAAACCTGAAAGGCTGGCAGGGAGATGGATCTGCAGGAGACCAAAGTTGGGTTGCTAGGGAGTCACCTCCACTCCTTCCGCAAAATGCTTGAAGAAAATAAGGGGGCTGGGGGGGTTTGACCTGGCTCCTCCGCAACTCTATCTCTGTGCGTGACGGGCTCAGCTCCTCCTGTGGGGTGCTGGCTGGTAGCCAGGCCTCGCTTTCAATGTTCACAGCTAAATTGGATCCAGATGTTGCTGAGGAATCTGATATTAAACAAATGCATTCCTTGGGCAGCCGGTCCTTTCTACTGCGGGAGGGCAGGAAGCCTCAGACCCCCGAGCCTGGGCAGAGGTTTTGGAGGAGCCCAAGGCTGATGGGATCTCAGGTTGTTTCTTCTCTGGGGCAGTAGGGTGTTCCCTAGCTGGCCTAACTTACGGCCAGGTTATCATGTTCATGAAATATCTGTCAGGTACAAATGATGAGCTGGGCCTCTTTCACAAGTACATGAATTCCACCCCTCCATCTTGGGAGCTGCCTCCAGACCAGCTTGATTTCTTGTGTGCTTTCCTTGAGTTTGTCCTTTTGTCAAGCTTGGAAGCGTCCAGCTGCGTGGAGCTGGGGGTGGAATGTGGGAGTCCAGGAGCTGAGCATGGATGCTCCATCGCCCTCCTATGTTTTGAGATCGACTGAATGTCACAGATAATCTTCCCTCTTTCTTCCATGCGTACTGTGTGCCAGGCATTGGAAGGCAGCACTAGGGAGATCTTCCTGGTAGCCCTCAAAGTAGGTTTTATCCTCTGCTCAGAGCAGCTGTTAAATAGCTCCATGGAGGTCACAAGAGCAGAGGCTGGAGGAGCCGCAATTGACGTCCAGGTCTGGCTGACATTGGGAGAGTGTTTTCTCCCTCTGCCATGTTCTAGTCATCAAGCACTGGGCCTGACACCAGGGGACTCAGGTGAACCAGTACCCCCACCCTGGGGAAACTGCTGGGGCAGGGAGGAGTCAATAACAACTGAGACAGAGCTGAGCAAAAGGTGGGCCAAAGCAGGGCTGGAAATGACTTCATTGGAGCTCAGGGGAGGGAGAGTGGCAGCTGCAGAGAGGTGATGACTGAGTCAGGTAGAGGTTTTTATGGAGGGGGACAGCCCTCTGGGATGGTGGCTCTCTAAAGGAGCAGGACATGGCAACTAAATGCAATGTGGGATCCCGGGTTGGCTCTTGGATAAAAAAAAAAAAAAAAAAAAAAAAGCTACAGGCTGGGTGCAGTGGTTCACACCTGTAATCTCAGCACCTTGGGAGGCCAAGATGGGCAGATTGCTTGAGCTCAGAAGTTCGAGACCAGCCTGGACAACATGGTGAAACCCTGTCTCTACCCACAGTGCAAAAACTTAGCCGGGCGTGGTGGCACACATCTGTGGTCCCAGCTACTTAGAAGCCTGATGGGGAGGATCGCTTGAGCTCAGTGGGTGGAGGTTGCAGTGAGCCGAAATTGCACCACAGCACTTCAGCCTCGGCAACAAGAGTGAGACTCACTCAAAAAAAAAGAAAAGTTACAAAAGACATTACTAAGGTGATTAATAAAATTTAAATATGTAGTGTCTTTTAGATAATACTAGAGGGTCAATATAAAATATCCTTAAGTATATTTAAATTGTGATTAAAATTACAAAATTAAAATACAAAAATACAGAAAGTAGCCGAGCATGGTGGTACATGTCTGTAGTCAAAGCTACGTGGGAGACTGAGGCATGAGAATTGCTTGAACCCAGGAGGCAAGGGCTGCAGTGAGCCAAGATCGCGCTACTGCACTCCAGCCTGGGCGACAGAGGGAGACTCTGTCTCAAAAAAAACAACAAAAAAAGAGTATATACATTGAGATACAGCAAAGTGGCAACACGTCAACAACTGATGAATTTAGGTGGAAGATGTAAGGGTATTCATTGTACTCTGCTTGCAACTTTTTGTAGGCTTGAAGTTTTTCTTTTTTCTTTTTTTTTTTTTTTCATTTTTCTGAGACCTCTTTATTTAACAAGATGGAAGGGGTCTAAAATGACCCTGCACAATCTTTCTTGAGCGACGTTCATCTCCTTCATAGAAAAAACCCACACATTTTTTGCCTATAAATACTAGGGGAAGAAGGAGAGTTGTTTCTAATCAAGCAGTTCTTCCTTTGCTCTGCCGTCTGCTGACTAGTGAGCATATCTCTTGCCCTTTAGAATTTCCAGGTGGGGTTCAGACACAAGCCCACTGTGCCACCTGAACTGTAGGTGCCACATGTTAAACATCCAGTGGCTTCCTCAAAGCCCTTTTCTTTTGACTGGAGACTTGGAGGTGGGACTCATAGTTCTGCTCTTTTTGAAGAAATCCTTCATGAAAATCCTCTTTAGAAATTCTTTCTTTTTTTTTTCCCATTTATTTATTTTATTGCATTTTAGGTTTTGGGGTACATGTGAAGAACATGCAAGATTGTTGCATAGGTGCACACGTGGCAGTGTGATTTGCTGCCTTCCTCCCCACCACCTACATCTGTCATCTCTCCCCTTGCTATCTCTCCCCAGCTCCCCATCCCCCACCGTCCCTCCCCCTTTTCCCCCCAACTGACCCCAGTGTGTAGTGCTCCCCTCCCTGTGTCCATGTGTTCTCATTGTTCAACACCCACCTATGAGTGAGAACATGAGGTATTTGATCTTCTGCTCTTCTGTCAGTTTGCTGAGAATTATGGTTTCCAGGTTCATCCATGTCCCTACAAAGGACACAAACTCATCATTTTTCATGGCTGCATAATATTCCATGGTGTATATGTGCCACATTTTCCCTATCCAGGCTATCGTTGATGGGCATTTGGGTTGGTTCCAGGTCTTTGCTATTGTAAACAGTGCTGCAATGAACATTCGTGTGCACGTGTCCTTATAGTAGAACGATTTGTAATCCTTTGGATATATACCCAGTAATGGGATTGCTGGGTCAAATGGAATTTCTATTTCTAGGTCCTTGAGGAATCGCCACACTGTCTTCCACAATGGTTGAACTAATTTACGCTCCCACCAACAGTGTAAAAGAAGTGTTCCTAATTCTCCACATCCTCTCCAGCATCTGTTGTCTCCAGATTTTTTAATGACCGCCATTCTAACTGGCGTGAGATGGTATCTCAATGTTGTTTTGATTTGCATTTCTCTGATGACCAGTGATGATGAGCATTTTTTCATATGTTTGTTGGCCTCATGTATGTCTTCTTTTGTAAAGTATCTGTTCATATCCTTTGCCCACTTTTGAATGGGCTTGTTAGTTTTTTTCTTGTAAATCTGTTTTAGTTCTTTGTAAATTCTGGATATCAGTCCTTTGTCTGATGAGTAAACTGCAAAAATTTTTTCCCATTCTGTTGGTTGCCGATTCACTCTAATGACTGTTTCTTTTGCCGTGCAGAAGCTGTGGAGTTTGATTAGGTCCCATTTGTCTATTTTGGCTTTTGTTGTCAATGCTTTTGGTGTTTTGGTCATGAAGTCCTTGCCTACACCTATGTCTTGAATGGTTTTGCCTAGATTTTCTTCTAGGGTTTTTATGGTGTTAGATCTTATGTTTAAGTCTTTAATCCATCTGAAGTTAATTTTAGTGTAAGGTGTCAGGAAGGGGTCCAGTTTCTGCTTTCTGCACGTGGCTAGCCAGCTTTCCCAACACCATTTATTAAACAGGGAGTCCTTTCCCCATTGCTTGTTTTTGTCTGGTTTGTCAAAGATCAGATGGTTGTAGATATGTTGCGTTGCGTCCAAGACCTCTGTTCTGTTCCATTGGTCTATATCTCTGTTTTGGTACCAGTACCATGCTGTTTTGATTATTGTAGCCTTGTAGTATAGTTTGAAGTCCGGTAGTGTGATGCCTCCCGCTTTGTTCTTTTTGCTTAGAATTGACTTGGCTATGCGGGCTCTCTTTTGGTTCCATATGAAGTTTAAGGTGGTTTTTTCCAGTTCTGTGAAGAAGGTCATTGGTAGCTTGATGGGGATAGCATTGAATCTGTAAATTACTTTGGGCAGTGTGGCCATTTTCACGACATTGATTCTTCCTAACCATGAACATGGAATGTTTCTCCATCTGTTTGTGTCCTCTCTTCTTTCGTTGAGCAGTGGCTTGTAGTTCTCCTTGAAGAGGTCCTTTACATTCCTTGTTAGTTGTATTCCTAGGTATTTTATTCTCTTTGTGGCAATTGTGAATGGAAGTTTGTTCTTGATTTGGCTCTCTTTAAGTCTGTTATTGGTATTTAGGAATGCATGTGATTTTTGCACATTGATTTTGTATCCTGAGACTTTGCTGAAGTTGCTTATCAGTTTCAGGAGATTTGGGGCTGAGACGATGGGGTCTTCTAGATATACAATCATGTCATCTGCAAATAGAGACAATTTGACTTCCTCCTTTCCAATTTGAATACCCTTTATTTCTTTTTCTTGCCTGATTGCTCTGGCTGATTGAAGTTTTTCTAAGTAAAATGTAAAAGAAAAGAAAAAAGAAATAGGAGCAGAAACAGAAGTCATCAAAGGAGAAGAGAAGGGGGAGAGGGCAGAAGGGCAGAGTCCTGGCAGACCTGAGAGAGTGGGTGAGTCCTGAAGGCAGCACAGGCTATGGAAGGCAGGGGCGACAGAGATGGGGTGCAGAACAGCGGGATGGCTGCTGCGGGCTCTGGAGGTTAATGAGTGTATGAGAACACAGGGAAGGTTGGAGGAGGGAGCCATTGTTTAAAGGTTTCTCCAGTGATGTGATGGAGAATGTTGCACAGGCTAGGGGCACAGTAGGGGTGAGCCAAGGCCTCCTTAGGATGGGAGAGGCCTGAGCCCTTTTCTTTTTTTTTTTTTTTTCTTTTGAGACAGAGTCTCACTCTGTTGCCCAGGCTGGAGTGTGGTCACGTGATCTCAGCTCACTGCAACCTCTGCCTCCTGGGTTTCAGTGATTCTCCTGCCTCAGCCTCCTGAGTAGCTGGGACTACAGGCGTGTACAACCACGCCTGGCTAATTTTTGTGTGAGTGTGTATTTTTTAGTAGAGACAGGATTTCACCATATTGGCCATGGCTGGTCTCGAACTCCTGACCTCATGATCTGCCTGCTTTGGCATCCTAAAGTGCTGGGATTACAGGCCTGACCCACCGCGCCTGGCTGCCTGAGCCCTTTTCTAGGAAGAATGGAAACAGCTGACAGAGAGTTGATAAAGAGTTAAGTGGACCAGGTGCGGTGGCTCACACCTGTAATCCTAGCATTTGGGAGGCCGAGGCAGGCAGATCACAAGGTCAGGAGTTCAAGACTAGCCTGGCCAACATGGTGAAACTTCGTCTCTACTAAAAATACAAAATTAGCCAGGTGTGGTGGCACACATCTGTAATCCTGGGAGGTGGAGGTTTTTGCAGTGAGCCGAGATTACACCACTGCACCATAGCTTGAATGACAGAGTGAAACTCTGCCTGAAAAAAAAAAAATTAAGGAAGCCTTTGCATTATTTCCTTATTTTCTTAGCTCTTGACCCAGTGTGGCATCATCCTGCTGGCTTTCTTCCTCA
This sequence comes from Sapajus apella, assembly GCF_009761245.1. Taxonomy (NCBI): domain Eukaryota; kingdom Metazoa; phylum Chordata; class Mammalia; order Primates; family Cebidae; genus Sapajus; species Sapajus apella. The sequence goes on from NW_022437030.1 coordinate 1,680,419, forward strand.
TGGCAATGTGAGCCCTGTGAAGGCAATAATTCTTCACTCCTCTTCATCTTCATGGCTTTGTCCCCAGCACATGGCGGGGCTCTGTAAGTATTTTTGAATGAGTGACAAGGTGTGTCTTAGTTTTCTGGGGCAGCTGTAGCAGAGGACCACAGACTGGATGGCTTCAACAACAGGAATGTGTTGACTCTCAGCTTTGGAGGCTAAGAGGCTAGAGTCAAAGTGTAGGTGTTGGCTCTTCTGAGGGCTGAGGGAAGGATCTGTTCCAGAATCTCCCTTTGGCGCTAGCCCCCTTCTCCCTGTGCCTTTCTACTTTTGAGACAGGGGCTCCTTCTGTCTCCAGGCTGGAGTGCGGTGGCACGATCATAGCTCACTGCAGCCTGGACCTCCTAGACTCAAGTGATTCTCTCTCCTCAGCCTCCCAAGTAGCTAGGACTACAGGTGTCCCCCCACCATGCCCGGCTCATTTTTAATTTTTTTTTTTTTTTGAGATGGAGTCTCACTCTTGTTATCCAGGCTGGAGTACAGTGGTGCAATCTCGGCTTACCACAAACTCTGCCTCCTGCATTTAAAGATTCTCCTGCTTCAGCCTCCCAAGTAGCTGGGACTACGGGCACATACCACTACATCTGGCTAATTTTTTGCATTTTTAGTAGAGACAGGGTTTCACCATGTTAGCCAGGCTGGACTTGAACTCCTGACCTCAGGTGATCTGCTCACCTTGGTCTCCAAAAGTGCTGGGATTATAGGCATGAGCCATTGAGCCCGGCCTTAAAATTTTCTCAAATCAGGGGTTGTGCTGTGCTGCCAAGGCTGGTCCTAAAGTCCTAACCTCAAACAGTTCTTCCATCTCAGCCCCCCAAAGTGCTGGGATTACAAGCATGAGCCACTGGGCCTGTATGTTCTCCCTGTGTCTTTACAATGTCTTCCTCTGTGAAGGTCTGTTTCTGTGTCCACCTTTCTCCGTTTCTAAGGACACCGGTCATATGGGATTAGCGCCCACCCTACTGCACTGATCTTAATTAATTACACCTACAACGATGCTATTTCCAAATAAAGTCACATTCTGAAGTACTCAGGGTTAGGACTTCACACGTAAATTTTTAAAGGACACAATTTAACTGATAATGGGGGAAGCAGGGGTAGGGGTTGGAGGGATCTGGGGTTGGAGGGGAGGCGTGAAGGCTGGAATTGGTCTAGGCTGGATTCCAGGGGCAGGCTGAGAGTGACCCTAAGGCTGGAGACTGAGATGCAGTTGAGGGTACCCAGCTGAGCGCTAAAAAAGAAGCAAAAGAGGTCCTCCTGCTCTGTGTGGCCCCAGGGAGCTGGACTAAAGCAAAAGGGAGGATGTTTTGGCTCCGTTGAAGGGATGTCTGTATGTTAAGAGAAATGCAAGTCGAAGTGCAGAAAGAAGGAAGGTGCTCTGAGGATGGGAGGTGAGTGTCCCTGTGGGCTTGGGGCTACATGGAGGATACAGCTGGGGCCTGAAACTCCCAGATCATCCAGTGACCCATGAGGTGTGATCTGGTCCCTGTCCTCCTGCTGAGGCCTAGGTGGGGGCACTGGCCACACATGGGCAGCCTTGGAGGAAGCTGAGGACCCCAGGGGCTGGAGAAGGCTCTGCCCCCACACTCCTCCCTGTGGAATGTCACCTGGCCAGGCCAGTTACAAAGTGCCCCTCAGGCAGCACCTCAGGGCCCCCAATGTTGCTCCCCAAGTTGGCTCTGGGCAGATCAGGATACCCAGACTTTTTGTGGGTCGGGTTCTGTCGGTAATGTTGGGCTACTTTGTTCCTGGTTTTCCAAAATTGTTGCAACAATTTACCCTCCTGCCATCAGTTGATGGCAGAGAGTCCCAGGGAGTTCCAGTTGCTCCACATCCTCTTCAACAGTTGATATTTTTTAGCCTTCTTGCTGGGGATCACTGTGGTTTTAAACAGCTAAACCACACTTTTGTTAGTGCTGCCATAGGAACCTGCTATGTCCTGACAAGGTTGAGTTCATATACTCTCTGCCCTTACGGCACGTATGGCATTTACAATTGTTCACTTCTGCATTTGCTTTTCCGATCGTCTCTTGTCTCTACTAGACCGAAGCTTGGGAGGGAAAGGACTGCATCTGGTTTTTTTCTCCACTTCATTCCCAGTGTAGAGTCCAGGGCCTGCCATGTAAACGGCCCTCTGGTCAGCTAGGATTGGGGGTAACAGTGAGTGATCTCTTAAAGTGGTGACAAATATATATATATTGGGATATATATTCTCAAGACCTCTGGAGACTGTGCCTCAGGAAAATACTTTTTTTTTTTGAGACAGAGTCTTGCACTGTCTCCCAGGCTGGAGTGCAGTGGCACGATCTTGGCTCACTGCAATCTCCGCCTCCTGGGTTCAAGCAATTCTCCTGCCTCAGCCTCCGGAGTAGCTGGGACTACAGGCGTGTGCCACCACGCCCAGCTATTTTTTTTTTTTTTTGTATTTTTAGAAGAGATGGGGTTTGACATTTTTTTGAAATAGGCATTTATTTTGGTCTAAGTTAAACAAGTCCAGAAGTAAGGAATCCAATCACTGACCTCTTGCTTATGGTGTGGTGACCTGCGATTGTTGGGAATTCAGTCTTGCTCTACTCGGTGGCTCTGCTGTTCGCCACTCTTGGCTTCCACATCGTGGTCTGTGATGATTGCTCAAGCCATCACTTCCAAATTCCAGCCAGCACGGCGGGGAGGAGATGAGGATGATGCTTCCATTTTTAAGAATGTTTTACGAAGCTGTGTACACTACTTCTCCTTATATCTGCAAGTCACATCACATTATGACATATGCAAGGATGATCCTAGAAAGAAGTTAGGGCACTATTTCCAAGAAGGAGAGAGTCACCAGCAGTACCTGCCACAGCCCTCAATAAATATTTGTTAACTTGAGGAAGGATCTTAATCTGCCCAACAACCGTCCGAGATAGGCGTTATTATTCCCATTTTATAGATGAATACACTGAGGCTCAGAGAGGTTAAGACAGCCTGCCAAAGATAGTAAGTGGGTGGCTCTGCTCATTTACTATCTTTGGCAGGCTGTCTTAACCTCTTAAGCCCTGGGGTGTCCACCCCTGGTTTGGTCAGTTGTTGTTCTCCCCACTCCAGGCCCATTTTTCCATTTGTCCTGTAAGCCTGTGTGTCCTTCCAGCTCTGATCTTCTGGATTTCTGTGACAAGCCTGTGGCCCCACTGCTCAGAAGAGCCAGAACCTTCTAGTTCCCTGCACAGGGCTACATCAGAGGATGGTGGAAGCCTAAAGCTAGCTCCGTGAGGGCTTGGCCTCCATTCCTCCCACGGAGGGCTCTGACTGCTCAGGGAGGACCTACTCCTGACTCCAGCCGCCCAACAGGATCCTGTCCTTGCCATTCCTCAGGCCCACATGCCTCCACCATCCTGCTTAGTTTTCCTTCATCCCACCGACCCAGATCCCACCTCCCAGCCAACGCAGGGCCCCCGATGCTGGGCCGGAGGAGCCATCTCAGGCTGCAACTGCTGGCAGTGGGCACAGGTGGGGCTGCTCTCTGCTCACACACTGCACATGAGTCAGGAGCTGCTGGGAATGCTGTCTGGTTTCTGGGTGTCTGGTCCCAACAAGCTCTCCTCCCATCCCAGACCTGCCCGCTGTTTCCTGCCTGTCTTTGACAGGAGCTGCAGACTAGACTGAAACATTTTCCTTCCCTGCCAACTCAATGCATCCACCAATGAAACCCCAACCTTTGCATAATCCACAAGGAATTTGGCCTCTACCTGCAAGATTGTCTTGCTGACTGTCTCCTGAATGCCTGTGAGGCTCACCCTCCACAGCTTTCCCATCACGTGATGCAGGCTCCCTAACAGATTTAATCCCTTCTTCAGAGTGGGGGACTTACCTCCTCTCCCATCTCTTCATCTGCTCACTACATATTTATTGAGCACCTACTATACACCACATAGTGCCAAACACAGGAAATGCAGTGCTGAAAAAGTGAGTCCCCATGGTCTAAAGAGTGAGATGGGCATTACATATAATCTCTCCATGAACACTTGATGACAACATGAGCCACGTGTGCTAAAGGAAGGGAACACGTTTCCATGTGCTCATTTATGCCACAAAGATTTATTGAAAGCCTTCTGTGTTGCAGACTCTGTTTCATGACAGTGTATCAGAAAATCCCAGCCTAGGGTGGAGCTAAGGCTACCTGAGTTATTCTGAAGGATTAGTCAGAGCTACCTGGAACAGGTAAGAAGGGAACCTGGGGTGGAGGGGTGGGTAAGGAAGTGCTCTTGACCGAGGCAGAGCATGTGTGGACCTGGCTTAGTCTGTCCCTCCAAGAGGAGGGCAGTGTGGCTACAGGATGGAGAGCAGGGAGTCAGGGAGGGGGGTGACACTGGGTCCCTGTGTCTCCTTCTAGTCCATCTCACTGGTCACATCTCACCTCCTCAGCATATATTGATCACTCCCTGCCTTTAGATCCTCAGTGCCAACTGCACGGGCCTGTCCCTGAGTAGGGAGGAGTCTCTAGAGGACAGGCATTTGAAGGCAGAGGAATAGGCTGGGCACGGTAGTTCATGCCTATAATACCAACACTTTGAGAGGCTGAGGTGGGCAGATCACTTGAAGTCGGGAGTTCAAAATCAGCCTGGCCCACATGGCGAAACCCAGTCTCTATTAAAAATACAAAAATGAGCCAAGAGTGGTGGTGTATGCCTGTAGTCCCAGCTACTTGGGAGGCTGAGGCATGAGAATCACTTGAACCCGGGAGGCAGAGGGTACAGTGGGCCAAGATCATGCCACTGCACTCCAGCCTGGGCAACAGAGCCAGACTCCATCTCAAAAAATAAATAAATAAATAAAATAAAAAAGAAGGCATAGGAAGAGACATCCAGGTTCCAGCCTGGGAAGTAAGGAGCTTAGGAGCCACCACGCTGTCCACACAAGTACTCAACAGAGGAAACAGAGCAAACAACCCTTCTTAGATTTACCTAGGAGGTGAGGTCACAGGGCATACCACTGCCCCCTTCCATTGGAGAGACAGACAGGCAAACACAGAGAACCACACCTTACTGAAGCAGAAACCTGCCTACGAGCTGAAACCTCTGGAGGAATCAGTGCAGGGCTATGGAAACCGGAATTGTAATTGACACGTTGCTGGAGGCTCAGTGTGGACAAACCTGAGAGACAAAACTCCAGTGCGACCCAATCATGAGGGGCTTCCATGCTGTTGTGGATTTTACCTCTGGAAGCTCTACCAGGTCCACACGGTAATTATAGGAGAAAAATCCCCAAATGCTTCCAGCAAGATAAGCGAAACGTTTTTGAAATTTTGAAAAACGTCAGAGCATTCTGTTCCTCTCAACAAAATCTGCCCTCAGCAGAAACTATTTTACCAGTTCCTAACTTTCTGAGGTTTTATCAGAGGCTTATTAACCTGGGGAAAGGAAAACACCCAGCTCCAGCCCCCTTTACAGCAATCCTGTCCCATTTATGAGGGAAAACACTGAAAAGCACAGGTGTTCAGTCCAGGGCACAGACTCACAAAAAGACTGAGACCTGCTGGGCATGGTGGGTCACACCTACAATTTCAGCACTTTGGGAGGTTGAGGTGGGAGGATCATTTCAGGCCAGGATTTCAAGACCAACCTGGGCAACAGAGTGAGACTTCATCTCTATGAAAAATTTTAAAAATTGGCCACGCCTGGTGGCTCACACCTGTAATCCCAGCACTTTGGGATGCCGAGGCAGGTGGATCACTTGAGGTCAGGAGTTAGAAACCAGCCTGGCCAACGTGGCAAAACCCCATTTCTACTAAAAATACAAAAATTAGCTGGGCATGGTTGCCCACGCCTGTAATCCCAGCTACTTGGGAGGCTGAGGCAGGAGAATCACTTGAACTTGGGAGGTGGAGGTTGCAGTAAGCCAAGATCGCACCACTGCACTCCAGCCTGGACAATAGAGTGAATCTATGTCTTAAATAAATAAAATAATAAAAATATAAACAAATTAGCCAGATGTTGTGGCATGTGCCTGCAGTCTCAGCTACTCAAGAGGCTGAGGTGGGAGGATCACTTGAGCCCAGGAGTTCAAGGCTGAAGTGAGCTATGATACTGCCTTGGCACTCTGGCCTGTGTGACCGAGCCAGACCCTGTCTCAAGAAAAAAAAAAGACTGAGTTCTAATCACATGACTATAGAAAGCTTCCCTTCCCCCAACTATCATGCCACTAAAGGCCTATTTCCTGCAGTTCCTTTTACCCAAGACATCACATCCATCTTTCAACAAGTAAGATGCCCTAAAAAAAACAAACAAACAAAAAAACCAACATCATTTGAAGAGCTCAGCGGGCATCAGAACAAGACTCAACAGAGGCTTCAGCGAGCCCGCATCGCACCACTGCTTGCCCTGGGCAACGGAGAAAGACTCCGTCTCAAAAAAAAAAAAAAAAAGAAAAGACAGAAAGAAAAAGGAAAGATTAAGATATACAGTGTCTGAAAAAAAAATTAACAAAGGAGAGAAATTGAAGGATCAAAACTAAAAAATCCTGAAAGAAGCCACAACAAAAACATCTTAGCTAAAGAGAAACAAAGATAAGAACTGCATCTAATTTATTCTTAGAAACCACTTAAGTGAGAAGAGAGTAAACATTTAAAGTCTTAAGAAAAAATCCACCAACCTAGAATTCTGTATCCTACAAATTTATCCTTCAGAAGTGAAGAAGAAATAAAGACTTTCTCAGACAAACAAAAATTGAGACCAGCCTGGCCAACATGGTGAAACCCCAGCTCTGCTAAAAATACAGTGGTGGCGCACACCTGTAATCCCAGCTACTTGGTTGGGGTGGAGCTGAGGCCAGAGAATTGTTTGAACCCAGGAGGCTTGAGCCCAGTGAGCAGAGACTGCACCACTGCCCTGCAGCCTGGGTGACAGAGTGAGACCCTGTCTCAAATAAATAAATAAATAGAGGGAATTTGTTGCCAAAAGATTTGTCTTGCAAAGAATGTTATAAGTTCTTCAGAGATAATGAAAATAGTATAGGTCGGAAGCTCAGATCTACATAAGGAAAAAAAAAAGCATTAGAAAATAAGTACGTGCAAAATAAAAGCTTTTATTTTTCTTAATTTTAGTTGATCTATCACATAACAGTTTCTTCAAAATAACAACAATGTATTTTGTATGCTGTCCAGGTGTGGTGGCTCATGCCTGTAATCTCAGCACTTTGGGAGGCTGAGGTCGGTGGATCACCTGAGGTGAGGAGGTCAAGGCCAGCCTGGCCAACATGGTGAAACACTGTCTCTACTAAAAATACAAAAATTAGCCAGGCATGGTGGTGGGTGCCTGTAATCCCAGCTACTCCAGAGGCTGCTTGAATTGATTGAACCCGAAAGTATAGGTTGAAGTGAGCTGAAATTGACCACTATACTCTAGCCTGGGCAACAAAGTGAGACTCTGTATCAGAAAAAAAAAAAAAAAGAATTATATATGCTTAAATACACATGCTTATGGATGCTTATGTATAAGTGAAATGAATTACAACAGTGAAACAAGGAGGAGGAGAGAGAAATTAGAAATATTTTGTTACTATAAGGCACTTGCACTACCCTTGAAAAGGTGTAGTGTTATTCAAAATCAGACTTGATTTAGTTTAAAATGTATATTGATGTGTGTGTCTGTTTATAAAGAAAAAACTTTAAACATGTATATTGCAAGCTGTAAGGCAACCACTAAAATAATTTTTTAAAGTATAAGTGATATACAAAGAAAGGAGAGAAAATGGAATCCTACAAAATGCCTAATTAAAACCACAAAAGGCAGAGAAAGAGTAAAAGACAAAAATAGGAGCAAAGAATAAGGGCAGCACATTTTAAAATATGGTAGATAATAATCCAATGATATCAACAATTACTTTGAAAGCCAAGGTACCAATTAAGGACAGAGATTGTCACAGTGTATCAAAAAATAAGACTCAACTGTAAGTTGTCTACAAAAACCCATTTTAAATACAAAAACACATATAGATTAAGAGTAGAGATGAAGAAAGATATTTCATGCCAATGCCCATCATAAGAAAGCAGAAATAGTTATATTAATTTCGGACAGAGCAGACTTCAGCAAGGAAAGTGATCAGAAATAAAGAGGGCATTACAGAACAAGGGAAGGCTCAGTTCTCCAAGGCAATAATACTTAATATATACGTGCCTAACAACAAAGTGTCAGTGTATGAGAGGCAAAAACTGACAGACCCACAAGAAGAAATAATGAAGAACTTTTAAAGTTGGAGATTTTGGCTAGGCACGGTGGCTCACACCTGTAATCCCAGCACTTTGGGAGGCCGAGGAGGGCAGATTACCTGAGGTCAGGAGTTTGAGACCAGCCTGGCATCTCTGCTAAAAGCACAAAAATTAACTGGGTGTGGTGGTGCACACCTGTAATCCCAGCTACTTGGGAGGCTGAGGCAGGAGAATTGCCTGAACCCAGGAGGCAGAAGTTGCAGTGAGCCAAGATCACACCACTGCACTCCAGCCTAGGTGACAGAACAAGACTCCATCTCAAAAATAAATAAATAAATAATAAAGTTGGAGATTTTAACACACTTTTAACAGAAATGGACAGATCCAGCAAGCACAACTCAATAGTACCATTAACAGCTAGATATATTGATCTGTAAATGACCTCATGCACAACAGCAGATTACATTCTTCTGAAGTTCACATGGAATATTCACCAAGACAGACCACATTCAGAGCCATAAAAACACCTTAATACATTTAAAAGAGTAGATTCATTCCATGTCTGGCCTCAGACCACAGTGGAATTAAACTAAAAATTAGTAACAGAAAGATAGCTGGAAAATCCCCAAATACTTGGGGATTAAACAACACACTTCTGCATAACACAGAGGTCAAAGAAGAGTTCTCAAGAAAAATTTAAAAATATTTTGAAAAATTTTAAAGTATTTTGAAAGTGAAAATGAGAATACAACTTATCAAAATTGTGTGATGTAGTGAAAGTAGTGTTTAGAAAGAAATTGATAATTATGGAAAGTAGAAAAGTTCCTTTTTAAAGTTTCCTTTGTTGTTAAAGAATAAATCATAAGTGTGCTAATAACTCTTTGTTAAGCCCTATCCTATGTAGCTGTTAAACATGCCATGCTTACAGGCATGTAGTATATTCTACGTCCTTGTACTTTAACTAAGATATCTGTGCTGGACATGCTCACAGGCATGTCCCAACTCTCCATTACTTTTATCTGTTTAGAAAAGTTTTAAGTTATTAGCCAATTGGGTTTTAATTTAGATTGTGAGGTCTGTCTCCATCCAACGGAGATCAGATACAGCAGTAAGGATGACCCCTAAATGTGTAAGGGATAAATTTGTCTGCTTTGGCTTTGTTCATTGCACTTTCATGGCAAGATGGCTAGTAAGAGTAACCTTCTGTGGTCCAGGAAGTAAAAATTGCATTGCTAAAGAATCCTTTGTCTCAGTGTTAATTTTTCTTTTCGGCACCAAGCATCTATTTCCAAAGATAATATTGAATGTATGTATCAAAAAAAATAAAGATCTAAAATCAACAATTTAAGCTTTTCCTTATTTTTCTAGGAAGCTAGAAAAATTAAATTTACAAACAAATTAAATTTACACTAAGTAGAAGAAAAGAAATAATAAAAACCAAAGTAAAACTCAATGAAATTGAAAACCGGAAATCAGTAGAGAAAATCAACAAAACCAAAGGGTGGTTCTTTGCAAGACCAATAAAATTGATACCCCTCTAACCAGACAATGAACAACACTATTTAAGAATGGGCCAATGGCCTTATCAGACACTTCACGAAAGGAGACATACAGCCAACAACTAGCATATGAAAAGATGGTCCACATCATATGTCATCAGGAAAATGCAAATTAAAACAATTATGAACCTAGTAGAATGACCAAAATCCAGAGCACAGACAACACTAAATGCCGATGAGGATGTTGGACAGCAGAAACTCTCATTCACTCCTGGTAGGAATGTAAATTGGTACAGCCATTTTGGAAGATATTTTGGCAGGTTTTTACAACACTAAATGTCATCTTGCCATTTGATCCAGTAATTGGACTCCTGGGTATTTACCTGAAGGAGCTGAAAACTTATGCCCCCATGAAAAGCTGCAAAAGGCTGGGCACAATGGCTCGGACCTGTAATTCCAGCACTTTGGGAGGCCAAGGTAGAAGGATTGCTTGAGCCCAGGAGTTCGAGACCAGCCTGGGCAAAATAGCTCAACCCATCTCCACAAAAAATTTAGGATTGGCTGGGTGGGGTGGCGTGCACCTGTAGTCCCAAGTACTCAGGAGGCTGAGGTGGGGAGATCGCTTGAGCCTGGGAGGTCAAGGCTTCAGTGAGCCATGACTGTGCCACTGCACTCCAGCCTGCATGACAGGGTGAGACCCTGTCTCAGAAAAGCAAAATAAGCTGCACACAGATGTTTGCAGCAGCTTTATTCATAACTGTCGAAACTTGGAAGCAACCAAGATGTCCTTCAGTAGTGAGTGGATAAATAAATTTTGGTACAGTCAAACAATGGAGTATTACTCAGCATTGAAAAGAAATGAGCTATGAACCTACAAAGAGACATGGAAGAAACTTAAATGCACATTAGTAGGTGAAAGAAGCCAATCTGCAAATGCTACATACTATGTGATTCCAACTATATGACATCCTGGAAAAGGCAAAACTGTGGGAACAATAAAAAGATCAGCAGTTGCAGCCGGGCATGGTGGGTCATGCCTGTAACCCCAGCACTTTGGGAGGCTGACGCTGGTGGACTGCCTGAGCTCAGGGGATTGCCTGAGCTCAGGAGTTCGAGACCAGCCTGGGCAACATGGCGAAACCCCATCTCCACTAAAAGACAAAAAATAAGCTGGGCATGGCGGCATGCGTCTGTAATACCAGCTACTCAGGAGGTTGTGGCAGGAGAATCATTTCAACCTGAGTGACAGAGGTTGCAGTGAGCTGAGATTGCACCGCTGCACTCCAGCCTGGACGACAGAGTGAGACTCTCTCCAAAAAAACAACAAAATCAGTGGTTGCCAGAAGTTATGGGGTGGGAGGGATGAACAGGTGGAGCACAGAGGATGTTTGGGGCTGGGCAGCTCCTCTAACATATGGTACTACAGTGGTGGACACAGGACATTATATATTTGTCAAAACCCATAGAATGTACAATATCCAGAGTGAATTCTCATGTGAACTATGAACTTTGGGTGATGGTGTGTGGAGGCAGGTTCATCAGTTTTAACAAGTGTGCCAATCTGCTGGGGGATGTTGATGGTGAGGGAGGCTGTTGGGCATGTGTGGGAACAGGTTTTGTATGGGAACTCTAGACTTTCCATTCAATTTTTTCATGAACCCAAAACTGTTCTAAGAAATAACATTTCTTAAGTTAAAAGTGTTTTAAATGCTGGTCATAGTAGTGCATGCCAATAATCCCAGCTACTAGGGAGGCTGAGGCAAGAGGATTACTTGATCCCAGGACTTTGGGTTCAGCCTGGGCAGCATAGTGAGATCCCTGTCTCTAAAGACAAAACAAAGTAAAAAAAAAAAAAAAAAAAAAAAAAAACGCAGAGGAAGGCCAGACAGTTTTCCTTCCTGCCTCCCAGCACTCAGCAGTCAGTGCTCCCTGGAGTACTTGGGGTCATGTTCATTTCATCAATGCAGAGGGAGATCTGCTGAGTGCAGACCCTGGAAATATGGATAAATAAGGCTAGGCCGCTCCCAGGGCACTCACAGTCTAGTGCAGCAGTCCTCATCCTGCCTGTATGTTATAGTCACAGGAGGAGATTTAAAACTGTCCCTGCTCAGGCCTTATTCCAGACAGCTGAATCAGAATCCCTGGGGTTGGTGGGCCGGCACAGTGGCTAGGATTACACCTGTAATCCTATCACTTTGGGAAGCCGAGGCACTCAGATCACTTGAGCTGAGGAGTTCGAGACCCACCTAGTCAATATGGTGAAACCCATCTCTTCTAAAAATACAAAACTTAGCTGGGCATGGTGATGCACACCTGTAGTCTCAGCTACTTGAGAGATTGAGGTGGTAGGATTACTTGAACCTGGCGGGCAGAGGTTTCAGTGAGCCAAGATGACAACACTGCACTCCAACCTGGGCAACAGAGTGAGACTCAATTAAAAAAAAAAAAAAAAAAAAGAATTTCTGATTTAAAGTTTCTCCAGTGAGAAAGACTGACTGGGAGAAACAGCTATGAACAAGCAGACACGACCTACAGAAAAGTCCCTCAAGTTGGAGAAGCTATTCTGCAGAAAGTGGTTTAAGGAGGAGTTGGATGTCAAGCAAGGCAGGCAGAGTGGAGAGATGTCTCTGCAGAGGGGACCACAGGGACCTAGGCCAGGAGGAACAGGGAGGGCCCACAGTCCACACTAAGAAATTTGACTCTACCCCAGTTAAATGGCGAGCCATTGAAGGGCTTTTTTTTCCTTTGAGCTGGAGTTTTACTCTTGTTGCCCAGGCTGGAGTGCAATGGTGCCATCTCAGCTCACTGCAACCTCCACCTCCTGGGTTCAAGCAATTCTCCTGCCTCAGCCTCCCAAGTAAGCTGGGATTACAGGCGTACACCACCACCACACCTGGCTAATTTTGTATTTTAAGTAGAGATGGGGTTTCACCATGTTGGTCAGGCTGGCCTCAAACTCCTGACCTGAAGTGATCTGCCTACCTTGGTCTCGCAAAGTGCTAGGATTGCAGGTGTGAGCCACCGTGCCCGGCCCATTGAAGGGCTTTAAGCAGAGGAAGAATGTGGCCGGTTAGAGAGCATGCTGGAGACTGGCTTGCAGAGGCCAGGCTTGGAGTCTCGAACCTTAAGCTTGGAATCAGCTCATTCCTGCATTGATGGCTTATTTCCAAATCTAACTAAAATGGTGCGGGCAGGACCATGGGTATCCCTTGGCAAAACGTAAGTGCTCAGTAACCATTTCATTGTTGATATTATTTGTTGACCAAGTCAATGCGATGCACACAAATGTCCCAGCAGAAACAGGGAAGGGCGCACTTGGGAAGATGGGACGTAGTACCTGGTCCTTCATGTTTTCCCACGCCAGTCAGGCCTTGGTGGAGCCACCGTGGGTGACTCCAAGACCATCTTCCAGAGGATAGGAGAGGGAATTTGGAGAGGACAGAGTGGTGAGGCAAGGGGGTCCCAGGTGGAAAGCTGTTCTCATAGGAGCCAGCTCCACGTACCATGGGGCTGGCTCACTCCCAGGAATTGACAGTTTTCTTGGGGCTGAGGCGGGAGACCTACCTAGAAGGGGCTCCAGTTTTCAGACCTGCAGAAGGGAAGTCAGGAGCAGAGGGTTGTTGGGAGTTTCTTGATCCACAGCGGGTGAATTGGGGCCCCGTTACCCCACCACCGGCTTTGCGGAGGGACAGGTGGGTGGGGTGCAGCATTCAGAGGGAACCAGGCCTCTCTGTGGAAAAGCCACCTGGTAAAACCCAGCCCAGGCCTTGGGGTTGAGACCATCTGTTTGAGATAGCTCTTCAGGGAGGCCTGTCCTGACCCACAGGGTGTGCTGTTTTCCTGGAAGGAGACACCTAGCAACCCAAATAGACCAAGGGGTAGGGTGGGGGTCGAAGCAGTACCACCTGGGGTAGTGGGCAGTGGTGCCAGGAAAAGATGTGCCGGAGAGAAGGTGCATGGGCCTGTGTTGAGTCTTGAGTCTAGACTGGCTCCTTGGTGAGATGGGGACTTAGTAGGACTTACGTGGACGTCACCTTGTTCACCAGCAGGTACATGGCAGGGAGTGGAGCTGTTGATAAGTGGGGAGCTGTTATTTGGCCTCAAGACAGAATCTGAGGTTGTTGGCATTGCCCTGGAAACCTAGAGTGTGCCAGGATCCCTGGTGAGAAGATGCCCTGACTCCAGGCAGCAGCACCAAGGGGAGAGGAGGACTTTCGGCTGGGGGTGGAGTGACAGACACAGACAGGAAAAAAGTAATCCACTAGAAAGCAGGGAAAAGGACAGCGAAGAGGTCAGGAGGAGAGAGGAGTCTTGGCTCCAAATGTAGATGGCACTTGGGCAGGCCAGAGCCCCTCCTACTGGGGAGGCTTAGCTGGAAGTCTAGAGCCGAATTCTAGCTCAGGTCCCAGAGTGCTAAAGACAGGCTCACCAGGGACTGGGCCACCTGGCTCCTGGCTCTAGGCTGAGCCTCCCTCATCTTGAGCAAGGGAAGAGGGAGGTGGCCCTGCCACCAAACTTCACCCAAGATGGAGCCACCAACAGGCTTAAAACCCACAGCTTGGCTTGGTATGGGTTCATACTTTTAATCCCAAACACTTCAGGAGGTCAAGCCTGGACGGTTCCTTGAGGCCAGTAGTTTCAGACCAGCCTGTTCAAGGAAGTGAGACTCCTGTCTCTAGAAAAATTTAAAAAGAAAAAAAATTAGCCAAACAAGGTGGCCCATGCCTGTAGTCCCTGCTGCTCAGGAGGCTGAGGCAGGAGGATCACTTAGCCTTCTGAGCCCAGGATTTTGAGACTCCAGTGAGCCATGACCTTGCCACTGTACTCCAGCCTGGTGGCAGCGTGAGACTCTGTCTCTGAAAATAAATAATAAATAAATTAATAGATCTGCCCCCTGCCTCCATGTTCCCGAACAGGCCTTGGCTCTTGGATTCAGGTCTGCCGGGATCCCTAAGGGCTCCAGGGAAGGTGCCCTCATCTGGCATCCAGACGGGCAACTTGCACTGGCAACCAGGCGGCTGGAAAGAGCGTGTTGGGTTTTGTTTTGGAAGCATGTATGGGATGACAAGAAAAGTCCGCCTTTGCTTGGGAGGCGGGCCCTGGCTGCGGAGGCGCACCCTTGCTGGGTGGTGGCTGTCTGCCTTTTCGGGAGCGGCTGATGGACTGTCCGCAGGCCCTGCCTAGCAGGCCTGGAGCACGCTCTCCCCTTCCTGCTAATGCAGTGACTGCTGCCCTGGGCTCCATTCACTCGGCATTTCCGCACAGTTAGGCTAGCCCTTCTGTCCACTGTTGGGGAAACTGAGGTACCAGCACACTGTCACCGACGGCATGTGGCGGGATGCGTTGCTCAGGCATGCGACCTGGGCCTGCTTTCTGCTACTACCAACACTGCACGAAGTCAGTGTGTCCCCACAGGATGCGGAGGTCAGGCCTGTGGCCCTCCTTAGGAGCAGTGTTGAAAATGAGGGGCTTCGTGTTTTCCAGGCAGTCTTCAGGGAGGCTTTGGCTTATAAGGTGGGGAGAGGATGGGCCCCACCCAAGGAGATGAACTCCAGGAAGGTGGCAATTCTCCCCCTGGTGGTGGCAATTCTTCCCCTGGTGGAGACCCGGGACCCCTCACACCCAGCACCCAAAAGTGGCTGGTCCCAGACGGCAGTGGTGTGACATCCGTGTCAACCTCCACAACGCCCCTGTGGGAGCCCTAAGCACAGAGACGTTTGTCTTCACACAAACCCATTAGTCTAACCAGGAGTTCCTGCAGTGGGGACAGTCCAGAGGGGCCTGGCCCTGGAGAGCCTGCATGGCAAAGTCCTGGAGCCCTTGCAAGGCTCAGGCAGTGGGGAGGGGTGAAATGTGGCTGGGATTGCTGTCTCTGCAACCTTGGCAAATGGGGGTTCCAAACAGATTTAATTTGATTTAGAAGACCAAGGAATGTGATTTAGAAATGCCAAGAAAACACATTTTCACCTGGAGTGCCGTGGGTGGACTTGTGCCTGTTGCAGGTATTTCATCAGGTTTCTTCTCTAAGCCAGGCCTTCGCTCGCATTGGCTTGTGCCCCTCCTGGATGGATGCCTTTTCCTCTGCTCCCAGCCCCATCCTGCCAGTCCCACCCACCTTCCTCCGGGAGACTTCCTTGCACCCTCAGATGGGATGGGTCCCTTCTCTTCTCTTCCTAGGCATGCGGGTTCTCAGACGCAGGCAGAACTGATGCATCTATCTTCATTCCTCTAAAGTACCCTCCACACCTCAGGGCTGTCCCGCAGGCAGTTCCCTCTGCCCTTATGAGACGTCACTCAAATACACATGTAAACAGCGTGATGTCAATGTGACCGGGGCAAAGAGGAAGCCTCCACTCTTGCCCCATCCAAAGTGCCCTCCACACCTCAGGGCTGTCCCGCAGGCAGTTCCCTCTGACTGGGATGTACCTTCCCAGAACCTGGCTAATGCCAGCTCTGACGTCCTGAGCCAGGCCCCTAGGGAGTGAATGATCTTTTGGGTCATCCCAGCCTCCAAGTCTCCAGCTGAGTCCTCAGACATCTTGACAGGCCAGACATCCTTTCTATATTTCTGAACCACAGTAGCGTGGAAAATAATAAATGACTATTGCACTTGGGGATAATTTGTTACACAGCTTTAGATGTGGGGGCCAACTCCCCCGTCCTGGCCTCCCCGTTAGACGCTCATGGCACCCTACTGGTTTCTTCTTTGCAGTGACCACATTGTCACCATGCCTGTTTCCATGTGTATTTGAGTGACGCCTCATTAGCTCCACCAGGATAGGAACCTTGGCTGCTGTGCTCACTGTTTTGTCCCTAGCAGTGAGCGCAGAATGGTGCCTGGCTCTCTGTTCAAAACATGAACCTTGAATGAATGAATGCATGAATGGAGCTGGTAAGAGACAGGATCCTGTATCAGTGATCTGAAGGTGGAATTTGAATCCTTTCAAGAACCTCCTATCTGCTCCCGCTGGGAACCCACAGGTGACAGTGAGAGGTGTTATAGGGGGATGGACGGGGAGAGAGTAGGTGGCAGCTAAGGGCAGATCCCCACGGCCACCAGAGTAGGGTAGCTTTCAGACTCTGATCCACTGGCAGCGTTTCTGTCTCCGTTGGCCTCTTCTCATTGTTTTGGACCCACCAGCTGCTTCCTGTGGCACACCTGGAGGATGGGAAATGCTGTCCCTCCGCACACTCCAACAGGCCTGTGCTCTCACGTCTTTCACGTCCATTCCCACAGGCCCCATGTTCCTCCTCCAAGGAGACTCTGAGGTTACCCTGAGGCTCAGGCACCTGTTGGTTCCTGTTACTGCCCCAGGGCCCCTCATCAGCACTAGGGAAGCAGCCAGTGTGACGTCTTCACTTGAGGTGAATGTCAGTTGACTAAAGCTCAAAACAACAAAATAACGCAAACAACCCCCACCCAAACTCCTTCCTCTACCCATCGCCATAGCAACCGTCATCTCCTGACAAGCAACAGAGATGCCTTAGGTGACCCAGGAGGCATGAGCCTTTGCTGCCATCTCTCCTTGGAGGCAGCCCCCACAGGAGGCTCCCACCCAATCCCCTAGTCTTCTTGTCTCTGAGGCATTTTCTGAGATTGGGGGAAGGGACGTCCTCCCCTCTCTCCAGCATAACTTGGTTGGATGCTGTGGCCTGGACCTCCTTGCTTGGGGTAAGGGAGTGTCCTGTGCCCTCCTGCCATCCCTAGTTCCAGGTTTCCTTTATTCTAATTTTCTAGCTTGATGGAAATGTTGGCATGTTTATTGGACTACAAACAATGAGACTTACCTTTTGCGTTCCCTGAAACAGTCAGCCTGTTTCCTGAAATAAACTTCCTTGACCTTTGGACATTCCAGGAGTCACAGTTCCCCCCTACACTGCCCCCATTCACTGGCTAGCTGATCCTTCCACTGTGCTGAGCAAAAGCTATGCTTATGTTGACATCACTGAAACCCTACATGCCAAACTGTGCAAAGAGGAAGGCAAAGTGTACCAAGGGAGTACAGGTGGTCCCTGGTGGCTCTGTCTGCAGGTGAAAAAATGCAGGTGGGGGTTGTTGTTGAAGGCCATGTAGAGACTCATCTGGGAATCAGTCAAGGCAGCATAAAACCTGGCACCATCTCTCATAATCTGGGTGCCCAGCACTACCCCTTTAACTTTGGCTTGGTGGGACCCCCTTGTATCTCCCTCCACAAGTGCTACTTGGGTCACAAGCCTCCGTTCTGTTCCTTTACCCTACAGTGCGCCCTTCTGGTCCCTGCACATCTGGCACACACAGGTGATGGTGAGTTGACTCCACCTAGAGGCTCCTTGGTCCAGGCTGTCAGTGATGGCTCAGGGCAGACCTGCCTATTTCCTGGGAGGCGTTTCTTAGAAAGGTGTGGGCTCTGCCACTTCCCAGGTAGCTTCCAGCAGCCCCCACCACCTCTCCCACCTGCCTTCGACAGAGCTGCTTGCCAGCCTTCTCAGCTGGGGCTTCTGGCAACTGCACTTTGCCAGGGCTTGCAGCCCAGCAGCCTGGCAGGGGCTGATGGCCACAGGTGTATCATGGGAGGCACCAGAGGGCCACAGGATCCCCAGCTAGGGTCTGTCTCTAGGGAATCTCAGAATGTGGGCATGGAAGAGGATCAATCCCTTGTTGTTGGGCAGCAGAGGAGACTGAAGCACAGAGAATACACCTTCTTTCTGATGTGCTCCTTCTCAATGGGCCTTCCTTGCCCAGCTTCCTTTCCAGGACCAACACCAGGAGGTGGCAATTGGCTGGCTGTGCAAAAGGATGGAAATGGATTAGACAAGAATGTGCACTGATCTAGGGACTATGTGTCCAAATGCTGGTCAGCCACCTATGAAGGATGCCCATGGGTAGCAGGCATTAACTAAGCCAACCAGATTGGGACCAGACTAAAGAATATATAGGGATTGGGGGCTGGGAGTGAGAGGAGAACAGAGGGGACCACAGACCCCAGAGACATGACTGTTGCTGCCCCAAACCATCACAAACACTGTGAATCCCAGGTCCTGATGGGCCGCCAAACCACCTCAGGCACAGCAGACGCCAAGTCCTGATGGGCCCCCAAACCACCTTAAGCATTGCAGACCCCAGCTCCTGATGGACCCCCCCAAACCACCACAGAAACTGTGGACCCCAAGTCCTGATGGGTCCCAAAACCACCATAGACACTATGGACCCCAAGTCCTGATGGACCCCCAAACCACCTCAGGCACTGGGGACCCCAATCCTGAAAGGTGCCCAAACCACCTCAGACATTGTGGACCCCAAGTTGTGATGGACCCCCAAACCACTATAGGCACTGTGGACCCCAAGTCCTGATGGGCCCCCAAACCACCTCAGACACTGTGGACCCCAAGTCCTTATGTGACCCCAAACCACCTTAGACACTGTGGACCCCAAGTTGTGATGGACCCCCAAACCACTATAGGCACTGTGGACCTCAAGTCCTGATGTGCCCCCAAACCACTATAGGCACTGTGGACCCCAAGGCCTGATGGGCCCCCAAACCACCTCAAGCACTGTGGACCCCAAGTCCTGATGAGCCTCAACCAGGCTCTGCCAGCATCACTCACTCTCATCAGGGCTCCTATCTTGGTTACAGCCTGTCCAAATATATTGACCCATGCTCAGTGTTTTCATTTTTTTCTGTAAGTTTTTAAGTTTTACATTTAGACATGATCCCTTTTTGTTTTGTTTTGCTTTGTTTTTGAGATAGAGTTTTGCTTAGTCACCTAGGTTGGAGTGGATCTTGGCTCATGGCAACCTCCACCTTCCTGGTTCAAGTGATTCTCATGTCTGTGTCTCCTGAGTAGCTGGGATTACAGACAGCTGGGTGGCTGCACCACCATGCCCAGCTAATTTTTGTATTTTTAGTAGAGATGGAGTTTC
The DNA here is from genome assembly GCF_009761245.1 of Sapajus apella. Taxonomy (NCBI): domain Eukaryota; kingdom Metazoa; phylum Chordata; class Mammalia; order Primates; family Cebidae; genus Sapajus; species Sapajus apella. The sequence continues at coordinate 1,700,043 of NW_022437030.1, forward strand.
TCCATGTTGTTCAGGCTGGTCTTAAACTCCTGGCCTCATGTAATCTGCCACTTTGGCCTCCCAAAGTGCTGGAATTACAGGTGTGAGCCACTGCACCTGGCCATGATCCATTTCTATTTAATTTTTGTATATGATATGAATATGGGTGGAGGTTCATTTTTTGGTTTATGGATTATATTAGTTTTCTGTGCTGCATAATGACCACAAACTTAGCAGCTTAAAGCAACACACGTTTATTTTATCACAGCTTTTGTGGAGCCAGGAGTCTCTGCACAGTTTGGCTGCATCCTCTTCTTAGAATCTCCCCAGGCTGCAATCAGTCACTGGGCTGTGTTCTCATCTGGAGGCTTGACTGGGGAGAAACTGTTCCAAGCTTGTTCAGATCATTGGTGGAATTCATTTCCTTGCAGCTGGAGGACTGAGGGCCCCAGCTCCCTGCTGGTCACTCTCAGCTCCTAGAGGTCCTCTACAAGTCCCTGTCACATGGGCTTCCCAAACACAACTGCTTACTGCTTCCCAAACACAACTGCTTACTTAATCAAGCCAGTAAACACAACTGCTTACTTAATCACCCCACTTTTGTGGGGCAGTCAGCTAGTCTGGAGCAGTCAGCTAGCAAGATCCAGTCTTATATAATGTAACATAATCATGAATATGATGTCCTGTTACCAAGTTCTATTGATTAGACGCAAAACACAGGTTCTATCCATACTCAAGGGGAGGGCTTCCACTAAGGTGTCAACACCAAAACGCAAGGGACCCTAGGAGCCATCTAAGAGTGAGTCTGCCTACCATGTGGACACATTATTTGCTAAAAAGAATATCCATTCTCCATTGAATTGTCAAAACAGTGGGGTTTCTTTGTTTATGTTTTTTGAGACAGTCTCTCTCTGTTGCCCAGGCTGGCACAATCTTGGCTCACTGCAGCCTCCACCTCCCAGGCTCACGCAATTCTCATGCCTCAGCCTCTCGTGCCTCATTCCCTTCCTGGGAATACAGGCGTGAGTCACTGTGTTGGGCTAATTATTTTATATTTTTTAGTAGAGACAGGGTTTCACCAAGTTGGCCAGGCTGGTCTCGAACTCTGGCCTCAAGGGATTTTCCCACTTCGGCCTCCGAAAGTGCTGGGATTACAGGTGTGAGCCACTGTGCCTGGCCCACAGTGTTTTAAGAGAACTAATCAATCATATTTGTGTGAGCCCATTTCTGGACACTGCCTTCTATTCCACTGCTCTTTGTGTCCATCCTTTTGCCAGTAACATAATGTCCTAGACTGGGTGCAGTGGCTCTCACCTATAATCCCAGCACTTTGGGAGGTCAAGGCTAGAGGATTGCTTGAGGCCAGGAGCTCAAGATTAGTCTGAGCAACATAATGAGACTCCATCTCTATAAAAACAAGCCCATAACATCCTGATTACTGTAGCTTTATAGTAAATCTGAAAATCAGATAGTGTGAGTTCTCTAACTTGTTGGTTTCAAAATTCTTTTTGGATTTTCCTTTGCTCTTTCTACATACATTTTACAATCAGTTTGCAAATTTTCACCCACAGAAGCCTGCTGGAATTTTGATTGGGATTGCTTTGAATCTATAGAAGTAATCAAAAAATTTTTGTCAAGATTTAAAAATTGATTTGAGTTGACATGTTAACAACTTCAGATTTCTTGGTTTTCTTGAAAAATGGAGAAGAAGGGGCACCCCCAGGCCTGCAATACTTCAGGGCAACAACCAACTCCCCTCCTCCCTCGATGGCCACAGGCTCAGTGCACCTGTGCATTCCCTTCCCCTCCACCACAGGGACTCACACTCTCCTCTTCACACTTAGTTGCTGGCTTGTCCCTCTTTGGTGGGTTGATGGCTCCTGTGTTAATCTCTCTTGGCTCTGACTTTTGTGGGGCAGGATGCTCTCCCTCCTACTCTTGGCCTGGCTGATGTCTTATCTTTCAGAACTCAGGGCTCCAGGAGACCTTCCCATACCCAATGAGGTGAGGACTCTAGGCCTATGATCTCGGAGCACCCTGTGCCTATCCTTCTCAGTCCTCGCCCCCGGAGGGAGGGGCTGGTTGGGGTGATCAGTTACTCTATGTCTGTCTCTCCCATTGAGCTCCCTGAGGCCAGGGACCATGTCTTTTGGTCACTGCTGTATCTTCAGTGCCCATCACAATGTCTGGCTTATAATGCATGCTCAATAAATGTTCACAGAATAAATAAGCCCTTCTTCAAGGAGGCAGCTGATATCCTTGAAGAGCTCCTTCTGTCCTCCTAGGTCTCCACCTCACTCCCTTGGTCTCCTTGTTTGATGATGTTCCTGTGAAAATGATCAAGTAGGAGTCTTATGTTCCTGACCTGGAAACTGCTGGCTTCTACCAAGATAGACAAGCTCTTCAGAGCCTGGGGTGGGCCCTGGCTGGATACGCAGGACACAGCCCTGGGCATTGCTCTGAGGGCTCTGGGTTCTTTTTTTTGGAGATGGAGTCTCGCACTGTTGCCTGAGCTGGCGTGCAGTGGCATGATCTTTGCTCACCGCAGCCTCTACCTCCCGGTTTCAAGCAATTCTCCTGTCTCAGCCTCCCGAGTGGCTGGGATTACAGATGCCCACCACCATGCCTAGCTAATTTTTGTATTTTTAGTAGAGACGGGGTTCACGATGTTGGCCAGGCTGGTCTCGCACTCCTGACCTTGTGATTCGCCTGCCTTGGCCTCCCAAGGTTCTGGGATTACAGGCATGAGCCACCACGCCTGGCCAGCTCTGGCTTCTTTTCTAGTGGCAATCATTTTAAGAAATTAAAGCATTATTTACATACATTAAAACGCACAGACCCTAATCATTCGATGTTTTGACAATTGTATATCCCATATAACTACCATGCAAAACAAAATACAGGACATTTCCACCATCCCAGAAAGTCCCTTCACGTGTCTCCCCTCCCCACCACTGTCTGACTACTGTTCCCATATAGTTTTGCCTGTCCTTGAATTTTATATAAAAGGAGTCATCCAGTCTGTACTCTTTGTGCCTGGCTTCTTAAACTCAACATAATGCTTGGGAGATTCATCCACCTCCTGCACCTGCCTGTGCAGTCTGCATGTACTGTATATACTAGTCAGCATAGCTGTTGAGTAGTATTCCATCGTATGGGTGTTCCACAATTACATGACGCATTCACTTACCTGTTGCACACTTGGGTTGTGTCCAGCTTGGCTATTAGGAACAAGAAGGCTGCTATTAACATTCTTGTGCAAGTCGTGTGTGTGTGTATGTGTGTGTGTGTGTGTGTGTGTGTGTGTGTATGTGTGTGTGTGGACATATGGCTTCATGCTCTTAGGTAAATAACTAGGAATGGAATTTCTGAGTCATAGGGTAGATACGTATGCCATGTTGTTTTTGAAGACAGCCTTGGCTTGCTCTTCCAGCTGTTGACCTCCTCTGCTCTGGAGAGGAAGAGGTGATTCCAAGAATCAGGGCAGGCTGGAGCTCTAAGAGTCTTCAGAGATCAGCCTCCAGCTCTCATCCTGATATGGGCATCTAGGCTTATGAGGGCAGGGCTCATCCACAATGTGCAGAGCCATACCTGACTGAGCCAGAATGACAACTGGGCTTAGACTCTGGCCCAGGAGACATGGAGAGGGTGTCTGGATAGCAGTGATGGCAGTGGTGCCAGGCCTGGCTTCTGCAGACGTTGTTAGCACTCCTGATACATTTGCTTCTGGCTGCAGCCAGGTTGGGAGGTGTCTGTTCTTGCAAGTAAAAGTTTCTTGATGGAAACATATAAAAGTGCAAGGAGCAGACCCTGCTCACTGCCCATGTACCCCAACCTAGTGGGAGTAATGGGAGATGCCGGCCAGATGAGTGACTGAAGCAACAGCTGCACAAGGGCTGAAGTCATGCCGGGCTGCTCACCGCCATGTGCTTCCTGTGCCTGACTGAACACAGAAGCTGCCCAAAAAACGACAGCTGCATGGAGGGACAGTACAAACTGCCAGAGGCTGATGTACTCAGGTTGGAACTCCACAGGAGACTTCCTGGAAGAGGGGGCCTGGAGCTGATGCTGGAGCCTCTCTCTAATCTCACAGTGCTCTCCTAGTCCTCCTCACAGCCGCCCCACCAAGCAGCAGGGTGGGGACTCTCACGTATGTTCTCGCACTAGGACACTGACACCCAGAGAAGGGAAGGGGCAAGCCCAAGGGAGTCCACAGCAGAGCTGGGACCAGAACTGGGCTGTGTTTGACTGAGAGGAGATGGCTGTGGGTGACATGGGGAGGGACTTCCGCTCTCGCTGCCCTACCACAACCCTCCAGAGAGCAGCGGCGCCTGGGCCGGGAAGTGTGAATTTCCACTCTGGACAGATGGTTGTAATTACCAAGAGTAGGATGGGCCAGCGAGGAGCATACTTCCCGAGAGGGCCGGGAGCAGGGCGCTGAGGAGACGCCCCAAGCACAAGCCAGCTGGACTGTGATTCCTCCAGAGCTCCAGCTTCAAACATGAAACTGCCTTTTTTGCTACTTTTCTCCACCAACTGGGCATATGATTCTGACAGCTTCATACAACTTTTAAAGAAAAGAAAAAAAGTTACCTTTTCTTGGAAAGCTGTGCCTGGCTGGTTTTCTATAGATTTGCTCTCTGGAGGTTCCCTTTGGCAGGACGTCAAAGCCCTAGGGGAGGCAGGGCCCCACCCAGCTCTCAGGCTTGGCAATTCTGAACACGACAAAGGCTGTGGGCAGTTTCTCCTTGGCCATGGAAATCAGGTATCCCCATGAACAGGAGCCCTGGCCCTGCCTTTCCACACTCTCCACTCCATGCCCCCCACCCCCGTCTCTGTCCCTTTCTTTCCCCACTCTGTAAAAAAGGTCCTTGGCTGGCCCAGCTGCTCACGCTTGTAATCCTACTGCCTTAGGAGGCTGAAGCAGGAGGATTGCTTGAGGTCAGGAGTTGGAGACCAGTGTAGGTAGCTTGACCCTGTCTCTAAAGATAAATAAATAACTTAAAATAACAAAATACAATGAAAAGGGTCCTGTTCTGTCCTGTACAGAAGGAAGATGAATGAAGACTTTTTTTTTCTGAGACAGAGTCTCACTGTGTTGCCCAGGCTGGAGTGCAATGGGCACAATCTCAGCTCATTTGAACCTCCGCCTCCCAGGTTCAAGCAAATTCTCTTGCCTCAGCCTCCTAAGTAGCTGGGATTACAGGCACCCGCCACCATACCCGGCTAATTTTTTTTTTTTTTTGTATTTTTAGTAGAGATGGGTTTTTATCATTTTGGCCACGCTGTTCTCAAACTCCTGACCTCAGGTAGTCTGCCTGCCTCGCCTTGGCCTCCCAAAGTGTTGGAATTACAAATGTAAGCCACTGTGTCTGGCCAGCCTTTTTTTTTTTTTTAAATTTAACTTTTAAGTTCAGGGATACATGTACAGGTTTTTTATACAGGCATACTTGTGTCATGAAGGTTTGTTGTGTATTCGTTATTTTTCCTAATCTTTTCCTTCCTCCCATCCTCCACCCTCCAATAGGCCCCAGTGTCTGTCGTTTCCCTCTTTGTGTCCATGAGTTCTCATCATTTATTAATAGCTCTTACCTATAAGTGAGAACATGCGGTATTTGGTATTCTGTTCCTGTGTTAGTTTGCTAAGGATAATGGCCACCATCTCCATCTGTGTTTCTGCAAAAGACCTGATCTCATTCTTTTTTGTGACTGCATGGTATCCCAGAGTGAAGCCTTTTTAAAACTCATTGAGGTTGTGGCTGAGTGTGGTGGCTCACAGGTGGTGGGGAGGGGGTCACCTGAGGTCAGGAGTTCAAGACCAGCCTGGCCAACATGGCAAAACCCTGTCTCTAATAAAAACTATAAAAATTAGACAGGCGTGGTGGCAGGCACCTGTAATCCCAGCTACTTAGGAGGCTGAGGCAGGAGAATTGCTTGAACCTGGGAGGCAGACATTGCAGGGAGCCAAGATCGTGCCACTGCACTCCAGCCTGGATGACAGAGCAAAACTTTTACCTAAAAAAAAAAAAAAAAAAGTTGACTAGAGGAAAAAGAACTAGCCCAACCCTGGTTATGTAGGGATTGCTGGATATAAATGGACAATGGTATTCGCTTGCAAACCAGGGTGACCACGTGTCCAGATGGGGACACTGAGACTCCAGGCAGTTAAGGGATCCTCTTGAGCAGAAGTTACATACATTATTAAGTCATGATTAGGAATGACTCTGCCCCATTAAACAAAACAAACAAACAAAAAAACCAACTTGATTTTTTTCCCTACAGAGGAATCAGATGCATCTTCCCACTTTTAGAGAAGGCTGTGAACTGTACAGTCTTAGGCAGAAGGGTTGACTTTCCCTGGGTCTTGGCCCTTCAAGGAGGGTGCCCATGGAGCCCAGAGGTGCAGACAGACTCTCAGTGGTCTTGGGAAGATTGAGCCCCATCATCTGGTACCAGGGCCCTTGGGCCTCCCCATGCTACTGACAGGCTGAGCCCCCCAGGACAGACACAGGGAGCAGCTAAGCAGTGAGTCCTCCATGCATCAAAGGCCCCCATCTCAGCCCTGCCACCCCATTAATACACCCCAGGAATAGAGCTAGGTTAGATGAAAACTTGGGTTGCCCTCCTATTCTAAGAGTCAGTAAGGGCTGGAGCCAGAGTCATCTCCAAAGTGCAGAAACACAGGCTTGGGAAGGGTTTTCCAGAGCGGAGTGTGCACTCAGCTGGCCTCACACGCTGGGGAGAGGAAGCAGAACACATCCCTTAGGATACGGCCAGACCCTCTTCCCTGACCTCTCCAACCCCAAGAAACTTATGATTCCTCTAAAGCTCCCTCTCGGAGCCTTCCTTTCCGTTTGCTGTTTCCCTGTGCGAGTGCTCTCTATCCATAGCAGCCCTCCCTAGCCTGGTTAGCTCCCTTCTATCCCATCCGCGCTTCCAGGCTCTGATTTCCCTGCCCTGTGAGGCTGTCAGCCTCCACAGTGGCCCATTCCAGCCGACATCTAGTATGCAGAGGCAATGAACAGAGGGTGGTAGACATCAAGGCATGAATGACTGTTCAGCCAGCTGTGGATCCCTGAGCCATTCTGTGGAGGGTAAGAGTGCTGCTCTCAAGAGTGTGGAGGCCTGCGTTCAAGTCTTTGCTCTGCTGATCACAGAATGGCCGTGCCTCAGTTTCCTCCTCTGAGACATGGGATAACCATTCTTGCCTACCCTGCTGGGCTGCTATAGAGATGGATTCAACTGAGAAGATGCTGAGCAGCTGTGGCTGGGACTGGGGGTCCCTGCGGAAGACGCCTGAGAACAAAGCGGCATGGCTTGGGTCTTCAGTCTGGGAAGAGGCTGTGGAGAAGAATGGGGTCCAGGCCCATGTGTGGCATTTCATGTTAGGATGGGTTCTCTTGAGCAGAAGTTACATACATTATTAAGTCATGATTAGGAATGACCTCAGCCCTGGCCCCTGACACAGATTTCCCTGGTGGTCTCTGTGATACCGGGATGCCAAATTCCAAAGGGGTGGTTTGGGCTGGGGATAGTAATTCTGGTAAGCTGGAGTGCTCGAAGGTCTGGGATGGACTCCACCTCTGCAGAGGCCAAATGGTGGACGAGGGCCTTCTCTAGCTATGGCTTGTGCCTCTTAGAGCCAGAGTACTCGGAGGGAGAGACCAGGTGACTGGCAGTCCCGCTCCATCATCCCCACCTCTACGGGTGTGAGATGCTCTGGCTGGCCCTCAAAGCCAGAGTTCCTGGGCTGGGGCTGAGGGGTAAACCTGGGAGTGTCAGACAGCCAGAAAAGGCTCACAGAGAAAAGAAACCCTTATCTTCGGGGCAGGCCGTGGAAAGAATAAATGTGGGAGTCCAACAGCTGATGGTCATGGGCAACCCAAGCCAGCCGGGCCTCTGTCCACACTGTGACTGAGACACAGGGCTCTCCACTTGGTGGTCTCCTCCTTCCCTGCTCAGCGGTGTGGCTGGCCCTGCTGGGCTCTCAGGCCCCTAGTGCCTGTGGGACGGTGACCAGGGTTAGTGGAGAGTGGAGGGTAGGGAGAATGCAGGTGCTGCTTTATGGAAAGAAGCTTGTAAGCTCAGTGAGTACCAGCCACTCTCCCTCATCTCCTGCAGAAATTATCCCCAGATGTAATTAAGCCGGCTTCTGGCAGGAATTGAGGATGCACAGCTGGGCCAGGTCGGGAGAAACACCGGAAGCCAAGGCCAGCCTTGCTGGCACTCAGGAACCAGGAGGGAGCTGGATGGGTCCTGGGCTCCCCGACTCCATGCACCACTCTTTGTCCTGCCTCTGTAGGGCCTTGGATTTGAAAACCACCAAAGGTCAGATGAGGCCCTGAGGGACCCTGATTAGAGCAGCATGTATTCTAGGGGACATTCACTGGCCTGGGTGCAAAGGCGCATTCCTCACTGTGGGACTCAGGATGGGAAGGACTCTCCCAGGAGCAACGCCCATTTCTTAGGATTCAGTCCTGGTTGCAACCACTTTTTAGTAGGGAGTTGGTTCTCAACTGTGAGGGCACACCAGATCACCTGGGATTACCAGAAAACATGGATGTCAGATTCTGATCTCCCAGGTGTGGGGTGTGGCCTGGGCAGCGCTGCCCTGGGGGATCCCAATGCACAGCTGGGGTCGCAGACCACCAGTTCTGAGGGCAGTGGCACTAGCCCATTACAGATGAGGGCCTGAGGCCTTGAGAGGCTGTGTAACTTTCTCAAGGTCACAGAGAGGTCGTACGGGAGCAGGCGATGCTCTCACCCCACAGGCTGGCTGGGCATGGGGCCTTCAGGAAAAGGGCCATTCTGGCTGTTCTCTCCCTTCCCTGGCACTGTCCCCTGCATGCAGTGGCTGCTCAAGATCAGGGATGGAGGAACCCCGGAGGAGCTGGGAAGGCGGAGCGTCCAGAGAGGATGAGGGGTTTGGGCCCCACCCCTCACCAGCTGGGCCTCAGGTCTCTTAGCCACACAGTGGAAAGAAGTGTGGGTGCCCAGCCCTTCTCAGGGTGGAGGCGTGAGGTGCCAGGGGTCCTGAGGGGCTGGCAAGGGGAGAGGGGCCTGCTGGCATTGAGAGACACCCTGGTTTGGGGAAGTCCCGTGAGCAAGTCAGCGTGTGCAGCTGCTGGGGGCCGGCTGCAGGAGGCCCTCTCCTTCCTGCTGCCTGTTTTGGTGGCTGAAACCTTAGACTGATCCAGGAGCCAGACAGGCGGGCAGACAAGAGCATTCTTTTCGGGGGAGGCCTCCTCCTCCTCTTTTCGCTAGGAGCAGGGAGGAGGGGAGGACAGGGCCTGCCCAGGCCTGACCCCAGACTGGGTTTCGGGATGTGGGGCCAAGCAGGGCTCCCTGGGGACTTGGGGCTGAGGAAGGAAAGCCCCAAAGGCTGGAGTCTGTGGTTTGGAGTCCTGCGACTCTGGGAGCTGAAGCCACCAGGCAGGAGGGGGTGGAAGGGGGCTGGTTCAAGAAGGCCTAAGCCTCTGGGGTTTTGGCTCCAGCACTGGCTATGGGTACTTCTGCTCTGTTTCTGGGCAAATCGCTGCCTGCCCAGCCCATTTCCCCAGTGAATGCCCCCAGCCCTGGCACCCTCGATGTGGAGGGGATTACAGCCTGAGCCTGGAAAAAGGCCACGTTCAGTTTCCAATCAGCATCAACTTAGCTGTGTTTCCCGAAATGAAGCGGAAAGCGGCTCTGATGCATGCACGGGCTCACTCCCGACAGAACTTCTGCAGAACTGGTCAACTTCTTTTAACAAATATGCTCTTGGCAACCTCCCGCAGGAACAGGGCTGGACACAGGCCCACAACGCAGGAAGTGGGGAGGCCGCTTCCTTCCATAGCCTCCCCGTGCCCTGAAGACTGACAGCCTTGACCCAGGTCTGTTATGGGCCCTCAATTCTTTTCCCTGAAGGGTGGAGGGATCTTAGGCGCCATCCTGGCTGCCGAGTCACCTCTGGGGCAGCTGTGCCTTTCAGGGAGGTGGGGCGGCCCACTGGAATTCAAATCCTAAATCCTGGACATCTTAGCTTGAAAGCAAGTTCCTGAGCATCTCTGTACCTGAGTTTCTTCCTCTGCAAAATGGAGATAATAACAGCAGCATGTCAGGAGTGTGGTCAGGATTAAAGGAGACAGAAGCTTGCCGGGCACATGGGTGGTGAGGGCGTGGCGCTGGCTGCTGGGCTCAGCTTTCTTAGCACCCTGCGGGCAGGCAGTGGCTGCATCCACTTCCTCCAGGTGCTTTCTCTGTTGATGGCACCCAAGGGACTCTCCTGGGTGCATGCCTTGTTCAAGGAATAATACCCTCTCTAGACCACAGGTGGACTTCCCATGGCCCTACTGAGGCACTGCAAGAAATTTAGGCCCTAACCTAAGCACCCTCATCGTTGGCCCATAGCAACAAAGGAGTGCATTCAGGACCTGGAGTTAAGAGCCAGCTGATGGGGCTGTGGGATGACCTGGAAGGGTGGTGAATAGGTATGTAAGCATTCGCAGGGTTGTTGATCAGAGCCCCAATAGCAGCCATCAAGTGGGGCTCTGGGTTGGGCACAGTTCTAGGCACCTCACGGGTATTTACATGCTTACTCCTCATGTCACGCTTTAAGTAGAAAGCATTATTAAGCCAATTTTACAGATGAGGAAACTTAGTTTCCTTAGTTCCTTCGAGATAAGGAACTACGTTTCCTCATCTGTAAAATAGGCATAATAAAATAATGCTTATTTACACTTCTGAGGTGTACAGAAAGTCAAACTCTAAATCAACAGTGCTGGCATCTGCCCAATTAGGAAACCGGGCAAAAGAACTGCTGTCAGGGGATTGAAGACGCAGCGGAAGGTTGCAGAGCCAAAGTGGCAGGGTGCAGCTCGAGCACCAGGCTGAGTTCTCTGTTGAGGGGCCCCAGGCCTGAGTTTCAAGTTACTCAACTCCAATGGTGGAGTATGCTGGTTGGCCTCTCCCAGCATTTTCTGACTGGGGTGGACGCTCCTGAAGCCCGATTTGCGCATATCTGTGGGGCCTTTTCTACTCCATCTGCAAATCCTTGCTAAAGACAGTAACACATGTTACTCAAGACTCTTGATTTCAAGGGATGTAAATCCAACTGGAATGGCCAGCTTAAGCAAAAAGGGAAGTGTGTTAGAATACTGGGGTGTGGCGACATCCGAGGAAGGGCTTTCCTGGCAACAGGAACCTGGAGCTCATGCTGCCAGGAACCTCTCTCATGTCTCCGCTTCTTTCCTGCCATAGGCCGGCTTCCCCCAGGGCAGAAAATGGCTTCTGAGAGATCTGGGCCTGGCATCCCGCGATTCCCACCACCAAAGGAATTCCCCAGGAGTGACTCGGACTGGGGTAGCTTGGGCCGGGTGTCTGCCCTGGCCAGGAAGCCTGAGAGCACCTGGTACGCAGCCCACGCCAGGCGCCCCTCCCTGGACCCGTGTGCCCAGGATGCCGTGTGCTGGAGGCTGGCAGAGGAGGGCGAAGGGAGTGGAGTGACCCCAGCAGAGCACCAGCCCACTTTCCCACACTGCAGGGTGGTGGATTCCTGGCCTCTTACTGGTCCTGCTGCCAGATGCCGCAGTCAAGAAGGCACTGTCCTCCAGTTCACTTAGGCAGACATTTATTGAGCACCTATCGAGTGCAAGGCTCTGTGCTAGGCGCCGTGGGAAATACAGAGAACACAGGCGGTCCTTGCCCGCGAGGAGCTCACAGTCTAGAAAGGGCAGCAAGACACAGTACACGATCAGCGGCGGTGGCACCAGCCAGAGCGGCGAGTGCCCAAAGCAAGACACAAAGTGCTGTGTGATCACAGAACACCATGGGGCTGCTTCCGGCAGAAGCACTGGACAAGGGGATGAGGAGGACTCAGGCCGGGCCTTTCAGGAGGGAAGTCATTTGGGAGAAGGGCATCTCTAGTGGAGAGAAGTCCAACTGCAGAGCCTACAGGTCATGGGAAACGTGTGGCCACAGGGAGCGTTTGGGTGGGACTAAGTGGACAGTCAAATATGGCTGAGAGGTGGACAGCCATGGACATTAAGCTCAGGGGCTATGAACTTGGTGCTCTGGTCAAACAGCCATTGCAGATCACTTTGCAGGAGGGGTGACTAGAAGTGTGTTTCTGGAAGGTAAATCTGGCCGCACTGCAGTGTCTGGACGGTAGAGGGCAGCGCTACACGGGGCTGGCCAGTCAGGGCTCACCGCCCCTGGGTGTCTGAGAGCAGGGGCCAGCAAAGCACGAGGGCAGAGCAGGGAACCTCATGGAGGGTGGGTGTGGAAAGAGGGAGGGTCCCTGTGCAGGCTGTGGTTCTAGGGAGCCTGAGGATGCCATGGGGCTTCCCGGTGGAGTGGGAAGTACACTCCTGAAGGGCAGGGCCAGAGGTCACTGCAGAGAGGGGACAGTGGGGAGAGGGACAGTGTGGCCCTAAGGATGAGTGCAGTTTCTCAACATGTGGTCCAGGGATCATCTGCACAGGAACTGCCCAGGGAACACGCTCAATTGCAGATTCCTGGGCCTTCCCCCATAACTACTGGGTAAGCATTTGCCGGGTCATGCCCGGTAACCTGCATTCTTAACACCAGCTGGCCTCTCCACCAGGAGCCCCACAGGTGGGGCAAAGTCTGCAAACCACCTGCTGAGGAAGAACAGGGTGTTAAGGACTGGACTTTAGGCAAAAAGACAAAAAGAGTAAGAGAGGTCTGGGAGTGAGAGAAGTGGTGAGAAGCAGGGAAGGTCTGGTCAACAGAAGCACGTGCTGGGGCTGCCACATATACCAAGACAGCTATAGCGCAGCCTTGCAGGCAGGCACCGGGCTGTCCCCAGGGGCTGCTCTCAGTCCACTTTCACTTGGTGGTCGAAAGACACGTTTGCAAACTGAGAAGTGGAGAGTGAGAGATAAGGGGAAGCACTAGCAATGAATGGAGAGGATTCTTCCGGGAATCAGGCTGTTTCAATCTAAAACATGTGAGATGCGTGAATCAGGCTGTTTCAATCTAAAACATGTGAGATGTGTGGCAACGCTAGGGGATGGCGGGGAGAAGAGAGTTTCTGTGTGTAGATCTGAGTCTTCCCTCACATCTCACTGTATCACAACAAGTCTGCATGGGCATGAGGCCAGCTGTCCCCTCACTGCTTTCGAAAGCCACCCAGGCCTGAGTCCCAGCCACACAGCCAAGCCTGCCTAGCAATGCTAACCTGCTGTCCAGGACGGCCCAGATACCTTCTGTCTCCTGACTGCAGGAGAAGTGACTTTTCTGCTCAGACTGCTTGAGGAAAAGTCAGACGAGACAGCGGCCTGAAGCTTAGGGAAGAATGTAGGCCCGGAAATCACCTGGCCCCTAGGAAAACCTCTGAGCATCAGACATCCCGACTGTTGAATCAGGGTAACATCTCTGCCTTGCCAACTACTTTCTGTGGATGCCCCGAAGCAGAAGAGCTTGAGCAGTGGACAGGGAAGCAGCGGATGGCACCGCTGCAGGAGGTAGACAGGCTACAGACACTTACGCAGCAGCCACACTGAGGCTAGTGCTGGAGGAGGCTGAGAACCAGTCATGAGTGTTTTTTAATGGTTTGATAATTTGGGTTTTTAAATATTAAATTTAACTAAACCTGAGGGGTTTTGGAAGGAATAATTCCATCTCATATTGTAACTAATGAAGGGAAGTAATGAGCTCTTTTCTTATCCTTCCTTCCCATAGCCAAGAAAGGGAAAGGGGACAGGCTGATCGCTCCAAAGCAATAGTCAGAACACAGACTTACAGAAGCCAAACGTCAAGGGTCAAGTAGCTTCTAGAGCTGTGAGAAGTGGTGACCCCCTCTGCCTAGCCAGCACCAGCCAGCATGGTGGTGACTCAGCCTGGCAGTCAGGGCATCTCCTGAGTTTCTTCTCTGAAGCAGAGGAGAAACAGTTGGGTCAGCCAGCCTGCTGAAATGGACCGTGAGAAAGAAGGCCAGAGTTGCTGCAAGACAGCCCCAGCCCGCACACCTCAGCTGTGCTTTGAAAACAGGCGCAAAGCTGAGGCATGGGAGCTGTGACTGAAGTCATCCCCCTGGCTGGCCTCATCTTTTACCCCTGCTTCCATAGCTGGGTGACTTGGCCACTGGCCCAAACAACAGACAACCAGTTCCGTAACAGGAGGCGTCATGGAGGCATCTGAGAGGAAGATGACTGAAGTACAAGCCTGGCCTCCTGGAAGGCTCTGGATTCATTCCTCGAAGGATGCAGCGATCAAACAAAACCAATAAACAGGCCTGGCGGGAGCACTCCGGGATGCTGCCCAGTCCCCTCACTGTGAACAAACCAGCACTGATTCCTCAGCCTCCGCTCTTCGGGGCCAGGAGAGAGACACAATCCACAGGAAGGCAGGAAGCCGACTGTGAGCAGCCTGGGGACGCAGGTGTAAAATACAAAGCCCTTTGAAAGTTCAGACAATAAGAGTAAAGATGTTAAGATTGTCCAGGAAAAGAACTTCACTGACACTGCATTTGGATAACACTGAAAACAGACAATATTAAGATATCAATTCTGAGAAAGACTCACAGGGAAGGCTGTTGAGGACACCAGAGACAAACACAGGGAAAATGAATTACAGGGTCTCTGGGACCCCCCACAGAAGCTACTAATGCTATTTATTGGCTTGGGTCATTTTTGAGAATAGAAAACCGTTTTTTGGCAAAGCTGTACAAACTCTACATTGGGGCATCTCCTGCAGTTGCGGACACAAGATGGCCACACTGACAGGGCTCTCCATTCAACTTCCTTTAGTGTTCAGAAGCTAAGATGTGACTTCCAGAGCTACAGGTGTGTGGAGGCACTAGCCTGTAAGCGTATTGAGCCCTGGCTGGGGAGACTGCTGCTTGCCCGGCCACGCCTCAGCTGTGGCTGTGGGCATGCCCGGACAGCGAGCACACTGGGCCATCCCCTCTAGCGCAGGGTGGAAGGGGAAGAAGGGTGGGACTCCATGGACTCCACATTGTCTTCTAACCTTGGTATTCTGTTGAGTCCAACCTTGCTCTGGTCATTCACCACAGCTAGGCACCAAGTGCCATCTAGTGGCACCGCAGGTCCACTTTCACAATGCTCCAAAGACCCTGCAGAACAAACCAACTCCTACCCACTCTAGCTCTGGGGGTGAGGGCAGAAGAGGCTGGAAGGGGGAGCACACTTCATGGTAGTGACAGGACATATTCATCTCAAGAAAATATACTTTAAGAGGTCTTGCTTTCCTTAAGAAAGCAACTCTTTTTTTTATTTTTTTTTTATTTTTTTTTATTTATAAAGGCTAACCATATCCATTTGTCAATATTTTCGGCTTTAAGGAAAATAGTTTAAAAAACATAAAAAGGTAAATACACTCAAGAGTAACTGCTATTAAACAGTTCTGAACAGGCAGAAAATGTAGACTTTCCTTTAACAGAAAATGTTAAATCTGTAATAGCAGCATAATTTATATATAGAAAAAAGCTGGTTTTGAAAACCCAGATTTATACACAAAACTTTTTTTTCTATACAACTGCGTTTACACTGGGAAATAAGTTTCTTCACATTATGTTCATTCCCAACAGGTACAGGTGTGAGCTTGAGTTTGATCAGCCAGCCCTGAGCGCAAGCTTCTCAGCACAATCTTCAATCCAATACCATGGCAGAGAGAGCGTTTAGATCTTTCATGTATGGGTGGGCCACCAAGATCTGGTCAATTTTCAGTCTTTGCTCCGAGTCAGGGAAGATCTTCAGAAGGGCTTCCCTCAGCTCATTGGTTTCCGCAGAAGATCTCTGAGCTGGCATGGGCAGGTTCTGCTGGAGATTGGGGAGGGTCGGCAGCAGTGGGAAGTGGGGCTGCTGAGGGAACCAGTGGCTTGAAGGTGCTCCCTGAATCCGAGTTGGAGGCTGGTGGCTGGTGCTGGCTGCCTGGGTGCCAGGGACTCTGAAGCTGGGGTCAAACATGCCCACATTTGGCAGGGCACTGAGTAGGGGCTGCATATCTCTGTGAATGGAAGCGAGTCCTGGTGAGTTGGGTTATAAGTAAGTAAGAAATCATGGACATACTTTAAGTATCTGTGGCAGGCCTTGAGGCTTAGGATGCCACTCCCTGGCTTCCAAAGGCAGGATGAGAGACTGAGGTGGAGGTGTGACATCAGCTGCCCACAGAGGAGGGATTCCACTGATGAGATCTCCAGGCATGACAGGGAGTGAGCACGCTCCATGAGGGAGCACCACCCTCCCAGGTCTGCTGCTGTGAGAACTGACCCCATCCAGCTGTTTGGCTCTAACCAGGGTGGCCTTGAGAACTTTCAAAAGGTTTAACAGGGTCTTACTCTTCTGAAGATTTTGATTTTGTGCAGGACCCTGGTTGACAGAAATGAGAAGGGACTCCTTTTGGGTAGACTGGCAGCCCCCACTGACTCAGTCTGGATGAGGTGTGGGTGGATGCCCACACTTGTATGCACATGGGTGTGTGCAAGTATGTGTGTGCATGGAGGGCATCTGTATCATTCAAAAGCCTCCCACTGGACTCGACCTGCAGTTGAGAAATAAGGCTAGCTGAAGTCTCCCCATCTTCAAAAGCTCAACTAACTTCAACAGCCCCTTTCTGATGGAAGTGATTCCCAACTTCTTAACCAATTCGTGAATAGCTCTACAAAGAGCCACGAGGTGAGAGGGAAAGGGCAGGCAGGACTGACCCCATGCCAGGTTGCTCAAGGAGTGGGAGGAAGCAGAGAGCTCTCCTTCTGGTAACTCTAACCCACGGACCTGACTGATGCTCACACATGGGGCTCAGGCCTGAAGCCCAGCAGGGGATTTCCAAGTTCAGATGTGGGGAAGGAAACCGAGATGGTCTGATGTGCAGCAGGTGTGGAAAATGGCTGCCATTCTCTTCATGTGGTTACAGAAGCATGGCGTTTGGGAATTAAGTCCTCATCTGTGTCATAAAACCCAAAGGCTCAAAAGAAATATGATTCACAAGACCAGGGAGTTGAAATTGTAGTGGTCTCCTAGGTAGAAGATACTACCGTGTGAAAAAACCACCATCACCACCTGCCACTGAATCCAAACCACAATTCCCAATGGGAACCCGTTCCAAATGGAAAAGATCAGCTGGAAAGTGTGACAGCCTAAAAACGCTGGGAGAGCTGTCTATCTTCCTCTCAGCTTAGACCCCCATCCTACTCCCATGCAAATATCAGCTGGGGATTCACAGAAGTGCAGCCTGTTTTAGTTTTAAAAAAAGAGTAAACATCAGTCATGGGGTCATATGATCTGCCTGTTAGGTTTGCAGGAATCTTTTACGTTTGTTACCTAAGAAACTACAACAAAGAAAACCTAAACTACCAAATCATTTTCAGATAAACACAGAATACTGGCTTTTCCATTCAGTGAAGGTAGAAAGTAATGGTCAGTTCCCCGAGGCAGTGATTCCTGAGCAGTAAGTAAATTAATATAAGCATAACAGGTTCAAAGCAAATGACTTTAGAAAATGAATATAAAAAGATGTTCATGCATACAAAATGAGCACAGCAGGCACTGATAGTTCAGAGGGAAAGCTCTCACACATACATGATGGACCTAAGTGGTATTCACTAGGCTGGTAAGTGACCACCAGCTTGAAAATCAGCTTTGTCTTTTTTTGAGACAGAGTCTCAGTCTGTTGCCCAGGCTGGAGTGCAGTGGTGCAATCTTGGCTCACTGCAGCCTCCGCCTCCTGGGTTCAAGCAATTCTCCTGCCTCAGCTTCCCAAGTAGCTGGGATTACAGGCAAGCGCTACCACAACTGGCTAATTTTTGTATTTTTAATAGAGCCAGGGTTTTTACCATGTTGGCCAGGATGGTCTCAAACTCTTGACCTCAAGTGATCCACCAGCCTCGGCCTTGCAAAATGCTGGGATCACAGGCGTGCACCACCAACCTGGCTAATTTTTGTATTTTTAGTAGAGTCAGGGTTTCACCATGTTGGCCAGGATGGTCTTGAACTTCTGATCTTAAGTGATTCACCTGCCTCAGCCTTGCAAAGTGCGGGATTACAGGCGTGAGCCAATGCACCTAGCCCTGGCTTCGTCTTTTTAAACCCACAAAAAGGCTGGGCATGGTGGCTCACATCTGTAATCCCAGCAGGTAGATCACCTGAGGTTAGGACTTCAAGACCAGACTGGCTAACATGGTGAAACCCTGTTTCTGCTAGAGATACAAAAAATTAGCCAAGTCTCGTTGCGCGCACCTGTAATCCCAGCTACTTGGGAGGCTGAGGCAGGAGAATTTCTTGAACCTGGGAGGTGGAGGTTGCAGTGAGCCGAGATTGTGCATCATTGCACTCCAGCTTGGGCAACAAGAACGAACCTCTGTCTCAAAAAAAAAAAAAAAAAAAAAACCCCACAAAAAAACAAACACTCACTGGGATGCTTGCTACATTAGCTTCCAAATATATGAAATCAGCACTAAATTTAAGGCTTAAAAAAAAAATTTGGCCAGGCACGGTGGCTCACACTTTTAATCCCAACACTTTGGGAGGCTGAGGAAGGCATATTGCTTGAGCTCAGGAGTTTCAGACCAGCCTGGGAAACATGGCGAGATCCTGTTTCTACTAAAAATACAAAAAAAACAGCTGAGCGTAGTGGTATGAGCCTGTGGTCCCAGCTACTCAGGAGGCTTAAGGTGGGAGGATCACTTGAGCTGGGGATGGGGAGAAGGAGAGGTGGGCAAAGGTTGCAGTCAGCTGAAATCATGACACTGCACTCCAGCCTGGGTGACAGAGCAAGGCCCTGTCTCAAAAAAAAAAAAATCTTTTTTAAAGGCCATTTTTAATCTATAAAGATAGCACCTGCATTAAAGCACAAAGAATTGAAACAGATTTTTTTTTTTTTTTTTTTGAGACGGAGTTTCGCTCTCGTTACCCAGGCTGGAGTGCAATGGCACGATGTCGGCTCACCGCAACCTCCGCCTCCTGGGTTCAGGCAATTCTCCTGCCTCAGCCTCCCGAGTAGCTGGGATTACAGGCACGCGCCACCAGGCCCAACTAATGTTTTGTATTTTTAGTAGAGACGGGGTTTCACCATGTTGCCCAGGATGGTCTCGATCTCTTGACCTCGTGATCCACCCGCCTCGGCCTCCCAAAGTGCTGGGATTACAGGCTTGAGCCACCGCGCCCAGCTGAAATGGATTTTTTAATACAAGACAATCTGAAAAAGGCAATACCTAAGGCAGACTTCCTTCTGAAGAAACTCCTCTAATCGAGGTCCACTTCTTCCCAGAGGATCATCGGGAACCATAAATATGTCCCCCACAAATGTGTACTGCAGCAGCCTGTAACACAGAACACCACGAGGCTGAGAAACAGGGTCCTCACTGCCCAGGGCCTGCATAAGGATCCCAAAGCAGCAACCTGACGCCAAAGCAACGGTCAGGTCAGCCTACAAATCTTAAGATTGCACAAATGCTTAAAAGTGGCAAAAACACCCAAGTCTAACCCTTTTAATTTTTCTGTTTTGGACACAAATAGAATAGAGTTAGAACATTTTATCAGCCAGCCCTTAAATTTCTCATCAAGACTTCCAGATTTTTACTGAGTTTAGGAAGCAGCTTCTTCTACTGTAACTTTAATATAATTCTGACAAATAAGATTTAAAGACTGTCAGCTTAGAACACAAATGCTGAACAAAGGTTTAATTTTTTAATAAAACTGGTAATAAATGTGTCCATAAGCAAACCCACTGAAAATAATGTTAAATTTAAAAAGGAAAACAAAATATGAATAAAAGCAATCTTAGGTATTTAGAGCACCATTTATCCTATCAGGGGAAAACAGAAAATAAAATAATTTTTTAAAGTCCAAATGCCTGTGCTTGTTTGTCCAGGTCTCTTTTCTGCCTTGTTTTTGTGAATGCTGAAAGCAATGGCTTGGCTGGAGAGCACCTGTCTTAACTGCATTTAAACCCTCCATGCATACATGGATGAGTGTCCAATAACTACTGACAATGAGCCCAGGGCAGAGGTCCAACAGAAACATGCCCTGTAAGATTAACAGCTCATTAACTGTGCCCAGAAGGTCAAAGACCAATTCTTGGTTGAGTTATCAACAACAGCTTTTTAACAGGATAAGGTGCCAAAATGCCCAGTAATTAACTCTCACCTGGACATTCATAACACAGAATCTTTAAAAAAAAATCTAATAATTTAGGAAAATATAAATACCAGGCAAGGTGCAACTGTGGAACGCCAACAGAGATAAATATCTAGTTATACTAGCTATATTGCTAGTTATACTACATATTAGTTATACGTTGTGTGAGGTCTATTTACTTTATGTTTTAAGATTTCTGGCCTACATGACTTATCCCTGGCATTATCACAGACTCTTGCTTTCTGTTTTAAATAAATGGTCAGGTGATATTTGTTAACAAAAAGTCCTAGAAGCCAGTGCCTGCTGGTCTGAGGGCATTTTTCAGCAGTGGACACATTCACAGTATTATTACAAATGAAAAACAGCAGTGAATGTGAAACTCTTGACCATAATTTTGTTTTATTCTGGATATCTAAAGATATTTTCAATATAGATGATTAAACTATGACTGTAAAAACCTCAAGAAAAGTATCAGATTTTAAAAAGCAGAAATATTCTCTCCTGACAACCAAGAAATGAAAACCCAGTCAGGATACATTGCTTTCCGTCCTTTCCTCTTTCTATAATCACATCATTTCAGAGCTGGAATCCCAGCTGCCATGAAGTTCACTCTTTCACTTCACAGCTGAGTAAATTAGGGAGGCCGGTAGTGCTCCATCACACTTAACTGTGGCTCCTGCTTCATGCAAGAAAACTCTGATGTCCTAGAAGGCTGTGGTGGGAACAGAGCATGCCCACGCTCATCACTGCCAGCTGGCTTTCTGCTCTGTACTGGGCCCCCGCTTACCTGGAGGGGCCAGCCACCTAGGAACTGGGAGTACAGCACAGTCTTATGATACTTTGGTCCCCTATATTGCCTTCTGTGGGGCCAAGGAATACAGAAAACAAAACAAACAAAATGCACACAGAAACAAGCAATTAAAAACAAAACTTTTCTGACCAAAGAAACAGAAGAAAATATTACCTTTTTGTAATAATTTCTCTCCAAGAGACCGATTCATTCACAAATTCTCTGAAATTATCATTTGTTACAATTATGCCACCAGTTTTGTCCGCTAAGTGTAGTAGAAACCTATGGTAATATAAGAGAGTTTAAAATGAGCAACAGGCATCCTTGGCTCACAGAAGCCATGTTATAAGAAAACAAGAGAAGATTTCCTCTTCATAGGAAAACCATCAAAGAATTTAACCAAGGCTAGGCCACAGAAAAGTTCAGCCCCTATCAACTGAAGATCAATCAGAATGGCGAATGTCTCTAAAATTATTAGCGTGATTGTAAAATAATTAGATTTTTAAAAAATGATCTCAACTATAATTTATTCAAAAGTTATATTATCAGTAAACAATGTTAATAAGAATGCATGAGGACCAGAGTAGAGAATGAGACCTGAGAAGCCTGATAAATCATTATTCAGATTTAAGTTACAAAACAATAGTATTTTGGTTCTAAGATTAGCTGCTTAGTATAGTCCGCCTTCCAGTTCTTTTTTCTTTTTAAAAATTCATAGGTTCAAGCCAAGTGTGGCAGCTCAGGCCTGTAATCCCAACACTTTGGGAAGCCAAGGTGGGCAGATCACTCAAGTCTAGGAGTTTGAGACCAATCTGGGCAATCGTGGTGAAACCCCGTATCTACAAAAAATAGCCGGGTGTGCCCTGTAGTCCCAGCTACTCAGGAGGCTGAGGTGAGCATAAGCTGAACCCAAGCAGTTGGAGGCTGCAGTGAGCCGAGATCGTGTCACTGCACTCCAGCCTGGGTGACAGAAGAAGACTGTTCCCCAACAAAGATTCATAGGTTCACACTGCTCTGATTTAAAAAGAGGTATCTAGAACTGCCATTTTGTTTAGGCTAAGTTATAGATTCACTCAAATGGAAGATATGACAGGATACACGGTGATGAAAAAGGGGAAGGATGAAACAGTAAAGAAGACTTTCATTTCACTGGAGATTATTCATGCTCAGACTCTCTTACCAAGTGATCTGTGAAGATAATGTGAATTTTATTCCTTAAGTCAGGGTGACTGCATTTGTCTAAGGCAATGTAGACAAAGATAATAAAAAATAAATTAAGGGAATCACTGGAATTAAAGGTACAAACAACTGCTTTTACTAGCAGTGATGAATACTTAATAGGGATTAAAAAAACAAACCTCATTAGTTTAAGAGATCTCAGAAAACCTTGCAAAGTAATTATGATTTAGTTCGTTGGCTTTATTAAGTAACATTTTACAAATGATTTCTAAATGGTCTGAGTTCTAAGTGGTAATGTTTGCCCAGAACTACTAATAAAAATAGGTAGTAAGGCTTCTGAGTGCATGTACTATGAATGAGAACATACATGCATGTTCTCTAAAAACCCCAAGAGTCGTATCAACCAAGGAAGAGCTTAGTCTGCATACTTGTGCATGGGTTCCAATGCTGCTGGTGTGAGAATGAAGCTGCTATGTTAGAGGACCTGAGCCCTGCAGAGTCCCTGTCTGTGTCAAAGGGCTGAGCAGGAAGTGTCCTTCCATGCCGCCTTCCAGTACCTCTCACCCATCTCCCAGGCACCCACATATGCTATCCTCTTTCAGCTCTTCCATGCCACCTGATTCTCACCCATCAGATCTGGTCTTGCATACCAGCCTGATGCAGGGTAAGGGACTGTCAATGAGAAGGCCCTTTTGGTGAATGAATATATGTCTGCTGTAGTCCCAAGCCCTCCATACCCCTACCCAGACCCTCTTTTCATCTCTTACCCATTCGACTATCATTCACTAGCTTGGGTCACAAGCTAAACACAATCTTCAATGGGGCAGTGTTTTGGTGGAACACAGGCAAAAACACCAGGGGAGCTGTCAGTGCTATAAGCCAGATGAAAATAAACAGGGCAAATGCAGGAGAGAGAAGAATAAACAGCTACCACTAGGTTCCCAAATATTACTTGCTACTAATTTCATATCACGAGGAGGATTTTAAAAACAGGTCCCATTTCCATTGGTTAAGTTTAGAACCTTCTCTTATTCAACCACAGCAAAATTCCCTTCTGTTGCTTATGCATATGTCTTCTCAAAATTCCTTAGGGCAGGAGGTGCATCTGAATCATACATGTCCCCAGAACCTAGCTCTGTGTATTAGATTTGGTTAGTGCTCAATACAATAAAAAGTTTTTAGAAAAAAATTTAAAAAGGGCCAAGCACAGTGGCTCATCCCTGTAGCCCCAGCACTTTGAGAAGTCCACATGGGTAGATCACCTGATGTCAGGAGTTTGAGACCAGCCTGACAAACATAATGAAACCCTATCTCTACTAAAAATACAAGAATTAACTAGGCGTGGTGATGCATGCCTGTAATCCCAGCTACTTGGGATGCTAAGGCAGAAGAATGGGTTGAACCTGGGAGGCGGAGATTGCAACAAGCCAAGATTGTGCCATTGCACTCCAGCCCAGGTGACAGAGAAAAACTCCATTTCACAAACAAAACAAAACAAAACATTTAAAAGGTACAGATTAAATCTTGGTGACCCAGATGCACTAGTACCTGCTTCCTGAGTCATATGCCAAGCTAAGAAATGCAGCTTATAGGCTGGGCATGGTGGCTCACTCCTGTAATCCCAGCACTTTGGGAGGCTGATGTGGGCAGATCACCTGAGGTCAGGAGTTCAAGACCAGCCTGGTCAACATGGCAAAACCCTGTCTCCACTAAAAATACAAAAATTAGCTGGGCGTGGTTGTATGTGTCTGTAATCCCAGCTACTCAGGAGGCTGAGGCAGGAGAATCCCATGAACCTGCAAGGCAGAGGTTGCAGTGAGCCAAGATCGTGCCACTGCACTCCAGCCTGGGCAACAGAGTGAGACTCCATCTCAAAAAGAAGAAAGACGCCGGGCGCGGTGGCTCAAGCCTGTAATCCCAGCACTGTGGGAGGCCGAGGCAGGTGGATCATGAGGTCAAGAGACCGAGACCATCCTGGTCAACATGGTGAAACCCCATCTCTACTAAAAATACAAAAAATTAGCTGGGTATGGTGGCACGTGCCTGTAATCCCAGCTACTCAGGAGGCTGAGGCAGAAGAATTGTCTGAACCCAGGAGGCGGAGGTTGCGGTGAGCCGAGATCGCGCCATTGCACTCCAGCCTGGGTAACAAGAGCGAAACTCCGTCTCAAAAAACAAAAAAAAAAAAAAA
>NW_022437030.1:1724377-1747876 GCF_009761245.1 Sapajus apella
TCACTCAAGGTCAAAAAACAAAAAAAAAAAAAAAGAAAGAAAGAAAGAAAGAAAAAAAAATGTAGCTTACTCCTATCACAGTAGGGTCAGTTGAGATACTTCTGTTATGTAGAAGGAACGCTGAGGACCCAGGCATTATATAAGAGGCTAAATCACTGACCAAAAGTAAACTGGGAGGAGATAATATTTGAAAACCATTTTCAAGCCTACCACACTAAGACAAACATTACTTTTAGCATGTACCAACAAAAGATTACAATATCTGCTTTTACTTACAGGTTTTCTATGTTTTACTAGAAACATGTTTTTACTAAACACAAACAGTTTTACTAAACATGTTTTACTAAACACAAACAGTTTCTTTTATGATGTTTCTAAAACCATGTGTCAAATATCATTGAGCATATCACCTTAATGACCATAAATATTAAAATCCCCACATCCAACAGGTCCTCTGAGTGTGTGGACCTGTCAGGAGAGCAGGTGGCTGGCTCCTCAAAACCCCACTCCCACCTTAGGAAGGAGAATGGCCTTTCATACCTGTCATCATGAGAAGCAATTCTTTCTCCAAAGACCATCCGGGCAGGAGTTAAAGATAATATTCCGAGCTCCTGGAGCTGGGTTAAGAAGTGCTGTTCTGTTCATGAAATAAGTTGAATACACATTCAGAAAAGGGCTATTTTCCCAAATGTATCAATAAATGAAAGTACACTCAAATGTTTCATTTGGAGAGCTGTAGAAAACCTTTTTTTCTGTTGACTCAATTTTACTAACTCACTGGGAAGGGAAAAAACAAACCAATCAAGCCAGACCCATACTAAGGCAAAAACAACATATGAACTAAGTTTAGTTATTTTTTAAATATAAAAAGATTAAACTCATTGCTTCTTAAGAGGAGTAGGCCAGGTGTGGTGGCTCATGCCTGTAATCCCAGCACTTTGGAGGTTGAGTCGGGTGGATCACTTGAGGTCAGGAGTCCAAGACACGCCTGGCCAACATGGTGAAACCCTGTCTCTACTAAAAATACAAAATAAGCTGGGTGTGGTAGTGCGTGCCTGTAATCCCTGCTACTCAGGAGGCTGAGGCAGGAGAATTGCCTGAACCTGGGAGGCGGAGATTGCAGTGAGCTGAGATTGCATGCTGCACTCCAGCCTGGGTGTTTAATGAAGCCTACTCTCAACAACTCTTCCAGAGCTACACTATAAGAAATAAAGGGCAAAGAGAGGGATGACAAGAGACCCTGAGAGAGGGTAAGGGTGGGACTAGGGCAGATCTAGGGATAGGAGGGACAAATGGTTCTAACCCAATCCCAAAAAAGGTCCCTATGCCAAGAGTCTGTTGAAGCCTCCTCCTACTGGTCTCCTATCCAGCTTCTCTTAGGTGCTCATGCAAATATTTGCTGGTTTTCATGGGGCTAGGTGGTGACAATGGAGAATGGAGGGCCAAAGCCACATTTTAGAAAACCAGTGATGGGCGAAAGCAGCTAAAAGCTCAGGGCCTGAGATTCCCAGGCCTGAATCCCCTACAATAGTACTCATCACCGACTTAAGCAATGCAGAGCATGTGTAATGATTAAAAGACTCCTTCAGGGATCCAACTGCAAAAATAACAAAATGAATGATGTGTCACATGCCTCATGTACCCTCTGTTAAGATGAATATGCTCTTCAAAATGGGGGAAGTTGGGAATACTTGGGAACTGTGTGGTTTGACCATTTCTGCCCCACTAGTGACTAAATTTCACTTCCTGTTTAATGTGCGGGGCAAGTCCTGTACTCACCCTCCCTCCCCACAATTGACTTTATTTTTCCAGGCACTCTGATGTGTTAAATTGCCTGGCATAGCCCTTTCACCTACCTTCCTATCATGACCTATAACACAAACAACCTGAAGTTTCTCTGAACATTTCATGATTCATAGTAAGATCAAATCTTTTGTGTGTGGCCTGCAGTTATGCCAGAAGTACTTTATGGTTAATGGAAATGATTTATATTAAGCTTAACATAAGTTCCCCATAAACAACTATGTTAACTTTCCACCCTACCTCCTAGTATTTCTGATGCTGTGGCACTCTTCAGTTGATGTTTTGCTAGGTGCAGTTGATTTACAATTTCATTTTTAAAGCTGTTGCCCATGACACACAGCTCTATTCTAAATAGCATGTGTTGTAATTGTAAGCTGACTCATTAAACATTTCAATAGAAATTTGAAAAAACCAGTTTGCCTCACCTGTGACATTAGGATCACGCCTTGTTCTCCACTGAGGGACAAATACAGTGATGTTTCTGTTGCCAAGCTTCCAAAAATATTCAACCGCAATTGCAATTCCACGACAAGAAAAGAACTTTTTCAGACCATGGCTAGAAATAAGAAAGGAAATTAAGTAAAATGTATTTCTGTTTAAAGCACATTAAGTTTCACCATAAAAAGGTAACCTACACATACAACAAACAATAAGCAATGTTTCCTTCAATATTCTTATATTTTTTGGGATTTAGGTGCATAAAGTTAGGATGGAATCCATTGTAGGGGATGGAACACTTAATAGTATCTTAGGATTTTTCTTGCATTTTGTTGATCTAACTGGGTATGCCGTTGTGATAGAAGGCAGTGAGCTCCATATAATACCTGTTCCCCGTGACGGAAGAAAGGGACAAAGATGTGACACGGTCATCACCCCTGCAACCTCCAAAGATGCTGCTGTGTCCTGCCCCCAGAAGGCTCCACTCTGTTCTGGGAATGGCAATATTTACCCAGTTTATAGCTTACGAGAAACAAGTTGAGGGCAAGACTCAAATGAAGCTAAATGGGGGCTGTGAAAGGCTATTTTAAGAAAGCAGAGAAAAAAGGTTAAAAAAAGAAAAAAAGGAACAGTATAGAACACAGGTCAGCACACTTTTTCTGTTAAGAGCCACACAGTCTCTGTCATACCACCCAATTCTGCCACTATGGTGTGAAAGCAGCCACAGACAACTGTAAGTGAATGTGTGTGGCTGTGTTCCACATTTACAATAACAGGTGGTGGACCTGATTTGGCCCACAGTTTACAATCCCTGGTATAGAGGATTAAAAAATGCCCACGCCTCCATCCATAACACATTTCACTGGAAAGGAAGAAAGTACTTAAATTTTACTCTCCAACAGTTAATTAAAAGTGGAGATAAAACGTGTTAAAAGTTTAAAATTCTGCAGGTGGTAATTTGTCTACTCATGGGTATTAGAAAGAAAAAAAAGACTAAAATTTCAAACAGTGATGGTGTAATTTATGTGATTAGCATAATCTAAGTTCACTGCTTCAATGGTCACTTAGATTCCAGTAGCAGTACCCCCTGCATCTTCAGTCCTGTCTTCCCTCTGCACATCAAAACTGCTTTGTAGAAATACTTCACCTGAAAGTCCTGCCATTATGGGCATACGTGTCCCAAGGTAAACCCAGGTTCTCCTAATTCCAACCCACCCTGCAAATTCCAGTGATACTAACCTTTAAATGCAGCTGAGGCCTTTGATTCTGCTCAGGGCCTTCAAAGGCACTGTCCTTCTACCCTAATCCTGCCTGGCTTCCAGGACCCTTTCTCGTCTGACAGCATCTGGCCAAGTGACCCTCCCGCTACTATGTGACAACACTCTTAGTTTTGGCCAGGTCTTGCCATCTCACCCCTCCTGGTCTTGAGCCTTTCCTTGTGTTGCTTTCCATATGTGCAATGCTCTTGTAACTTTTTCAAATGCCCTCAGGACTGAATTCTGACCCCTCTTCATCTATGAAGCTATTTCTAGACACAGGGCCTCTCTCAGCCTCCTTCCTCTTCTGAGTTCCAATCCTATATGGTAGACCAGAATCACAGAGATAGAATGGCATTTAGATGCCTGGGTTAGAGAGAAAAAGGAATCAC
Organism: Sapajus apella; assembly: GCF_009761245.1. NCBI lineage: Eukaryota > Metazoa > Chordata > Mammalia > Primates > Cebidae > Sapajus > Sapajus apella. Next base: position 1,728,267 of record NW_022437030.1, read on the forward strand.
TAGGGATTGAGCAGCCTGCCTAGGTGGCACAGGCAGAGGGATGAGCTGGACCAGACTCTGGTTCCCTCACATCTGCCAGTGCCCTTTCCACGACCCCACAGCGGGATTGTCATCCCACCTGCATCTGCATTCCTTGAGAGCAGGAAGAGGCTGGACACTATGAACATCTAATGCTCTGTGAGATTCTGAAGAGCTACTTACAAACTCCTGTTTTTAAAGGCTATTTCTTTTTCAGTGAACCATAACCAAGATATTTCAGAGGCCCTTACCCCTGAAAATATATGTAAATAAACAAACCCAATCTTGATAATTCAGGAGTGTTTTATCTAAAAGCATTCAAATATGGCAAGAAAGTAGCAAAGAGACATTTGTAACTAGAAAAAAGACTGGGGGGGTGGTTTTTTAAAGGGGGCCTTTTTTAATCTTTCAAAAATAATAAACACCCATCACTCTAATTGCTTAACATCAGGAACATGCCTAGAGTTAGTATCAACCACAGCCTTAATTTGAAAATCCATAATAGAATAACCTGCTGGTTCTTAGAAAAACCAAGAAATGTGTATATTTAGTCCTCAAAAGGATAACCCTTGAGAGAACTGCACTGAAAAAGTTTTCAAGGTGGCTCCTTGGTTATTTGACAGATACAAATGTATGCTAACTACTCTCCCTCTTTTCCTCAACAGCTTCTGGTGATGGCAAGAACAGGAACTGGATAGAGGAAGAGTACCCAGTTCAATTCCACTGGGTCACCACATAACAAAGGTGGAAATGCAGACTGATGAATTCTGCTGCCCTAGACTCCTTACAAGTCTAGATGGGGAATAAAGGGAGTTTCTAGAAACATCAGCTCTCAACTAAATTCCAAAGTATTATTCTGAGTAATAAGATCATATCACTTTTGATACTCTTAAAAAATCTCAGGAGTGGAATTAAAACAGTAGTTCAAAATTCTGGTGGAGAACATATAAATTTACCCAAAAAATAAAACTACAACAACAAAAATTTAAGTGGAGTCAAATTATTGTCCTCAGAATAATACAGAAGGCCCACTAAAGACTCTTCTTCCGGACCGGGCGCGGTGGCTCACGCCTGTAATCCCAGCACTTTGGGAGGCCAAGGTGGGTGGATCACGAGGTCAAGAGATCGAGACCATCCTGGTCAAAATGGTGAAACCCCGTCTCTACTAAAAATACAAAAAAAATCAGCTGGGCATGGTGGCGCGTGCCTGTAATCCCAGCTACTCAGGAGGCTGAGGCAGGAGAATTGCCTGAACCCAGGAGGCGGAGGTTGCGGTGATCCAAGATCGCGCCATTGCACTCCAGCCTGTGCAACAAGAGCGAAACTCCACCTCAAAAAAAAAAAAAACAACTCTTCTTCCTACTTCAAGTCCTATACCTTGACCAGGAGACATGTGCTTACTCATCACTGTCTCCTAGCCTCTCTACAATCAATCGGACCAGAGTAGCATGCTGACAGGTAAACCCAGACCAAAGGTCTATTTTGACCCAGAGACAAAAAATATATATGATAACACCTTGCTACTTACGGGAAGGCCAAAGCTCTGGGGCTCCCAGCTTCAAATGCAGAATGAACAGTTATTAAGTCTGGGAGGCCAGGTGTGCAGGCCCTCAAGAGATTTAAGTGCCTGCTTCCATATAATTGGATAAAACTTATATCATCTAGTTGTTTGCCATATTATAGAATGCTGGCAACTGAAAGAAAGTGTCCAAAGTGGAGGAGAGATGGGTGACACATAGTAGATAAAAACTCATGGCGGCCATAGCACCAGACAGGAAAATGTGGGGAACAGTGGAAAGCCCTTTCTGAGTTATCCAGGAAAAAGGAATTTCTTTTAATGGAAACCTAATATGGAAAAGACTAACATGAGAAAATGGTCAATATACATAATTCTGGCAAGGGAAGGGGCAAATCTCATCTACATGGAAAATTATCACCCCATATAAGTCAGGGGCTCTCATTATGAAGTTTCAGGCTGACAGTGCCCAAATGTTTCTTGGCCACTACTGTGCTGTCTAGCTATATCATACACTGCAAACAATTTCCACTTACTCATCATTTGACTCATTCATGGTTATGAGGGGGAAAAAAACAAGATACACAAAATTGGCAGCATTAAAAACAGGGCGCTGTGAAATTTTTCACAGGTGGAAGGGGCTGCGGACCTCATACTGGATAGGCAAATGAACAAAGGCTTTGCAAAAATACATCGAAGGGTGGGTCTAGGCTGCTTTAGGGTGGGGCTCACACCAACGGATCCTATTGCTTAAGGACTCACATTTCAACTACTTCCCCAACTACTTGGGTCAAATCAGTGAGCTTCAGTCAGCAGCACTATGTAACCCAAGACTTAAGTATCCAATGATGCCTTGGCCTGAAAATTCCAACTTTAGCTTCTGTTGGAGGAGACAGGGTATATGGCAGCTCTGGGAAAAGACATTATGGGTCCAAATCTCTATCTCTGTAACACTGGAAAAGATTTAAGACATTTCATGTTGTATAAATTATAACTTTCACCTCACAATTGGTGTGAAGGTTGTTTCATTTAAAAAATACAGTGCCTGACACATAATAATGGGTGTTTTGGCTTTATCCCCAAAATTTGTTGCACTAAATATATGGCTTCAGTTAAAAATCTAAACTGGCCACTGCAACAGTAACCATGAAAATGCATGGTAAAAAGTCACTAAAAAAAAATCCTAAACTGGGCGTGGTAAGGCGTGACTATAGCTTCAGTTACTAGGAAGGATTGTCTGAGCCTGGGCAAAATAGTGAGACTTTACCTCTTAAAAAAAGAATAAAAATTCTAATTTGCTTTTAATTTATCAACAAGTTTTTACTGAGCTCCTACTATGTATCAGGGACCATGGGTATTAGAGGTAGTTCATTGAACAGAAAGAAGAGACACAAATCAGTTTCTTCATGGAATCTGGTCAAAGTTAATTCATGCTTAACACTGAAGCAACTAATTTAGAATAAGGGTTGATTTTTTTTTCCGATTTCCAAAAAAATTACTGAGGTAAATTCACATCACTAAAATAATCAATTCAATGGCATTTACTACATTCACAATACCATGCAACCACCACTTACATCTCGCTCCAAAAGAAAACTCAATACTCATTATACAGTCTCTTCCTAGAATAAGGGTAAATCTTAATTACTGACATTTTCAGATCAATTTACATCAAACTAAGTACAATTCTGTCTTCTTAAAGTAACACATTCTTTTGTAAAAGTATTGCCTTTAAACAAGGACATTTGTGAATCCAAAGAAAATGCAAATCCTCCCAAAACAATGTTTTCAAAAAAAAAAAAATAATAATAATGAAAGTCAGCTTGCAGCTTTCCCTTAGTGTACTAATTAGTGGTTTTCAAAAGAGATGATACTGTACTCAGGGCATTAGGAAATATGTGGGAGTGTGTTTAGGGTGTCACAATGACTAGGGAAGGATATTATAAGCAAAGTGGGATGGACTAGATTTGCAAAACATCCTGTCACGGATAGATAGCACCACTGTAAATTTCAACAGTGACCCTGCTGAGAAATATCCCTGTTAACTACCCCAAAAGGTTTTTAAAAAGCATCATGATCATTGCTCATTCTATGTAACTTGCATTTCCTATTCTTTGAACACCAATTTGGAAAATCTTTCCATGTGTAGGAAAGTGAAAGAGAATGAATACTGCTCACAATTGTGACCTAAATTTTGTGTCACCAGTTGGTTCAAGAAATCGTAACGAAGAAGAACTTGTTCCGGGCTTGGGGTGTGGGTGACTGAAGTTGTCTGACATTTTTGCTTAGATATCGCTATGCAGCTGCGGGTCATTTGCTGGGTTTCCCCTAATAGGGCTGCCAAAAAAACCAAAGTGCAATGACAATAAACAGTATTATTTGGAAATGAAGATAAGCATATTGCATATTTTTGCTGCCTGTCTTCAAATTTTAACATCTGAAATGATGGCATTTTCTTTTTGACAGCAAAACACAGCATCGATAATTCATTCAAATAAAAAGCAAAAGAATCCTTATATTTTAAAAAATACATACTAAAATATTTAGGAACATATATCTGAGATTTCCTTCAAATTAGGTGTGGAAGGCAGAGGTGAGGGCCAGGATGAAATAAAACTGCTCATGAGGTGGTAATTGTTGAAGGTGGGAAGTCATTATCTTGTGTATTTGAAAATCCTAATAAAACAATTTACAAAACAAAAATTATAAATATATAATAAACATGTATTTCAAAAATAACACTTATTTTTCAATCCATTTTTCAATCCTAATAGGTATTCTTAAAAACTCAGGGCATTAACTGATCTCTCAGAACTCCTAAAAAATAAGTTACACTAACATTCAGCAATTCGGAAAAGCATTGTTAAGATTTAGCAACTTCTCCCTCATTCCATGTCCAGGTGGCCTGTTTCTTGAATTGTGGCTACTTAAAATGCCAGACCTTGAGTATTTCTTCGAAATCACTGGTGTTAGATTAAATCTGGCCTAAAGTTGTCTCCATCCATAGAGACCTGCAAACTTATTATGTGAACAAATTGCAACCTAAGAGTATTCTTGTAAAAAATATGGCTGAGTCTCAGCCAATCACAGGCTGCCAACTGTTCAGACCATATCCATATAAGGCATATGCCTCATAACAGTATGCACGGATAAGGCAAATGCCAACCCCTAGTCAATCAAGCTGTTTCTGGAGGGCACTTCCTTTTTCTGCCTATAAATACTGCCTGCCCTCATTGCTGGGTGAAGATCTCTGAACCTCTCTTGGTTTAGGACGCTGCCAGATTCATAAATTATTGTTTGTGCACATCAACTGCTAAATTTCATTTGCCTGAAATTTAGCAGTGGGGGACTGGTTTTGAAAACTGAAGGCAGACTTAATACAGTTGTTGAAATGATATGGTAAAGATGTCCCTAAGGACAGGTCAAAAGGCAACAGACTGCAGCAACTGAAACTCCAAACAGTTAAGTGACCTGCCCCAAATCAAACAGCTGGTCCAAAGTGTAGGGAGACTCTTGACCCTCTCACTCTTCTTAGCCACAATCTTAAACTGTCCCTGAGAAAAGAAACTCAAATCAGAGGATTTTAAACTAAGAGGAGTTCCAAGACAGGCTAACTAGAAATGACGGGTTCATTAACTGATGTCTTTTACTAAAAACAAATAAACTTTTAATAGCCCACAATGAAGCTCAAACTAACTAACTTCCTTTGAAGGGAAACTGCCATTGCTCTATCCACAGAAGTACCTCACACCTATTGCAACTGCACACTCTTGGCTAGAGATCTGGCATATTCCATCATAAGATGAAAAAAAAATCCTTTTGCTTTAAGCTCTGTTGTCTTCTTTAGAACATAATGGTACTCACAGGATTAAGAATTTAATGACTTAAAAGTCACTATACTACATATCACTAACAATGCAATGTGAAAAGATAATTTTCTATCCTCTCTTGGCCTTAGAAATTAAGTTCAGCAAGGTGAAGTAAAGTTCATAAATCCTGAAGATGAACTGACAAAACCTTTCCAACCAGTTAGTTCTCATTCCCCTCCACCATTCAACTCTAAGGCTACAGATCAACAATATACAACATGTATGTATAGTTCCTATATACATGTGATTCAGAGACACCATTTAGAGCCCTATTTAAAATAAAATAATCTGCAGAAAATGGACTTACGTAATTGCAACATTGCTCCCATCTATAACAATGTGTTTTAAATCCGTTCTCCCCGGTTCATTTTTTAATTCCAGCTTGTAGGGTACTTTTAGAGTATCTCGAAACCTTTGGACCCCAGTAACTGAGGAATCAATATGATCAGAAGGTCCTGCCAACCTTGCATCAGTAACCGAAGGTAACAGCTGGGGCAGTGGCATTGGTGAAGAAAGGGCTGAACAATTTGGCTTAGAATGAGGAGAACTACAACATCCTAAACGTTTTTCACAGGCAGATTTCATATTATTTGGATGCAAGGGTTCTGGCTGCTGGTGTAAACCATTTTCAGGAAAAACAGGAACTCTGGGCTGGTGACTTGAAGGTCCCCTTGAAACAAAATTGACTTCTTTGGGACTTGAAGAGGCAATAGAAGGTGAAAGGCCATCAGTTTCAGGGTCTATGTTACAAACATAGTTCTGGTTTGAACCCCAGACTTCATGTTTCTGTTCTATTGGCACTGTTCTGAAAGTATTAATTCTGCAATTTGAGGTACATGGTTTAGCTTCCCCTTTGAATGGTAACTGAGGAAATTTTTCTACCATATTTTGCTGTGTGTGAGTCTGTGTTTTCTTTGGAGTGGAATCAGTTGTAAGCTCATTTGTGCTGCTATAAACACCTTTATTTTTGGTTTTGTTGGTCTCTGGATACACAGTACCAGCTGAAAATTCTCTGTCTTCTTGGAATCTTTTATTTTCTTTTTCAATTTCCTCTAAGAGCAATAATGGTTCAGTAGATGGTCCATACTCCTTAATGACCTTTTCAACAATTTCTTGGGAATAGCCCATGGTTTTAAAGAAGTTTACGAGGATGTTGTATTCCATTTCCTCAGTAGTGTCTTTTGTATCTGGACTTAAATTTTCGGAATCGGTATAAGAATCAGACAGGTCAACTATTACATTTTCAGCCAATGTCTTAGCATCATGTGAAATCTCCCCCTCCTGAACATTTTCCAAAGAAAACTGCTTCTTGGTATGCCTTTCTTCAGAATCAGAAGATCTCCTTTTCTGACACATTCTCTCATGGGAAAGTGCCTCTTCCTCTGGGCTTAGACCATTTATTGGGTCAAAAAGCACATCTGGTGAGCTAGAAAGGACTGTGTCCATTTGTTGTGTAAGCTCAGAAACAGGAGTCCCAGCTTTATTTCTTGCCTCTTCCTGCAAAACAGTTTCATCTCTGGAAATATTCAGCCCTGTAGCAGCATTCTGTGTAAACTCTGTTTGTTGAGAATCTTTAATTTCAATAACATCATCATCCCCTGTTTCAAAGAGATTCTCCTCACCTTGTGTGAGTGTCAAAAGTTCTTTTTTCAAGGAAGTGGGCAAAATCAGCAAATCCATTGTGTAATTGTCTGCATGGGCTTCAACAAATTGTTTGAATTCTCTTTTTACCTCTGATTCTTTCTGACTACTGGGTAGGTTCTCCTTATTTTCAAAGAGCTTTACAAACTGTTGAATGTGACTCCTAGCCATGACCACGGCCTCAGCACTTCCTCTGATGCCAAGAAGGCCAATGTCCAGAATGCAGAGGTCGGCACAAGTATCCTGAATCAAGCTTTTCAGAAACAGGCTCTCTGCTCCAACAAAAATGCAGTGCATGGCCTTGGGGTAACATTCTCTTTCTTCTAGTTCAGGTTCACAGATTCCTTTAATATATTCCTGCAAAGAGAAAATAAGAAATTAGGTCAATTTACACAAGTTCCTTTTAGCACATAATAAATTGCACATGTAACTACAAATGTCAGGCTGATTTTATAAAAATCACAAACATATTTGTAAGTTTGAACAAAATGTCATGTTTTAAATAAAACATTGAAAATAAAAGATATACCTTGCTTAAATCATCTTTAGATGATTTGCATCCAAATTTAAAAGGTCAGTATTTTGTAACATTTTATGCAATGTGATTTTAGGGATTTGCTGAGTTACGTAGTGGATAATCCCAAGGCTGGATTTACATCTCTAGTGAAAAGATATCTCTGCTTGCTACCAGTAATTTATTACTTCCATGATACAATCAAGAAATAAGATGATCAAATCAAGTGATTCACTAGAGAACAAATCTTGACTTTTAGTACTGTTACCCTTGGTTTCCAGATTTCTTGAAGGTATAAAGAATAACATTAATTTTTTTGGTTTTTATTTTGCAAAGCAAAAGCAAGTTTATTAAGAAGCAAACAAAATTTTTTTTTCCAGTGGTTGAAACAATCTATATCCTATATGAGTTTATGTCTGTTTCCTACAGAAAACCAGACTGTTAAATTAAATGCAGATCTAATAGAACAAGTGAATGTTGGACAGTACTGCTGTTCTCAGATGTTGGTATTGAAGGAGGTTGAAATGAGGCAAGAAAGGGAACTGGGTTCCCTTAGCAATTAGTTGCTACTGGAGTCAGAAGCATGAATCAAGCAGGCAAGCAAACACACACACAGGAACATATCTGTTAATAACTTCGGCTCTGGGGTCACTGTCTTGGTCTAAAATTCCAGCCATATGACCGATACTATCTTGCTCAGGTTACCTAATCCCTCTGAGCCCAGTTTCTTCAACTATAAGCGGAATGAAATCTCAGTGGTTTTGAGGGAATTCAAGAAGATAATGGAAGTTAAAGTCTTGACAACAGTGCCTTGCACATAGTAAGTGCTTACTAAATATTAACAATGCTGTTTCTGGAGAGATATTTGTAGGTAATGAGCCTGGAGATCTATGATCCATACTTCAAACTAAAATTAGAATGGTGTTACCAAAAAGTTTAACCTGCATAGCATCAGTCAAGAAGAAGTAAGTAAAAGCCTGTACTTACCATATTCTTGCTGTGATGGTAGTCACACAACTTTAGTGAGAGTATTCAAACGTGTATAAACATTCCTTGCTGCATCAATGATTTAGAACTACAACTGAGACGTGGGTCACCTCTGCTGAAGTCTGACTTGCAGACCCTGACTTAATGATGGATGAATGAATGGACTCTCACACCATTACAGTGTTTCAAGTGAGCTAGGGATGGCCATAGGTTGCTTCAGAGAACAAAATGCAACAAATCGACCTAGGCCCTCTCTGTCCATCACACATGTATTCCCTCAAGATTTTACAACAGAGGTTCTAAGTTAACACACTTGTGGATAATTAACAGAGTTACAAGAATGGTTACACAAATGATAAAAGCTTTAGGTTTCCAGCCCAGAGTAAACACTATTAACAGGTAATTCCTTTTTGACCTCCCACTGAGACAGCCACCCAGCACAAAGTTAACATGAGTAAACAGAGTAGAGACAAAGGGATGTGGGGTAAATAAATAGACTAAAACCGGGAAAAGCCTCATCCCTATTTTCTCCCTAACTTAATGGAGCGGTGGGCCTTCGGCCTGCTCCAATAAAACCTTTTTGGCCTTCCAAAAAGGTTTGAGACTAATCTATAATTTTTCCTAAAAATTACTAATATTTTGCCAGCCACCCCGAATGAATAGCAACATACAAAATTTTTGTAAGTAGATAGAACACCAGATATATGAGCTCCCTTACCTCCTTCTAAAAGCACCTTAGTATTTATGATTTTGGCGGTGAGGCATGGAGGTAACTGGTGCTGGATAGAGGAGTTGTGTCTTATTTTTTCAGAGACAGGGTCTTGCTCTGTTGCCCAGGCTCAAGTGCAGTGGCGTGATCTCAGCTCATTGCCAACTTCTACCTCCTGGGCTCAAGCGATCCTCCCATCTCAGCCTCTTAAGTAGCTGGGACTACAGGTATGCACCACCACACCTGGCTAATTTTTGTGTATTTTGTAGAGATGAGATTTCATCATGTGGCCCAGGCCGATCTCAAATCCCTGATGAGCTCAAGCAATCTGCCTGCCTTGGCCTCTGAAATGCTGGTGTTTCAGGTATAAGCCACTGTACCTGGCCAAGCTCTGTCTTTTTAATAGAGCAGGCTGCTATTTTTTTGTGAACATATCAACTGAGTTAAACACAAAGTACTGTAACTTATCCCCTTTTCCTGAATGTGCAAAAGTGTTAAATACTGAGGTCAGCATCCCTGAAGATTTCCAAAGAGGCAATATTTAGCTCTCACTTGTTTGAAATTATGCTGTATTTAGGTTGTCGCTTTAAAGTTTTAAAATTTTGAAATAATCACAGGTTCTCAAGAAGTTGCAAAGGTACTACATAAAGTCCTGTGTACTCTTCAGTTTCCTCTAATCATTCTATCTTACGTAATTACAGTACAATTTCACAGTCAGGAGACACATTTCTGTCTATATAGTTCTATCATATGTGCACTCATTTTATCGTATGTGCAGCTTCCTGAAACTACCACTTCAGTCAAGATACAGAACTATCCCATCACCACAAATATTTCCCTCATTAACCCTTTATAGTCATGCCCACCTACTCCTACCTTCCATCCCTAACCCCCCACAATCTTTTTCCATTTCTGTAATTTTGCAACTTCAAGAATGCTATATAAATGGAATTATACATGACTTTGGGGTTTGCTTTTTTTCCCACTCAACACGCCGATGTTGAAATCCATCCAAGCTGTTGCACATATCAAGAGTTCATTCCTTGTTACTGCTCAGTCGTATTCCATGGGATGGATGAACCAGGTTTTTATCCATCTCCCTACATTTTGGTTGCTCTTATTTGGAACTATTACAAATAAAGCTGCTATGAGCAATCATGTGCTAGTTTTTATGTGAACTCAAGTTTCATTTCTCTGGGATAAATGCTCAGGAGGGCAACTGTTGCTGGGACGTATGTTAAGGGTGTGCTTAAGTTTTACAATGGACTGCCAAACTATTTTTCAGAATGGCTATACCATTTTACATTTCCCCAACCATGTTTGAGAGATCCAGTTTCTCCACAACATTGCCAGAATTTGAGAGTCACTAATTTTTATTTTACTTGCTCTAATAGGAATGTGGTATTTGGTCTTAGTTTACACCTCCCTAATATAGTGGCGTTAAACATCTTTCCATGTACTACTTATCATTTACATATTCTCTTTGGTAAAATACTTATTCCTTTTGTCCACTTTCTTCCTTTAAAAAGTTTTCTTTTAGGCCAGCGCAGTGGCTCACACCTGTAATCCCCACACTTTGGGAGGCCAAGGTGGGCAGATCATGAGGTTAGGGGATCGAGACCATCCTGGCCAACATGGTGAAACCCCATCTCTACTTAAAATATAAAAACTAGCTGGGTATGATGGTGCGTGCCTATACTCCAAGCTACTCAGGAGGCTGAGGCAGGAGAATCACTTGAACCCGGGAGGCGGAGGTTGCAGTGAGCTGAGATCGCACCACGGCACTCCAGCCTGGCAACAGAGCAAGACTCTGTCGCAAAAAAAAAAAAAAAAAAAGTTTTTTTCTTTTAATTTAGCCTAGGTAACATGGTGAAACCCCATTTCTACAAAAAATACGCCAGGAGTGGTGTTGCGTGCCTGTAGTCCCAGCTACTTGGGAGGCTGAGATAGGAGGATCACTTCAGTCCAGGATGTTAACCCTGCAGTAAGCCAAGATCATGTCACTGCATTCTAGCCAGGGCAAAAGAGCGAGACCCTATCTCTAAAACCATTTTTTAAGTTGACAAATGATGATTGTGTGTGTACATATTTCTCTATATACGTGTGTGTGTGTGTGTGTGTGTGTGTGTGTGTGTGTGTGTGTGTATTTTTGGAGACAAGCGTTTCACTCTTGTCACCCAGGCTGGAGTAGAATGGCGTGATCTTGGCTCACTGCAACCTCTGCCTCCTGGGTTCAAGCAATTCTGCTGCCTCAGCCTTCCAAGTAGATGAGATTACAGGCATGTGCCACCACAACATCGCTAATTCCGTATTTTTAGTAGAGATGGCACTTCACCATGTTGGCCAAGCTGGTCTTGAGCTCCTGACCTCAGGTGATCCACCTGCCTCAGCCTCCCAAAGTGCTGGGATTACAGGGATGAACCATTGTGCCAAGTTAATTGTATATATTCATGGGTTACATAGGGAGGTCTCGATACATATAATACATAGTGATCAGAATAATCAGCATATCCATCCCAAACATTTAGCATTTCTCTATGTTGGGAGCACTCTATATCCTTCTAACTATTTGAAACTATATATTATGGTTAACTATAGTCATTCTACAATGATATGGAATACTAGAATTTATTCTCCCCAGGGAGCTGTAATTTTGTATCCTTTAACAAATCTCTCCCTACCCTTCCTAGTCTTTCATGTCCTGTCCATTTTCTAATTGCATTGTTTGTTTTTTTTACTGTTGAGTTTTGAGAGCTCTTTATATATTCCAAGAGTCTTCTGTCAAATATGTGGCTTGTAGATATTTTCTCCTAGTGTGTAGTTTGTTTTCCCATCTTCTCAACAGGGAGGTTTGTGACAGCAAGTTTTTAATTTTAAGGAAGTTCAGTTTAACGATTTTATTCTTCGCCAAGCCTGAAGTACTGAAGACTTCTTCAATGTTATCTTCTAAGTTACACATTTAAACCTATGATCCATTTTTAGTACGTTTTAAAATAAGGTGAGGTTTAGCTTGAGATCCATGTTTTTGCCTATAGGTATAATATTGCTGTAGCACCACCAATTCTTGAAAAGGCTATTCTTTACCACTGAATTGCACCTTTGTCAAAAAAATCACTTGGCCATACTTGTGTAGGGCTACTTGTGAGTTCCCTATTCTGATCCAATCTATGTATCTATCCCTTCATCAAGAGCACACTGTTTTGATTACTGTAAGCGTATAATGTCTTAAAATTGGGTAATGATTTGCTCCCTCTTTATAATTTTTTCAATTGCTTTAATTATTCTAATTCCTCAAAGCTGGAGGCATCAAGCTACCTGACTTCAAACTATACTACAAGGCCACAGTAATCAAAACAGCATGGTACTGGCACCAAAACAGAGATATAGACCAATGGAACAGAATAGTGACCTTGGAGGCAATGCCACACATCTACAACCATCTGATCTTTGACAAACCTGATAAAAACAAGCAATGGGGAAAGGATTCCCTGTTTAATAAATGGTGTTGGGAAAACTGGATAGCCATGTGCAGAAAGCAGAAACTGGACCCCTTCCTGACACCTTACACTAAAATTAACTCCAGGTGGATTAAAGACTTAAACATAAGACCCAAAACCACAAAAATCCTAGAAGAAAACCTAGGCAAAACCATTCAAGACACAGGCATAGGCAAGGACTTCATTACTAAAGCATCAAAAGCAATGGCAACAAAAGCCGTAATAGACAAATGGAATCTAATTAAACTCCAGAGCCTCTGCACAGCAAAAGAAACAATCAGAGTGAAACGGCAACCAACAGAATGGAAAAAATTTTTTGCAATCTACCCATCTGACAAAGGGCTAATATCCAGAATCTACAAGAATTAAAACAGATTTACAAGAAAATAATAAATCCATTCAAAAGTGGGCAAAGGACATGAACAGACACTTTTCAAAAGAAGACATATATGAGGCCCACAAACATATGAAAAAATGCTCATCACTGGTCATTAGAGAAATGCAAATCAAAACCACATTGAGATATCATCTCACTCCAGTTAAAATGGCGATCATTAAAAAATCTGGAGACAACATATGCTGGAGAGGATGTGGAGAAATAGGAACGTTTTTACACTGTTGGTGGGAGTGTAAATTAGTTCAACCATTGTGGAAGACAGTGTGGCAATTCCTCAAGGACCTAGAAATAGAAATTCTATTACTGGGTACATATCCAAAGGATTACAAATTGTTGTATTATAAAGATACGTGCACATGTGTGTTGACTGTGGCACTGTTTATAATAGCAAAGACCTGGAACCAATCCAAATGCCCATCGATGACAGAATGGACAAGGAAAATGTGGCACATATACACCATGGAATACTATGCAGCCATGAAAAACGATGAGTTTGTGTCCTTTATAGGGACATGGATGAATCTGGAAACCACCATTCTCAGCAAACTGACACAAAAACAGTAAATCCAACACCACATGTTCTCACTCATAGGTGGGTGTCGAACAATGAGAACACATGGACACAGGGAGGGGAGCATCACACACTGGGATTTGTTGGGGGGACTAGGGGAGGGACAGCAGGGGGTAAGGAGTTGGGGAGGGATGACATGGGGAGAAATGCCAGATACAGGTGATGGGGATGGAGGCAGCAAACCACATTGCCATGTAGGTACCTATGCAACAATCCTGCATGTTCTTCTCGTGTACCCCAGAACCTAAAGTACAATAACATATATATAAATTAATTAATTAAAATAATTATTCTAGTTCCTTTGTTTTCCTATACAAATTTTAGAATAATTTTGTCTGTGTCTACAAAATATCTTGCTGGAATTTTATCAGCAATTGTGCTGACAATTACGTGTCAGCAAGTGACATGAATCTGAGGATAACTGACATCTGCTGAATCTCCTGATCCACCAATCTGGTATTTCTCTTCATTTATTTACATCTAATTTGCTTTTTTATTAGCCTTTTGAGTTTTGAGAATACAAATCCTGTACGTTTTGCTAGATTTCATGTTGTAGGAATTTTATTTTTCTGAGTGATTGCACACAGTGTTTTATTTTAAATTTTGGTTTCTGTGTCCACTGTTAGTATATAAAAATATAATTGATTGCTGTATGTTAATCATGTATCTTGCAATCTTCCTGAATTCACTTATTCCTATTAAAAGTTCAAGGATCTGTGTGTATATGTAGTTTCCTGGGGAATTCCTACAGACAATTACGTCATCTCCAAATATTTCTTTTCTGATTTATATGCCATTTATTTTCTTGCCTTACTGCAGTAGCTAGAAAGTACAGCACTATGTTGAGGAGCAGTGGTGAGAGTGGATACGCTTGCTTTGTTAATGAACTACAGGTAAAAGCATTCAGTCTTTTTCATGATTAAGAATGATGTAACCTGGAAAATTTTTTACCAATGTTCTTTTATCACATTGAGGAAGTTACCTAGTTTTCTAGGATCATTAATATGAATGAGTGTTGACATTAACAAAGGCTTTATTGCATCAATTGATATAATCCTGTGATTATTTTTCTTCCTCACCCTGTTAATACGGTTGGTTACATTGACTTCTGAAAACTGAACCAGGCTTGTATCCCTGGAATAACTCCTACTTGATTATGGTGTATAATTCTTTTACATATTGCTGAATTATATTGGTAAACATTTTATTAAGAATCTATACATCTTTTGCATCTGTATTCACAAGGGACTTCGGTCTACAGTTTTCCTTTTTGGTACTGTTTTTGTCTGTTAGGCATCAGGGTAATATAGGCTATACATGAGTTAGAAAGTGTTCTCTCCTCTTGTAGTTCTTGGAAGAGACTGCGTAGAATTGATGTTAATTCTTTTTTAGACATTTTACCATTTAAGTGGCAGAAATACCCTTTCAACACTGCTTTAGTGGCATCCTGAAACTTTGATATGCTGCATTTTCATTTAGTTCAATATATTTTTAAAAATTTCCCTTTTGACTCATAAATTTAGAAGTGCTATTTAAAATTTTTGAAGATTTTCTTGCTATCCTTCTGTTATTGATTTTTAGTTTGATTCCTTTGTGGTCAAACACTATATGACTTTAATTATTTTAAATTTATTAAGAATTGTTTTATAGCCTAGCATAAGGTCTATCTTGAGAGTTCTACAGGTGCTCATAAAGAATGTGTATTCTGCTGTTAAGTGGAATGTTTTACAGATGTGTACTAGAACCTGGCTGGTTGATGGTGGCGCTGAGTTATCCTAGATCCTCATTTATTTTGTTTAATGGTTCCATCAATTGTTGAGAGACAGGTGTTGAAGTCTCCAACTATAATTGTGGATTTATCAAGTTCTCCTTTCAGTTCTGCCAGTTTTTGGTTCACATATTTTACAGCTCTATTGTTAGGAATAAAAACATTTAGCACTGTTACATAATGTCTTCTTGAACTGACTCTTATCATTATGTAGTTTCTCAATCTCTGGTAACTTTCTTTGCTCCGAAGGCTGTTGATAGTAATATTGTCACTCCAGTTTTCTTCTGAATAACGTTTGCATGGCACATGTCTTTCTTCCTCCTTTTAGTTTTCACTTAACTATAATATTTCAATTCAGTTTCTTGAAGACACCACAGTTGGATCATGTTTTTAATCTATTCTGATAGTACCTATCTCTTAACCGGAGTGTCGATTTACATTTAATGTGATTGTTGGCAAATCTGTCTACCATTTTACTTTTTTCCACTTTCTTCCTATATTTGACTCCTGTTCTAGCTTGTCTTTTTTGGCATTACACAAACACTTAGTATAATAATTTACCTACCGCATTTTTTTTTCTTTGTGAGACAGAGTCTTGCTGTCACCCAGGCTTCAGTGCAGTGGCGCAATCTTGGCTCACTGCAACCTCCATCTCTCAACCTTCATCACTTCCATCTCTGAGGCAGTGATTCTCATACCTCAGCCTCCCAAGTAGCTGGGATTACAGGTACACCACCATGCCTGGCTAATTTTTTGTATTTTTAGTAAAGACAGCGTTTTGTCATGTTTGCCAGGCTAGCCTCTAACTCCTGGGCTTACGTGATCCACTTGTCTGGGCCTCCCAAAGTGCTGGGATTACAGGCAAGAGCCACCATGCCCAGCCACTACTGCATTTTTATCTCTTCATATAGTTTTTAAGTGGTGATGTTACTGATTACAATACTATTAACTTTCACAGTCTACTTATCAATATTCTATCATTTCGTAAAACTGTACTACTTATATTAATCATGTTTCTTATTTTCTGTATCATATGATACTTTGACATGTTGGGGGACCTTTCAATGAGAGAGGCTGCCCCTTCCAGAGCCAGCTAATTCCCAGGGGTGGTCCCCAGCTTGTCTGGAGGATGTCTTTTAGGTGCAGACTGCCTGACCCAGTGCCATGCTCTCTCCCATCTCTTTAATTCTTACATACCAAGCCAATATTTCCCCTGCACTAAATCAACTTAAGGCCAGGAACCAGACAACCTATAAATCCTGTGAGAATTATTCAAACAATCTAATCTTAATTACTTACCTCGCTCTGCCTTCCCTTTCTCAGAGAAGACCCAAAAAAGTCTCTGGCTTAGGTTTTCCTCTGGCCTGCATCTACCTCGTGACCAAAACCTGATGCTTTCCCTGTGGTCCTGCATAGCATGGCATGTCCCCTTCTCTCAGCAAATATAAGTAGTAAATTCTTTCAACAGCATTGACCTGTGTTGTCACCTCCATAAATTCAAATCCCATCGGTACAAATTTTAGAACACCAACATACAGGCTTCTTTATTCCTGGTTCCTTTCCTCTCTCCAAAGTTATATGTTATAGTGATCTCATACATTTTATTTACATGCATTTGAAACCCCACTGGACAACATTATAATTTTTGCTTTCATTGTACGAAATTCATTTTAAAGAAATCAAGAGGAGAAAGTAACCTACTACATTTACCCAGATATTTACCATTTATATTTGAAGAACTTTCCTTAGGACACTACCTAAGGAACAGACTGTCTGGAGTAGACTGTGGGCAATAATTTCCCTTTAGTTTTTCTTCAACTGGGAATGCTTTATTTCACTTTCATTCTTGAAGGATAATTTCACTGGATAGAGAATTCTGGGTTAACATTTCTTTTTTACCAGCAAACTGAGAATAGAAGAAAATGGGTTAACATTTCTTCTCTTTCATCACTTAAAAAATATTGTGCTACTTTCTTCTGGGCTTTGCAGTTTCCAATAAGTCATAGTCATTTGAATTGTTGTTCCCCCACATGTAGTGTGTTTTTCCCTGGATGCTTTCATGATTTTTTTAAAGTCCTAGGTTTTCAGCAGTGTGCTTTCAATGTGTATAGGTATGGAAATCTTTGGGTTTATTCTGCTTGTGTTCTGTGAACTTCTTGAATCGTCATGTTCATATCTTTTGCCAAACCTGAAATGTCTCCAGGAATTATTTCTTCACATACTTTTTCAGCACCACATACTTCTGCCGTTTGGTTCCTCTATCTTCTGTTTCTTTGCTGAAACTTTCTTTTTCTACTGGTTTTAAGAGTATTTGGGATTGCCTGTGGACTATTTTCAGTTCCTGGTTGAATATTTTAGTCTTTTGTCAAATATGTGCAACATCTGTGTCATCTCAGCATTGCTGTCTTTTCCTACAAGAATTGAGATTTTCCTATCCCTTTATATGCCAATTTTGTATTATATCCATTCTGAACAATGAAGAATTATGAAGTCTTCAATCTTGTTTAAATCTTACAGATATTGAAACTTTTGTTTTCGCAGATAGTTGGCATAACTAGATTCAGGCTGCAAGCTGCAACCTGTCTTCTGAGCTGTGGTTCCAATATCAGTTCAGTTTTCAAAGCCCTACAATGCTATTTTTTCATTTTAATTTTTGACACAGGGTCTTGCTCTGCCACCTAGGCTGGAGTGCAGAGGTGCCATCATAGCTTACTGCAGCCTCAACCTCCTGGGTTCAAGTGATCTACCCACTTCAGCCTCTGGAGTAGCTGAGACCACACGCACATGCCACCATGCCCAGCTAATTTTTGTAAATTTTGTACAGATAGGGTTTCTCCATGTTGCCCAGACTGGCCTTGAACTCACTACTGGGCTCAAGCAATCCACCTGCCTTGGCCTTCCAAACTGCTGGGATTATAGGCATGAGCCACCTTGCCTGTCCTGCAATGCTATGTATCCATTCCACATGTATGCCACTGTGTAGCCAATTCTAGGACTTGGATAGTGGTCTTTTTGTTAAAAAGCCTTTCTTAACACTGATTAGGAAAAGATCCATGCACATGTAGCTTGGGGATGAGCCAAACGGATCATAAACAACTTCATGGCTCACTTTCCTGAACTCTTCCCTTTCTGCTACCTGCCTGGTACTTTCTGGTTTCCTGGGGATCCTTCTTTGGTCCCCCACCCAGAAAGTTGGCGCTTTTGATTAACCCGCTCTGCCTTGTACCTATGCAACTGTGCTTGGATCCAGCCAGGACACACAGAGAGAAAAATCAATGGAGCCCACAACCCCAATTAGAAAGAAAGGTCCTCCTATGTTGGAATTTTGGTTCCTGCACGCTTCGATTGCCACTACCAATACATGATTATTTAGGGCTGGGTTGCGTAAGAATGAAGAAGAAAAAAAAAAAAGGAGGAGGTTTCACTCTAAATTTTAAATGCTTCCTTTTCTGTCCCTTGGGCCCAAACCAGAAGGCTTTTCCTAGTGTGTCCCAGTGCCCATTTCTACTTCCAGGTGGAGCTGTGTTAGGTTCATGTTAGAGGATTAATGAGGGGAACGAATGGTAAACTCACTACTGGTTTGGTGGTACTTTTTCTTTTTCTTTGAGATGGAATCTTACTCTGTAGCCCAACCTGGAGTGTAGTGGCACAATCTTGGCTCACTGCAAACTCTGCCTAAGGGGCTCAAGCAATTCCTTGCCACAGCCTCCTGAGTAGCTGGGACTACAGGCACGTACCGCCATGCCCAGTGAGTTTTTTGTATTTTAGTAGAGATGGGGTTTCACCATGTTTCCCAGGGTGGTCTAGAACTCCTGAGCTTAGGTGACCTGCCCGCTTCGGCCTCCCAAAGTACTGGGATTACAGGCATAAGCTACTGTGCCCGGCTGGTGATACCTTAAATTCTGGTCTTTGTTCTAAATCTGCCTGCTACTATATATTTTTCAGTGTCCTTAAATAGTTGCTGTATGCATTCTGTCTGGGTTTTATAGCTGTATTCAGTAGGACTGACAGGGTGGAGCGTGCTTACTCTTTTTTTTTTTTATTGATTTAATATTCAGCAATCTAATCTTGCTAACGTGTGTGTGTGTGTGTGTGTGTGTGTGTGTGTGTGTGTGTGTGTGTG
>NW_022437030.1:1747886-1859548 GCF_009761245.1 Sapajus apella
TGTGTGTGTGTGTGTGTGTGTGTGTGTGTGTGTGTGTGTGTGTGTGTTTTAGACAGAGTCTTGCTCTGTTGCCCAGTCTGGAGTGCAGTGGCACTGGGTTCAAGCGATTCTCCTGCCTTGGCCCCCCAAGTAGCTAGGATTATGTGTGTGCCACCTCACCTGACTAATTTTTGTGTTTTCAGTAGAGACAGGGTTTCACCATGTTGGCCAGGCTGGTCTCAAACTCCTGGTTTCAAGGGATCCTTCTGCCTCAGCCTCCCAAAGTGCCAGATTACAGGCATGAGCCACTGTGCCTGACCTGCTTACTCTATCTTACCCAGAACTGGAAGCGTCTTGCCTGTTAATGTAAGTGACGCTGCCCATCCAAAATGAATAAGTGAATGGATGAATTCACATGGGAAAAATACTATTGAGATTACTGTGCAGCCACTTGGATAAGGAAAAGTTGATCACATCTCCTGAGTGGGCCACAAGCAACAACTAGCCAAGCTGGAGAGGAGAGATTTATTCTCCACATGAAAGACCCTTGAAACAAATACTCTCTCAAAAGGGGCTACTGCTCTATCTGACCCAAGGTAAAGCCCACCTGTTGACAGATTCTGCCCAGATACAGAGCTTCCATTTCAGAGTTAGCATCAAACATCAAAAGCACCCACACTGGAAGAAAGGCCTGAATAGAAAGGCTGGAAGCCAATTAAACAGATCACACAGAGAACTGCAGGAAACCAGGTAATGCAGGGCACAAAAGAAAACCTTCACAAAATTTCAATTTGTGGTTTCAACAGACACAAGATGATACTGAACCCACACAACAGGAATCGGGATGCTAAAAGAAGGGAAAGGAAGGAAGAAAAAGAAGAGAAAAAGGAATCAGAATAGAAACGCAGGCAAATTAAGAATATGACGGCCAAAATAAGAGTCAATAGAAAAACTGAAAGACAAAAACGAAGTAATCTAGTTCTAAAAGTACCATGAAAACAAAGAAATGGGGAAAATAAGAAAAGAGGCCTTAAAGGTCCACCTAGGATATCCCAAATCCAAATAACTAGCATTTCAAAACGAGAGAATGGCAATAAACACAGAAATAACATAACAGCATTTCCCAGAACTAAAATACACAAGAAGGCTGGGTGAGGTCACAAGCCTTTAATCCCAGCACTTTTGGAGGCTGAGGTGGGTGGGTCACTTGAGCCCAGGAGCTTGAGACTGGCCTGGGAAACATGGAAAACCCCATCTCACAAAAAACACAAAAATCAGCCAAGCATGGTGACATGTGCCTGGAGTCCCAGTCAGCCAGGAGACTGAGGTGAGTGGATGACTTGAGCCTGGGAAGCTGAGGCTGTAGTCAGCCATGTTTACGCCACTGCACCCCAGCCAAGGTGACAGGGTGAGACCCTGTCTCTAAATAAATAAATAAATACAATACATAAGAAGCCAAGCATAATTAGTGAAACAATTACAACTTTCTTGGAACTAAAGGACAGAAATATCTTGAAAGGTAACACAAAATACCTAGGCATGATTACTTTCAAAAGTCCCACAAGAAAAATCCTGGGAGCAGGGTGGGAACAAGATATACAAAAATGATAGTAATAATGTCACAAATTCTCAATTCTGGATGATGGGGGTGGGGAGTCAGCAGGACTGTATCCAAAATTCTAAGGGAAGATGATTTTCAATCTATAATTCTGTATTTATCATATTACATATCAAATACAACATAAAGACCCAGAAAATTACTCCTGTGGATTCTTTTCTTAGGAAACCTATCTGACAGTGACATTCACCAAAAATAAGGGAGATGAAATAATTAGTTATACAACCCAAGAGTGGCAAATAGAAGTCCAAACATCATAATTATGCAGCAGACAAGCTGAGGAACCGGCTGATTAGAGGAGGGAAGAAGGTTTTAGGGGTATTCTCCCAAAAAGGATGCTAAATAGAGATAGAAATAAATACTTATAAAACATTAAGGGTATATATACATAATACATTTCACAAGTGGATGAAAACAGGGCAGATACAAATTCCAGGAAAGGATTGGGCGTGGTGGCTCATGTCTGTAATCCCAGCACTTTGGGAGGCTGGGGTGGGAGAATCTCTTGAACTCAGGAGTTTGACGCCAGCCTGGGCAATACAAAAAATTAACTTTTAGACTCTACAAAAAGTTAATAAATTAGCCGAGCATGGTGGTGCGTGCCTGTGGTAGCAGCTACTCAGGAAGCTGAGGTGGAAGGACTGCCTGAGCCCAAGTAGATGCTGCAGTGAGCCGAGATGGTGCCACTGCACTCTAGCCTGGGCAACAGAGCAAAACACTGTCTTAAAAAAAAAATCCAAGAAAAAAATTAAAAGTTGTACCAAAAAACCCCCCATAAATGTAGTATAGTACTTGGCTCTGTAGTGGGTAACTAAAAAACATAACTATATTAGAAAAAGTGGGATAGTTTTTGTCTCATTTATCTTAAAGAAAGTGAATAATGCCTACAATTGATAAGAAACAGCAGTATGAGCCAGGCACAGTGGGAGGCCTAGGCAGGTGGATCATTTGAGGTTAGGAGTTCACGACTAGCCTGGCCAACATGTTGAAACCCCATCTCTATTAAAAATACAAAAATTAGTCGGGCATGGTGGCGTGCATCTGTAGTCCCCACTTACTCAGGAGGCTAAGGCAGAAGAATCACTTGAGACTAAGTGGTGGAGGTTGCAGTGAGCCAGGATCATGCCACTGCACTCCAGCCTGGGGTGACAGAGTGAGACTCTGTTCTGAAAAAAAAAAAAAAAAAAAAAAAAGAAAAGAAAAGAGAAGAAATGGCAGTACAGGTGACCCCTGAACAGCACAGGTAAGGGGTACTGACACACCTCAACACAATAGAATATTCACCTATAACTTTCTAACTCCCCCAAACTACAAATAGCTTACTGTTGACTGGAGACCTTACTGATAATGAAAACAGTCAATTAACATAATTTTGTATGTTCAATGTATAATATACTATATTCATAATAAAGTAAGCTAGAGGAAAGAAAATGTCATTAAGAAAATCATAAGGAAGAGACAACGTGTTTACTATTCATTAAGTGAAAGTGGATCGTCGCGAAGGCCTTTATCCTTACCTTCACTTTGAATAGACTGAGGAAGAAGAGGGTTTGGTCTTGCTATTTCAGGGGTAGAAGAGGCGGAAGAAAATCTGCATATAAGCAGACCAGTGCAGTTCAAACCCATGTTGCTCAAGGGTCAACTATATATTATTTATAACTATTTAGGTAACCATAGAACAAACAGCTAAAAACAGTAAAAAGTTACCTCTAGGAAGTTGGGGAGGGTTGGAAGCAAGGAACTGCTGCTGTTCACACAAATCTTTTAGTGCTACTTGATTTTCCATTTTAAAACCATTTTTTTTATATATTATTTTAGTACACTCCCCACCTTCTAATTTTAATTTAAAAATTTTGAAGTAGAGGCATAACATGCTATGATGTGTCACTGATAGTTTTGGCTCTAACTAAGTTTTGCTTGTTTCTTGTCTGACATTCGAGATAAGAATGTCAGCAGTTAAGAAATATTATGAGTAATTTATCCACAAAAGAAACATTTTCTATTACTTCTCTGTTAGTTTTCTGGATTAGTTTGATTCAATATTATTATGCAAGAATAGCTGTTTGAAAATGTTAAATCTATAACTAATTGTATGACTTCAAATGTTCTTCATACTATACAACCAAAATAAAACGTAAAATTAAACTGGATGTTGAGACAGATAAGACCAGTTGAACAACCTTAATTTTTTATCATTTTTTAAAATGACAATCGCAAAAGTCTCAACATTTTAATCAACTAAAGTCAATCTTCTATATTTGAACTTATGGCAATTTTGTACTATAAAATTCTCAATCTGAGGTATTACTTAGAAACAAATCCACTGACTTCTCATAGCATATACAACAATCCTTTCACAGAAAGTGTTATCTAGGGGAATATATTCAGATATTGTTTGGATTAAAAAATTGTAAGAGTCAGATCCTCTGAGAGCATCACAGAGGGCTGGAGGAGAGCTCTTGGGTCTCCTGAGCTGGAAGTGTGTAAGCACTGGCAAGACTGGCAAAGAAATACTCGGCACAGACAGGGCTGTCTGACAGTATTCCTCATATAACTCAAACCAGTATCACAAGATTTACTCCCTAGTTTTGGGAAAGAGCTGTGCAAAATGCTCATGACTGCTTCACATGCACAAACCCACTTTATTTTTTTTTGGTCCCCCAAAAGCAATCATCCCCTAAGATTCAGATTTCATTAACAATTTATTCTTCTGAAGTACTCAGTAGCGACAACTGATTATTATATTCAGGTTCAGAAAGGAACAATAAAGTATACAGCATCATTACATTTGAGATGTTTGGCAACTACTTACACTGATAAGAAAGAAAATGCAGTCCAAATACTCATCATTTGAATTGGTTGTACTTGGTATCTGAACACTTTTAATGTTAGTTAAAAGTTATCTCCCCCATCCTACAATATTCTTATTCTGTTTTACTTTACTCAGGCTTTTAAGAAAAATGGGGGAGGGGCATGATCTAAAGTAACTTTCTTTCATATGGTACATGGAATTTGTATTATTCTATCTTTCATAAACTCAGTTCTTCTCAACTCTATCATAACATTTCACAAATCCAGGGAGAGAGTTCCCTGCAACTTCTGCCATTCAAAACACAGCTTAATCCAGGAATGACCAAAGCAGCTGCTCAAGTGTGTGTAGGTTTGACCTAGGGAAAGGTTTCTTCGCACCACTACTCAGCATCTTCTACTTCTTAGTATGTGCATACACTAAAGGGGCTCTGCCAGCTTCACCCAGGCTGCATATTCTCAGAAGTAGCTGACTGTAAGTACAGAAGGAAAAGCATCAAGTGCTACCTGAAGAGCATAGAGGAACAAATGACAATGGACAAACAGAGTGAAAAACAAATTCAAGACAGACATAATGGTTAAAAACCACAGCAGCCCACAACCAGCTACCATGGGGGTAGATATGACATACTTGACAGCTGTGAGGAGCATCACTCCACCACGGCACAATATCAGACATTCAAGTCAACCACAAGTCACTGGGGAAAGAGAAACTACGCAGGCAAGGAAGCTCTTAATACATTAAAGAGAAATTTCTAAAATGGCTCAGACCAGTACTTCTCAATGCTAGATGCACACTTTAGGATGCTTTTTTTTTTTTTTTTTTGTATTTAGGAGATTCTTGCATAAGAGGAGTTCCATATTCCAAGAGAAAAGGAGAATATGACTTTCAGACATTAATCTGAAATAGCATATACATGAATTAGAGTTACCACATATGCCTCAGAAAAAAACAAACTGTAAATCATTAATCTATAAATCTATAACAGGTCCATTTTAGGTCTCTATTTAGCCATCTATATTTAGTAAGACTGCTACCAAATAAATAATGCCTTTATTAGCCATCTTTTCCCCAATATACTTTCAACATTTACTGTCTGTTCCATTTTTTTCTTTAACCTCATCTCTAACATGTCTATCAAGTACATTCCTGGAAGGGTCCTGTCTCTAGGAGTACACTCAGAGTCACCATGCAGGCAAGTCCACTTTCCTATGGACTTGCCTGCACGGTGACTCTGAGTGTACTCCTAGAGACTGGACCAGCTGTCTCACATTGTGTCTACTCTAGACTCTGTTCCCACTACATCTGTAAATCTCCATAATTTGACAGCTTCAAAAACTTTCAGCTCTCCTGATCTTCACTCATACTCAAAGAACTTCTTCAAGTGCCCAAATCTCATATCTATTGTCATTCTTCTCATTCTTAGTAAAACGTGTATTTGATCAGAGCCCAGAAGTCAGTATGTGTGAATCCCCTCCATTTCGTCCAAAAATTCTACCTTTCAGGACTTCCTTCTCCCACCTGTTTTTCAAAGTTATATCTTTGCAGGCTTCATCACTTCTCTGTTTATGCACTGCTGCCCCTCTGCCTACAAACATGCTTGGGTTTCCCACATCCTACAGAACACTTCCTTCAAATTCACTGCTGATGCATGGGACTACTCCATTTCTGTCCTCTCGTCTTCACACTTTTATTTTAGAGGCTGAGTTTTGCTCTACTGCCCAGGTTAGAGTACAGAGGTGTGATCATAGCTCACTGCAGCTGCAAACTCCTGACCTCAAGCAATCCTCCTGCCTCAGCCTCCGAAGTGCTATGATTACGGGTATAAGGCACTATGCCTGGCTTTACACTTTTTGAAAAAAGTAGCCTAAGCCCCATTTCACTGTCAATCCCTTGCCTTCTAGATTCTGCCCCCATTCAAACCAAAACCATTCTTGAATGCCAACAATGACAACTAATGCCTAGCCCAAAGTCTCCTCCTTTGTATTCATTCTGCTTGGGCTATATTTAGCAAGACACCATTGACCAGCTTCCCCATGACAAGTTCTTTCCTCTCTACGCTTCTGAGAATACTTCCTACTTTTGACTAGTCCCCCCGAATTTTTTGCTTTCTTTCTCTACTGCTCCTTAAATTTCCCAAAATTCTCTCTTGGTCCTCTCCCTCAACTATACTCTCATAGACTCTTAAGTTGTAATTCTAACTTTTACTGTTCTAGTGATAACTCCAAATTTCCACCTCTAACCTTTAACATTTCTGAACAGGCATAATTCACTCTATTTTTCTTGTATAAAACCTCTATGTTGCAGCTACAGCTGTAGCCTGGGTCCTTTGCATGTAAACTATGATGTCGGTTTTGATGAGGTGGTCAGTGAATTCCTGATAGGAAGATTTGGTGAATACAGTCTTCTTTCAGAGGTCGGAGGTCAGGCAGCTATAAGTCTTGGAGATGGCATCAAAAGTGGCCTTGGCAAAGTTGCCCATGGTGGCAGTATAGCTCCTGGCTAAGGTACAGCAATCATCAATACTGGCCATCAGCAGCAGCTTCTTGGGCACCGCAGCCAAGATGATGCCAGTGCCCTGGGGCGCAGGGATGAGGCGCACCAGCACAGAGCTGCAGCAGCCAGTCACCTTGCAAGGGATAACATGGGGCTTGCCGATCTAGTTCCCCTAGTAACCTCTGCACATGGAAACAATGGAGAGCTTGGCCTGGATGATGGCCCCTCAGATGGCATCTCCTTGGAACACTTAACACCCAGACCGACGTGGTTGTTGTAGTCCCTGATGGCAACAAATGTCTTGAACCTAGTGTGCTGGCTGGTGCAGGTCTGCTTCTGCACTGGCATAATCTTCAAAACCTCATCCTTAAGAGGGCCCCCAGGAAAAAGTCAATGATCTCCGACTCCTTGATGGGCAGGGAGAAGAGAGATTTCCTCCAGGGACTTGATCTTCATGTTCTTGACTAGGTGGCCCAGCTTGGTAATGGACATCTACTCCTTGGTTGGGGCCCTGGCTCCAGATGCCACTGCTGAAGCCTCTGCAGTTCCTCATCCCAAGGCCCCCAGGCCCTATGGGTCGCCCTCCTGTACCCCCCACCCACCTCCTCATTGGCCCCAGCTACACTGGCATCATGCGCCATTTGGTGTTTTCTCAAAGAAGCAGCAACCGTTATTTTTTTAGGCTGCAAGACTATACCCTGAGCACTTCCACCTGGTTATCTCACACGTGCCTAAAACTTAACAGGTCTGAATCAGAGCTCACAGCTTTCTTTCATTGCATCCTTGGCCCAAGTTCCCTTTCAGTGACACAGGCACTTAGAGTCTTGTGAACACAGCAACTAATTCTAAACTCTTCTTCCTATTGTCAGTCTTATCACATTCCACTCCTTTGTTACAGTACCAAAGTTATTTCTGAAAACATATCAATTTCACTCCTTGCTCAGAAACATTCTGAAGCTCCTCACTGTGTAGGATTAATGTTCAAGATTCTCAGAACAATATTCAAAGTCCCTGAAGTCGAGACTTTAACGTGCTTAGTTCTGTATCCTACTTTAAACTTTCCTTCCTTCTACTCTAATCCAAAAGCACCTTCCAAGAAATCCAAAGTGTTTTAATCTCTGCTTTCCACACAAACAGTATGTTATTATTTCAACTATAGCACTTATCATAGCTTTACTAGATTGTATTATATTAAGAATGGGGATTGGCCTTGGACATTTAACTATGGTTCTTGACCAGGGGAGATTTTGCCCTTCCTGGGGGCATTTGACAATGTCAGGAGACACTGCTAGTTGTTACAACCAAGAGGATGCTCCGGGCAACTTGAGGGTAGAGGCCAGAAACGCTGTTCAACATCCTACAGTGCATAGTACAGCCCACACAACAACTATCTGGCCAAAATGTCAACAATGCCAATGTTGAGAAACCCTGAACTAATCAATAATTGTCTAAGAAGTACATGTCAGAACAGTAATTAGGAGGTTCAGGAAGACAGGCTGACATCCAGCCTAGTTATCAATGACTTGGTTAACACTGTTTAAGAAGGAGAGGATGACCAAAAAGCAGGGAAGGGAGTTTCATTTTAGTAGTCTGAAAAAAGTTAAAGAAAATTATCAAATACTTCTAAATAAAGGGAAAAAAATGACCTTTCAAAATCTTTGAGTGGGCCTAAGAGAGTGCTCCCTTATGGGAGCACTCTAGGAAATTTAATTCTCTAGGAAATATAATTTTGCCTAACATATTATTCGTTACTGATTAGGGTCTAGACTGTGAAGCTACACATGAAAATGTAGATTTTTATCCAGCAGACAGAGATGCTTCTCAGCCTGCTAGAAAAGTAACCAAAAAAGTCACAGTATCATTGCTCTGTAAGGTATTAGCCAATCTGTATCTAACATAGCAACTGTATTCCAACAATCTTTTTTAATGCTAATACACAAATTCTAGTACAGAACAACTAGAAAACAATTAACAAAATGGCAGCAGGAAGTCTTTACCCATCAATAACAACCTTGAATGTAAACTGATCAGAGAAATGATTGAAAAAGAAAATAAGATCCAAGTAAATGCTGCCTGCAAGAGACTCACTTCACCAGTAAGGTCACATACACATTGAAGGTGAAGGAATAGAAAAAGGTATTTTATGTGAATGGAAAAACCAAAAGAAAGTAGGCGTAGCTATATTTGTATCAGATTAAAAAAAACCTCTAAGTCAAAAACTATTAGAATAAAGTCATTATAAAATAATAAAGGGGTCAATTCAGCATGACAATATGGCAACTATATGTGTGTGTGTGTGTGTGTGTGTGTGTGTGTGTGTGTGTGCATATGCGCACACATTCAAGTACATAAAGCAAATATTAATAGATTTGAAGGGACAGACTATAATAAAATAATAGTAGGGAACATCAGCACCCCACTTTCAGTTCAAGACCAGCCTGGGCAACAGGGCGAAACCCAGATGGAAATTAAGACTGGATTAGAAATAAATGAAAGATTAAAGGAGAAATAAATGAAATATATAGATTAAATAGAAAAGATAATTAAAATGAAGAGTTGTTTTATAAAATAAGGTTCTAAAAATTCACAAACCTTTAGCTAGACTAAGAAAAAAAACAAAATAAGAAATGAAAAAGTAATAAGACAACTGATACTACAGATAAACAAAATATCATAAAAAGCTATTATGAATTATACAAGAACAAACTGGATAACTCAGAAGAAATCGATAAATTCCTTGACACATACAACCTACCAAGATTGAATTATGAACAGAAAACTTGAAGAGACTAATAATGAGTGAGACTAAATCAGTAATAAGTCTCCTATCAAAGAAAAGCCCAGGAGCTGATGACTTGCTTCACTACTTAATTCTACCAAACATTTAAGGAAAAACTAATAATAATTCTTCTCAAACTCTTCCAAAAAATTGAAGAGGAGGAAATACTTCCAAATTCATTTTTGAGGCCAGCATTACCCTGGTACCAAAAACAAACGAGGATAAAACAAAAAAAGAAAACTACAGGCCAATATCCCTGATGAACACAGACATAAAACCCCTAAACAAAATACAGTTGGCCTTCTCTATCTATGGGTTCCACATCCATGGATTCAACCAACCACAGATGGAAAATACTCAGAAAAAAATTTAAATTTGTCCTGAACACATACAGACTTTTTTCCTGTCATTATTCCCTAAAGAATAAAATATAACTATTTACATAGCATTTACATTGTATAAGGCATTATAAGTAGATCAAGGAGATCAAATCATCTGGAGATGATTTAAATATATAGGAAAATATACACAGATTATATGCAAACACTACATCATTTTATTTCAGGGACTTGAGCAGCTGCAGATTTTTGTATCCGTGAGAGATTCTGGAACCAACTGCCTACAAACGACAAGAGACTACTGTAATAGGAAAGAGAATTCAATAACACATTAAAAAGATCATTCACTATAATCAAGTAGGAGGATTCATCCAAGGAACGCAAGGATGGCTGAACAAACACAAATGAAAAAAACGATACATTACATTAACAGAATGAAAAACAAAAGCCATATGATCATTTCATTGGATGCCAAAAAAGCACTGGATAAAATCCTATGTCTTTTCATAATTAAAAAAAAAAAAATCTCAACACCTCAACACAATAAATACCGCTTATGACAAATCTGCGGCTCATATCATACTCGACAAGGAAAAATTTTGTAAGATCTGGAACAAGACAAAGAAGTGTGCTCTTTCTCCATAGTATTCAAAGTTTTAGAGCAATTAGGCAAGAGAAAGAAATATAAGACATCCAAACTAGAAAGAAAAAAGTTAAACTGTTCCCAGATGATGTGATCTTACATTAAAAAAGCCGCAAAAAGTCCACCAAAAAAACAGAATTCAATAAAGTTGCAGAATACAAAATCAACATAAAAATCAGTAGTGTTTTTACACTAACAGTGAACTATCTGAAAAAGAAATCAAGAAAACAATTAATCCTACTTAGGAATAAATTTAACCAAGGAGGTCAAAAATCTTACGCTGAAAATGAAAATGCTGACAAAAAAAGACACTGAAGACACAAATAAACAGAATGATATCCCAGGACAATCTCTTCAATAAATGTATTGGGAAAAGTATATAACCACATGCAAAATAATGAAATTAGCTCCTTATCTCACATCATATACAACAATCAACAAAAATGGATTAAAGACTTAAAAGCTAAGACCCCAAACTATGAAACTACTAGATGAAAATATAGAAGAAAAGCTCCATGACATTGGTCTGAACAATGATTTTTAAAAATATAACCTCAAATGCAGAGGCTACAAAAACAAAAACAGACTAACAAAATTACATCAAATAAAAACTTCTGCATAAGAAAGAAACCAATCAACAGAGATTACCTACAGAACGAGAAAATATTTGCAAACTGTACATACGAAAAGAGGTTAATATCAAAATATATAAAAGGAACTCAAAACAACTAAAGCAAGAAAACAATCCAATTAAAAAATGAGCAAAAGATTTGAATAGACATATTTATCAAAAGAAGACATAAAAATGGCCAACAGGTACAGTAGTCAGTCCCTCCTTATGTGAGGCTTCAGTTACCCTTGGTCAAGCATGTTATGAAAATATTAAATAGAAAACTCCAGAAATAAGCAAGTCATAAATTTTAAATTGTGCCCTCTTCTAAGCAGTGCAGTGAAATATTCCATTGTATAGTATTGAAATCATTCCTCTGTCTGGTGCATCCACGCTGTATATACTACCTGCCCAACAGACAGCAGTTGCCTTGATTATCAGATCGACTGTAGCAGTATCTAGGGGCCATCTTCAAGTAGCTCTTATTTTACTTAATAATGATCCCAAAATACAAGAGTAGTAATGTTGGCTATTTGGACATGCCAAAGAGAAGCAGTAAATAGCTTCCTTTAACTGCAGAGATGAAACCTCTCCACTAAGTAAGAAAATAACTTTTATTAGAGTATATTGTTATAATTTCTTCTATTATTAATAAATCGTGTTAATCCTTTATTATGCCTAAGGTATAATTTAATCTTTATCCTGGGTATCTATGTATAGGAAAAAAAAACATTGTATATATAGAACTCAGTAGCATCCAAGGTTTGAGGTGTCCACTGGGAGTAGAATGTATCTCCAGTGGATAAGGGGGCTACCATACATGAAAAAACTTCTTGGCTGGGTGCAGTGGCTCATGCTTGTAATCCTAGCACTTTGGGAGGCCAACGTGGGAGGATCACTTCAACTCAGGAGTTTGAGAACGGCCTGAGCAACACAGGGAGGCCCCATCTCTAAAAAAATTTTAAAAGTAGCTGGGCATGGTGGTAAACTCGCCTATGGTCCCAGCTATTCAGGAGGCTGAGACAAGGGAATTGCTTGAGCCCAGGAATTTGAGGTGTCAGTGAACTATGACAACATCACTGCATTCCAGCCTGGGTGACAGAGTGAGGCCCCATCTCAATCAATCAATACATAAAATATTAATAAGATAGAAAATGTTATATACAGTCATCCCTTTGGGTCCACAGAGGATTGGTTCCAGGACCCTTTTGCAAATATCAAAATATGGTAAATATAAACAATGGAATACTAATCAGCCATAGGGGAAAAAAAAAAGGAAATCCAGGTATTTGCAACATCATAGATAAACCTGAAAACATGAAGTTAAGTGAAATAAGCCAGGCATGGAAAGACAAATAATGTAAGTGGAATCTAAAAAAGTTGGTCTCCTAGACACACAGAGTAGAATGGTGGTTATTCAAGGCTGGCTAAGTTTGGGGAAGGGATTCTGGAGATGTTGGTCAAAGGACACAAGATTACAGTTAGGAGGAATGAATTCAAGAGAACTATTGTACAGCAGGGTGACTATAGTTAATGACAATATATTGTATTCATGAAAAATGCTAACAGAATAGATATTACGTGTTTTCACCACAAAAATGACAACTATGTGAAGCATGTTAATTAGCTATCTTTAACCATTCCACACTACCTATGTACTTCAAAACATCATGGATACATAATAAACACAATTTTATCTGTCAATTTAAAAAGTAAATTTGAAAACTTCAAGTGCTCTTTGACCCACTTCTGTAATCCTGCTAGTCCCTCACTCATGAGTTACCTGTCTGAAAGTCAGGCTTACATAACTTCAAAAAAACTTTTACACTTTGGCAGTAAAGTAGGACCCACTCAGATGCCCAAAGGGACTCTAACCTGCTGGGGCTACTAAACTGAGTGGCCCCAGAAGGGCACTTTGTCAGCTCCTTAAACCCAAGCATGTCTCATTTTGGCTCCCAGGGTACCAAGAGAATACGAAGCAGCAAGATAATTTTACTTCTGCTATTTCTCTGTTGTCTCCTTTTCTTCTGATAATGTGTTTTTGGTTGATGGTTCTTAGCCACATGTGCCTTTCCACACTGGCCCAGAGACCAGTGGCTATGAATCACTAGGGCAGTTTCAACTGTACCCTCTGTATACATGAATCTGGTCTATGCATGGCTGATAACTGAACTCTGCTAGGAATCTGATTTTATGGTCTGACCACGTGGTGGTCTGTCAGGTAGACAATAGGGATCTATTTTTCTGTCAGATGAGACACTTCAAGAAAATCTGATTTTAGTCATTTCTGTGTTTTTGTTAGTGCAAGATCATGTCTCAGGACCAATGAAAGACTGCCTTTTTGAAATCTGGACCAGTTATGTATTTCTCAATTATTTTTACCTGTGATTAAGACTGTTGAAGCTGAAAGTTCTCTGTGTATTTGTGACTGTAAGAGAAGCCTTATTTTTCATGGTATGAATGAGAAATATCTTCAGGGCTATTAATACATTAGATTATAAAGTTCCTCAAACAATCTCTATTCTAGTTGGTTGACAGAGAATTACAAGCACTTCCTTAACTCTATAATCTTAGAATTCCTAAAACATAATGAAACTGAACATCTAATACTTTAAACATGTTAGCCTTTTAAGGACAAAAAAACCAAACCCAGGTTGGTTGTAGTGACAGATGCCTGTAGTCACAACTACTTGGGAAACTGAAGATCACCATCTCTTAAAAAACAACAAAAAAAGAAAAACTCCAAAACTCACAGAAACCAATACTTCAAAATCATTATTATTTAAGAATCCAAATTCATTTAATCAAAATAATTCTCAGACAAATCAGTATTAATACTAATTTAAAAATAAATGTTCTTTCCCTGATTTTACCAGTGTAGAATACATATATACATTTCTTTCTTTTTTTTTTAAAAAAAAGATGGAGTCTTACTCTGTCACATAGGCTGGAGTGAAGTGGTGTGACCTCAGTTCACTGCAACCTCTGCCTCATGGGTTCAAGTGATTTTCCTGTCTTAGCCTCCCAAGTAGCTGAGATTACAGGGATCTGCCACAATGCACGGCTAATTTTTTTGTACTTTTAGTAGAGATGTGGTGGTCAGGCTGGTCTCGAACCCCTGACCTCAAATGATCCACCCACCCAGGCTCCCAAAGTGCTAGGATTACAGGCGTTGAGTCACCGTACCCAGCCTATACATTTTTTTAAAAATGTTTTTTGCGACAGAGATTAATAATACTTCTTAAGCTTTACTGGCTTACTGACCAGGTAGGCTAATATTACTCATCTGTATTTCTGATTATGAAAAGTATTAAATTTGGCCCAGTGTGGTGGCTTAAACATCTGTAATCCTAGCACTTTGGGAGGTCAAGCCAGGATTGCTGGAGCCCAGGAGTTTAAGGCCAGCCTGGGCAACATAGTAAGCCTATCTCTATTCAAAAAACTATAATGATTATATAAAATTACATGTTCAACTAAATAAAATTTTAATATGGACGAACTTTATTTTTTGGAGATAGAGTCTCACTCTGTCACTCAGGCTAGAGTGCAGTGGTGTGATCTCAGCTCACTGCAACTTCTCCCTCCTGGGTTCAAGAGATTTTCCAGTCTCAGCCTCCCAAGTAGCTGGGATTATAGACATGTGCCACCATACCTGGTTATTTTATTTATTTATTTATTTTTGAGACAAAGTCTCACTCTGTTGCCCAAGCTGGAGTGCAGTGGCCTGATCTCAGCTCACTGCAACCTCCACCTCCTGGGTTCAAGTGATTCTCCTGCCTCAGCCTCCCGAGTAGCTGGGACTACAGGCACATGCCATCATGCCCAACTAATTTTTGTATTTTTAGTAGAGATGGGGTTTCACCATGTTGACCAGGCTGGTCTTGAACTCCTGATGTCAAGTGATCCACCCCCTTGGACTCTGAAAATGCTGGGATTACAGGTGTGAGCCATGGCACCCAGCCAGATAAACTTAAATTTTTTTTTTTTATTTTTTGAGATGGAGTCTTGCTCTGTTGCCCAGGCTGGAATGCAGTGGCACAATCCCTGCAATCTCCGCCTCCCAGGTTCAAGCAATTCCCCTGCTTCAGTCTCCAGAGTAGCTAAGACTACAGGTACACACCACCACACCCAGCTAATTTTTTTATTTTTTTAATTTTAGCAGACACAAGGTTTCGCCATGTTGGCCAGGACGGTCTCGATCTCCAGACCTCATGATCCATCATGCCCAACTCAGACAAACTTTTTGATACCAGAAGTTGGATGTTGCTCAGTTGTCAGGGTAAGCGTAACTTCCAGGATATTTCATTAACTTCAAGACTTTGGTTAGACTGATTGTTACTCTTTGGAATATGCAGTTAATTTCCAAGTGAGACAGACACAGAATATAATTTTTTACTTTTGTTTAGAGACGGGTCTCACTATGTTGTCCAGATGGTGTGATTTCATAGGTGTAAACACAGTGCACTGCAGTCTCAAAATGCTGGCCTCAAACCATCTTCCCACCTCAGCCTTCCAAGTAGCTGACAACACTACAGGTGCACACCACCATGCCTAACCACCGAGTATATAATTGAACACACACATACACATGCTCTTTTTAATATAACCACAATGTCATTAACGTACCCAACAAAACACAGCTTCTTAATCTAATACCCAGTCTGTGTTTAATGTCTTTTTCCAGTTGTGTTGTCCTAATTCTGATTTTTTTTTTCACCATAACTATGATTAGTTTACCCCTGTCTAGAATGTAGCAAGAGCAGAATCACATCAGTATATATACACTTTTGGTAAGGCTCTTTCATGCAGCATGATAGTTTTGAGATTAATCCACATTGTTGCAATGTATAGTCAACCTGTCCTTTTCTATTGCTGAGTAGCATGCAACTCTGTCTTTTACATCTAACGGTCTCTGGAAGTTCCTAAAGGTCCCTGGGAAATCACAAATATTTGTGTTTTTTTTCACCTTGTAACAAGAAGGATGCTAAAACTAGTTTCTTTGGGGTGTTCTGTATTTCTTAAATAGCTCAACATTATTAGGTTCTGTCAAATCAAATGGGAAGCATGGTTTTTCTCTGGATATTTCTGTATAGATAAAAACTTTTAACTTTTTTTTTTAAACAGGCTACACACTTTACAAGATACACTGGAAGGCCTTAGGGCCTTGTCAATGCCCACAATATGTTCTTAGCTTTCAGATAAACATTGCTCCAATCTTAATTAACAGTTATGTACTATACCTTAATAAATTTTAACTCTCCTCCATCCTGATTTTGTTGGTTACTGTATAAACTGACCATGGTTATCCAGTCTCGTTATTAACAAGTGGTTTCTTCCTTCCTCTCTTCCTAGTATAGAAAGTGGGTCTACAACAAAGAATGACAGTCACGGAGTCTTGCAGAGGGACTATGCTAGACACCTGACTACTGATACTTCAGGAAACTGACTCATGAATACAGACTTTGGAGTATAAGCGACATCCCTTAAACAACTGGCCAGACTACACCAAAGGACTCAGTTGAGATTTCTGGGACCCTTTGTGAAGCAGACAACCCGAGATCCAGTGGAACATAATGTAATGACTGATGGAATTAATTAAAGAAATCTAACTGTAGTTATTTGAAATATGGTTGATTTTTTTACATGTTCTATTTTCTCTCAGGTATAAGAAGCCCCTTTTCATTCATTTTTAACAAAACTGCCACTTAGCAAGCTATGCTTTTACAAATGGAAAAAAAACAAAAACAAAAACAAAACAAAACAACCTTTAAAATGTTATCTTGTTTTCCCTGACTCTCAAAATCCAGAAATTAAAAATACTTACACTGGTTCTCTTCAATTTTTGTGATATGCAGCTACTCGCATAAGATCATTAAGAATTGGCCCCCCTTTTTACCAGAACAGAATCAGACAAACTGATTGTGCAACCCAGGCCGTATCTGGAATTATATAATTAAGAATTTCATTTAATAAGGTATAGAATGGTCACTATTAAAGAATAAGAACTGTAGTTCATGTGTTTAACTCATGCTCAGGAAACTGGCCTGGTGCCTATCCTGTCGTGCAGGATCTCAGCCTTCTGTTGTATACTGAAGTCACTTTCTGGAAGACCAGAAATTTTAGCAGATTTTTGGAATTTTAAAGAGAGAGGAATTGATCTGGATTTACAAATATTACAGCTGAAATATGTAGAAATAATTTCTTGATTTTTTTTTTTTTTTGAGGTTGGTTTCCTAGTTTTAGAAGAGCCAATAAGGACAGACAAAAACAAAAAAGCAAAAATCTCACCTGGCTAATATTTAAAATACAATATTAAGATTCCTTATGAAATTTCCTGAGGATAATTCGCTAGCCTCACTAGCTCCTAAGACATCTTGCAAACACAATGAGGTGTGTGTGTGTGTGATCAAGAATAACCTCCAAATATTGTATACAATAAGGGAAGCAACGAACAAAAATTACAAAAACCCTGAAAATAAGGTTTAAAAAAAAGGCATGTTCTTTCAATGTTATACTTTTTTTTTTTTTTTTCCCAGAGATGGAGTTTCACTCTTGTCACCTAGGCTGGAGTGCAATGGCATGATTTTGGCTAACTGCAACCTCCACCTCTCAGGTTCAAGCGATTCTCCTGCCTCAGCCTCCCAGATAGCTGGGATTATAGGCGCCTGACACCATGCCTGGCTAATTTTTCTATTTTTAGTAGAGACAGAGTTTCACCATGTTGGCCAGGCTGGTCTCGAACTCCTGACCTCAGGTGATGCACCTGCCTTGACCTCCCAAAGTGCTGGGATTACAGCGTGAGTCACTGCGTCCAGCCTCAATGTCATACTATTGTCTAGCAGAGCCAATCAAGGATTATTTAATACTTTAGGGTAGCACTGTCCAAAAGAACCTCTTCAGTGATGGAAATGTCCTATAGCTGTACTATTCAAATTGGTGGCCACTAGTTACATGTGACCATTAGCACTTGAAATGCAACCAAGGATCTGAATATTTAATTTCACCAAAGTAATGCAGACAGCAACATGCGGTAGTGGCTATCATACTGGTTTGTGCAAATCCAGCCCTTGGACTCTTCTGTATATAAAACCCCTGAGATAAAAATACTTTTTACGTTTTTAAAGGGCCGTAAAAACTGAAACAAAAAATAAATAAAACAGAGACTTTGTGGTCCACAAAGTCTAAAATATTTATCATTTGGCTCTTTACAGAAAAAGTACACCAATGTATGTCAGAGGAGAATGTATTTTTTGACATTTATATTAAATAATGTCCAGAATCTGTGAAATTACCTTATAACTTGTAGATTTTTGTCCAGTATAGATACAGATGATTTCTGTCTGGCATAAAAGACAATCCAAAGAGCATGGTTTCATTACCTTGTAAGACGGTGATACTGTGAAATATATATTTCCTGGAATACAACTTTTAAAATTCTTAGAATTTCAAAGTGATAATCTCTTTTTACACGCTAATGAGTTGAACTAGGACTGGCATCCATAGGTAGCTTCAGAATGGGGCTGGTCAGCAAAGAGATCAAAATAGAATGAGAGGGTTAAGGTTTCTGCCCTACTTCAAATCTCCCAGGAGGGGACAGGGGCTGAAGGTTAGTTTGACCATCAGTGCCAATGATTTAATCAATCATGCCTATGTAATGAGGCTTCCATTAAAAATCCCGGCTTTGGAGAGTTTCAGGAGAGCTAGTAGCTATCCTGCAGGGTGTTGTGCCTGGAGAGAGTATGGAAGCTCTAAGCCCTTTCCCTCATACCTTGCCTTATGCATTGCTTCATCTGTAGCCTTTATAACAGCCTTTATAATTGACCAGTAAATGTCTTCCCCGGGTTCTTTGAGTTGCTCTAGCTAATTAATAAAACTCGTGCAGTGAGTCGTGAAAAACTTTATAGCCCATCAGTCATAATGACAAAACAACCTGGGTAACTTTTCCCTAGATCAGAAATATAGAACCTGCCAAAGGAATTCACTTCGTAGATTGGTGAAACCACCCTTGCAAAAATTATAACTGAGGAAATTACGACAGTAAAAGAAATCAGACCCAACTGACTCCATGATGTCCTGCCTAGAGTCTGATAATAAAAGACTCCATCTTGCTTCTAACCTTTGAGCTGTCCTTATTCATTCCTGGGAATAGGCCGAACTAACTTTGGGAAGGAATTTAGTTTACGGTTTGACTCTGAAACAAAACTGATAATAGCTCTTTCTCAAAAAGACTCCCTTCTTGCCTGGGGACCAGTCTGCCTCTGCAGGACCAACAAATTAGCTACAAGATTAGAAATGATGGTTTAAGGGTCATGCAGCTTCTGGCTCCAAGAGGCTGAACCTCCCCAAATTGCTCCTGGAGACAGCATCACTACTGTAAAACCTAGTATCAGTGCTTGAGATATTTTGCAGACCATGCACTCAATGGATCAGCTGACACCACCCAGACCCATAATCTGGCTCAACCAGCTCTGCCATCCCACCCAGGAACAGAAGATAGCAAGAAAACCTCATTTCAACCCCCACGATTACATTTTCAACCTGACCAATCAGCATTCCCCACTTCCCAAGCTCCTACTCACCAAATTAGCTTTAAAAACTGATCCCTGACTGCTCTGGGAGAGGGATTTGAATAATAATAAAACTCCAGTCTCCCACACAGCCAGCTGTGTTGTGAATTACTTTCTCCACAGCAATTCCCTTGTCTTGATAAACTGGCTCTGTCTAGACAGAGGGCAAGGTGAACCCGTTGAGCAGTTACAAATTTGGAGGCTTGTCTGGGATTGCTCTTGTGGGTACCTGCCTGCGATTTGGTAGCACCGCTCTGGCAATGGATCCAGAGGCCAGCCCAAGTTGCTACCTAGTTCTCTTGGACTAGGGGCTGACTCTGACACCATCTCTACTGGCAGGGCACTGCTGACCCAATGCACATGAATTTAATTGCAATGGAGAAACAGTCCTGGGGAGACATCCCATAACGGCAGCCTTATCACAGGGTGTCTGTCTGTAGCCCCATTATGGGCTATCTGGTTCAGTGAGTATCCTAGGCACTGCCAAAGCCTCCTTCCGTCTCCCAAATGGTTCTGTAGACCCCACAGTGTGGTAAGTGTCTGCAGCTCCACCATGGAGTGTCTCAGTTTGGCTCCTTTTGGGGGGGTTTCAGTTGGCTCTCCTTAATTAGTAGGAAGAGTCTTGATTAGGGCGACTTCTCCTCAATCCAGAAGATTTAGGGGAGATTTCTCAGGCAAAAAATAGGAGAATAGGGTGGAAGGGGTATTCTGGAATTCTTGGTTAGGGATCTTGATTTGGAAGCCCTTATGTCTGTCTTGTCTTTGTGTTTGTTTCTGCATGTGGAAGGGATCTCTGAAGACATTGCTGACAGAAGTACAGCAGGCCTATCTTGGAGAACCTTTATTTGTCTTGTCATATTTGGAGGGCCCTGAAGAAAGCTTAACAGGCTTGACTCAGGGTGACTTGCTCTTAGTCTTGCTCAGAGACCACCCATCAAATTATGGTTTGGAGGTCATTCCTCCTCACCTGGAGTGAATCAAAGACAACAGGGACCTACAGGAGAAAGTTTGAGCCTTGCCAGGTTGATACTGGGTGTTTGAGCAAGGTTACTAGTGTCTATTTTTTAATGTGTACTTTGCTTCGGCTGGGATGGAAAATATTAATTCGGCTCCCCATGCTGCCCAATGGGCAGCATCTTGCAAAATTGAGAAGCTTTTGCCTATTGTTCCTTAAAGCAGACAAGGATGATTTTCTTTTGTAACAGGGCTTGGCCCCCAAAGCTATGATGCAGTGAGCAAGGTCATCAAAGCCACTCTGTGCTGGAAGCTGCAGAGAAAGGGAACCAGGTATCCTGGTATGTTGGCAAAAAGGGCATAAAATTCTTACTAGTCAAGCTTCTGGTCTCTCTCACTCGTGTGTGTGTGTGTGTGTGTGTGTGTGTGTACACAAATTATAAAATTCTTACTAGTCAAGCTTCTGGTCTCTCTCACTCGTGTGTGTGTGTGTGTGTGTGTGTGTGTGTGTGTGTGTGTGTGTATACAAATGGTAAATATCACTGTCTCCTCTGGAAAGGTCTGATTAACAGAAAAAAAGGATTAGTGAGGCTGATCCTTAGGCAGTAGCAAATCTGGTACCCTTTGTGTTAAAAATTTGTCTTTGTGTTACTCTGTAACAAAGAGAGGAGTAACAGGACAGAATGCTGGGCTTAGGCCTGCTATAAACCCACTTTTCTTTTTTTTTTGAGACGGAGTTTCGCTCTTGTTACCCAGGCTGGAGTGCAATGGCGCGATCTCGGCTCACCGCAACCTCCGCCTCCTGTAAACCCACTTTTCAAAAGCCAGTCTGGCAGGGAGCCCTGAAACCAAAACTGGATGAAGCTTCTCTCTTATGTCCTTGAGAGCTTAACTTTGTAGCCATGTGGGGATATTTTCTCTTGATCTCTGCCATCCAGAGGACAGGAATTTTGCGATTCAAAATCTTGAGTAGGTAAAAGCCTTTGCAAGTTTAAAATTGGATCCTCTAGGCTCCTTCTGGGAAGAGCAACAGAACCCGCTGAATGCTGTAACTCAGTAGCCAAGGCTGCCTTTTGACAGTGGCGGCCTGGGTCCAATTCTTGGCTTCAGAAATGGTTCCCTCTGGTTTATTTGTATGACTTTGCTACTTTTGATGGTCCCACCCCCACCCCAATGGCTAGCTTCTGATTTCCTGTCTTGAATTTTTCTTTCTCTGAACTACCCTTGGGAAGATTCTGTATCTTGTAAAAAGAAACTGCTTACCATCTCTTGGAAACAAATTATACGTCCATGGTTAAGCTATAATCCTAGCTAAAACTTATTAATTTCACATGGGAGGTTACCTAAGGCAAAGTTCAAAAGCCAGAAATATTGACTGTCCTGGCTAGAGTCTGACAATAAGAGATTAACAAAAAAAAATTTTTTTTAAAGCTCTATGGTTAAAATCAACTTAATTAAAAATGGATATACAAGCTATATATATTTTAAAAGGCCTCTTGTTTTTTCTCTCTCTTTTCTCGGATATTGGTTGTTTTTGAGAAAAAGTTTTCTTCTCAGTCAACTATTTCTCCACTTTGCCCTCCTGATGCCCACATGAGAAAACTGATAATTTCGATATCTGGTAACATGGAAAAAACCTGTCTTCCTCATGGAACCCCACTTGAAAGCCAATAGATTACTCTTAAAATCTAAGGCTCTGTTCGGCTTTATGTTACCTGACTTTTTTTTTTTTTTTAACTTTTGGGTGTATCAGAAATTACTCTGCATTATGGGAGAGATTTTAGCCTTGATGTGTAATAAGTAGGTACAAAATATACTTTAAGAGATGGCTAATAACAGTTATGGAGGGATGCTTTGCTCACTGCATGTTTGAATCAGAGAAGCATGCTCTTGGTCACCTGGAAAGTAGGAAGGAAAAATCCCTAACCTCTAGTGACAGATGAGACTCCCATGGGGAAGGGCTAATTACAAATGGACTGATTACCAAGTGGAGGTTGCAATAAGCTGAAATCACGCCACGGCACTCCAGCCTGGGTGACATAGCAAGATTCCATATCAAAAAAACAAGAACAACAGAACAAAATGGGGTGGCTTTGTGTTGCCATGTAATTAAATGCATGCTAAAAGCACTGCACTATTCTCCAACATTTTCCTTTTGAAAATCCAGGATGCAATATTAAAATGGGACCCTTAACTTTGAGAATTTTTTTTTTCTTTTTTTTCTTTTTTTTTTTGGCTTTTCAGCTGTGCCTGCTTTTTAGGCCCTAGGAACTACATGCTTTCCCAGCCCTGATTCTTGCAGGGCTCCACCCTGAAGCCGGTAATCCAACTGAACTTAAGAAACTGGCAAAGGAAAAAATGTTACAACTACTGGATCGTCTACGTAAGTGTTGTATGTGTGATGTTTATATAAAAAAGCTCTAATTAACTAGCTGAAACAAAAATAAGCACTTAAATCAGATATTTTGTCAGAAATACTAAAACTAATGCCCTTTAGTTCATATCACTTTAGTAATCCTTTGGTAATGAACACAGTTTTAAAGATTACTGGTAAATAAAAATATCTTCAAAATTTAGACATTCCATCTAAATTAGGTGAGCTACATATACAAGCTATCTATCTATCTATCTATATATATACATATATATATATATATATGTGTGTATTTACACACAGCTTGTATATACAGTCTCATTAGGTTTGTTAAATGCTCTAAGGTCATGAACTGCTTAACTTTTGAAAATTGTTCAATATACTTACCTTTAAGCCATTACATTCTAGATAAGGCCTGGAGACATGTGAAATTAGCCCCCATAAAGAAAAGACTTTATATAAATTAATCATGTATGATAAATTCTTGTCCTAAAGTAAAATGTTTAAAGAGAGGGATGTTTAGGACAAGTCAGAAAGTCCAAGTATGTCATAGATGGTCTAAGTCAAGAAAGGGAATTTATGCGAGAGATGTATAATTTAAAGGTTATTAAGTCTCCTAAATGCTTCATAAACTGCCACTGTGACTCAACT
This sequence comes from Sapajus apella, assembly GCF_009761245.1. Classification (NCBI taxonomy): domain Eukaryota; kingdom Metazoa; phylum Chordata; class Mammalia; order Primates; family Cebidae; genus Sapajus; species Sapajus apella. Next base: position 1,771,705 of record NW_022437030.1, read on the forward strand.
ATACAACCTATCTGCTTTACAGCTAGGTAAAGCCTGGTGACATGTGAAGGTAGCCAAGTCCCCTAGCTATGCTGGAAAGAGTCAGACCTTATCTGCATTTCTGACTGGTATCTGTTCTAGTTTGCAAACCTGGTACATAATTAAAATCGCTTACTAACCAGGCTTTTAACTGAAAGTAAAAGTTGCTAAGAGTTAACAGCATAACATGCATTTGAGACTACTGAAGAAACAGTTCTACACACAAAGTGTGTAAGGAAAGTAGAACGTACTTTTGGTAAAAGATTCTAAGAAGGCATGAGGATATGAATTTCTTGCCTAAGTTTACAGGGCTAAATGACTGTGTTAAGTGAAGAAGGAAAAATCTAAAGGTTTAAATGAGTTGTGGAAGGTTTATAAACAATTAATGTGCGAAAACACATTGGCTAAAGTTAAAGAGGTATTATTCTGGTTTTCCATAAATTGAACATTGGAATAAAAGCATAATAGTGTCCTAAAAGATTGTTCTGCTTTTTAACAAAAAATATTATAAAGGGTTATAAAAACGTTTTAAGAATCTTACCTTATGGTCAAATAATTAAAACTAAATAGATTTGTAAAATGCTATTTAAACTAGCTTTAAGCTGGGCGTGGTGGCTCATGTCTATAATCCCAGCACTTTGAGAGGCTGAGGTGGGATGAGGTCAGGAGTTCACGCCCAGCCTGAGCAAAATGGTGAAACCCCATCTCTACTAAAAATACAAAAATTAGGTTGCAATGAGCCAACATTGTACCAGTACACTCTAGCTTGGGAGACAGAGCAAGACTCTGTCTCAAAAAAAAAAACAAAAAAACAAAAAACAAAAAAACTAGCTTTGGCATTAAAGATGCACTAATGCAAACATGAAATTTGGTTTTCTCTTTTGAAAATAATTTTTATGTAATATTTAAAAATAATAAGAGGTTTTTGTTTGGCTTTTAAAGTAAACTACAAAAAAAGGGGGGATGTGGAAAGAAGAGACAAATTCAGTTGGCATCATGCTATTTTCACTGGATCTTGCTGTTTGGAAAGATCTCTATCAGAGATAAGAGAGCTGTCTGCTCTCTACCAGAATAAAGGTTTTTTCTTTTTTAAAATTTGTGAGTTATCATTTTGGCTAAATGAATGGCTTATGGTGACCTGGGATTCTACACTGTGATATCCAGTGGTTTTTTTTTTAGGGGGGACAAGGTCTGGCTCTGTTGCCCAGGCTGGAGTGTAGTGATGCAATCTCGGCTCACTTCAACCTTTGCCTCCTGGGTTCAAGCAATTCTCATGCCTCAGCTTCCCAAGTAGTTGGGATTATAGATGTATACCACCACATCCAGCTAATTTTTGTATTTTTTGATAGAGACAAGGTTTCATCATGTTGGCCAGGCTGGTCTCAACTGCCTGACCTCAAGTGATCTGCCCACCTCAGCCTCCCCAAGTGCTAGGATTACAGGTGTAGCCACTGTTCCTGGTTAATATCCAGTGTTTAAACAAAGGTTAACATTTTAAAATATAAAATGGTGTTCAATTCTCTTTGGGTGTTATATAAATACATTATGAGTTACAAAATTTTGAGATTCCTATAATTCTGATATGCCTCACTATATGTTAGCAATAATATTAGAATTGTTATGTTAAATTCCTGTGTGCCATAGAGGTAACAAATTTCCTTGTCAATTGTGTCTGAGTGTGGCTGCCCTAAAATGTTTTTTCATTCACAGACAACTGTCTTGTTTTGATCCTATTTAGAAGATGGTTTTATAATTTATAAATATAATTCTAAAACTCAACAGGTGCTCTTGAATGCAAGTTTCTACTAACACTGGAGGTTGTGACATTGGAATAAAAAACTTTCAGGACTCTCATGGATCGCTAAAATGTTCATGAATATCAAGCAGAACAGGAGTTAACTGAACGGACTGAACAGATAACTAATCTTTTTCTTTACATTTTTTGCTTAAAATGTTGCTGTTATTTTTTGTTTTTTTTCTGAGCCAAGAAAACTTTCATGGCCAGGTGCAGTGGCTCATGACTGTAATCCCGGCACTCTGGAAGGCGTAGGAGGGTGGATCACTTGAGGCCAGGAGTTCAAGACCACCCTGGCCAACATGGCAAAACCCCATCTCTACTAAAAGTACACAAATTAGCAGGGTGTGGTAGCGCATGCCTATAATTCCAGCTACTAGGGAGGAGAATTGCTTAAACCCAGAGGGTGGAGGCTGCAGTGAGCCGCGATCACACCACTACACTACAGTGTGGGTAATAGATGAGACTGTCTAAAAAGAAATAGAAAAAGAAAGAAAACTTTCTTTTGCACTATTTAGAGCTTTTAACAAGTCAGTATATTCCTGTAAATAAAATTTGAAGCATATTTGCTTCTATCTGATTTCTCCAGAATTTAGAAACTATTTGTGAGCATTTTTAACTTATGGCAATATAATTATTTGCATAAATGCAATAAGAAAGTTTCCTTTTCTAGCAGGACACAATGGGAGAAACTGGTTATTATACCAAGGCTTTGACTGGAATGGCGTGCTTTCCTTGAAGGAATCAAACCTGAATTATAGAGAGAAACAATAAAAGCCCCTTGGGAACACTAACCTCACACCTTGTCTACACAGTACCTGTACAGGGTTCCTGACCTGTGGTAAGTAAAGAATGTCACTTTCTGACAGGCCCAGAAGCCCCAAGTTATCTTGGGACCTCAAGAGGAGAGGACTTTACCCAATTCACAGCTATCTGATGGTATAAACCCATGGCTGGGCTTCGCTTTTAAAAGTCTTAACTGAGATTCCTTATAGAACTGAATTCCATTGGAGCCAATTTAAAAGTCCTATGTGAGAAATAATTATTCTTCCTGTGCTTTATGCAAGTAATCAGGCCAAATATAATGAACTAAAGTTTATTTTGCAAACAAATCAGTCCTATCATGATCTGTTTTTAATAAAAATCAGGACTGGGGAGAAAAAATGTGTTTCAAAAACTGTAGTATGCCTGTTATTGTTTTTGAGTTCTTATTTTTTTTTTATCTGCAATTTAGATTTTGGTGGGTCACAAGGCCCCAAACTAATGCTTTCAAATCTTTACTTTTAAAACTGGATTTTGCACTCCTTATCCTAGAACTCCTATAGTACACTATCTATTTAAATACTGTATTAAAACCATAGATGAAAATTCTAACACCTTTGTCATGAAGCCTTGGAACCTCAGCCTGGCCTGTGTGAGTACACTCAGTCGCAAAGCAGTTCCACTCTACTCACCTTAGGGTCAACACCATCCCCCACTATGTCCCATTAGGAGGAAGAAGCCAGAGTGACTGACAGCCCTTTCCCAACTTCACAGCCCACACCTTAAAGATAAGGTGCTGTAAAGACCTGGCAACAACCCAAATGCCCATCAATGATAGACTGGACAGGGAAAATGTGGCGCATATATACACTATGGAATATTATGCAGCCATCAAAAACGATGAGTTTGTGTCCTCTGTAGGGACACGGATGAACCTGGAAACCATCATTCTCAGCAAACTGACACAAGAGCAGAAAATCAAACACCACATGTTCTCACTCATAGGTGGGTGTTGAACAATGAGAACACATGGACACAGGGAGGGGAGCACTACACACTGGGGTCTGTTGGGGGGAAATAGGGGAGGGACAGCAGGGGGTGGGGAGTTGGGGAGAGATAGCATGGGGAGAAATGCCAGATATAGGTGAAGGGGAGGAAGGCAGCAAATCACACTGACACGTGTGCACCTATGCAACAATCTTGCATGTTCTTCACATGTACCCCAAAACCAAAAATGCAATTAAAAAAAGAAATAAAAATAAATAAGGTGCTGTTAAATCCAAAGGGAGGGTTTGCAAAAACTGTAACTAAGGAAATTATGACAGTGAAAAAAATCAGACCTGACTGACTCCATCTTGCTTCTAACCTTGGAGCTGTCCTTGCTCATTCCTGGGAATAGGCCGAACTAACCTCGGGAAGGAATTCAGTTTATGGTTTGACTCTGAAACAAAACTGCTAATAGCGCTTTCCCAAAAAGACCTTCTTGCCTGGGGACCAGCCTGCCTCTGCAGGACTAACGAATTAGCTACAAGATTAGAAATGATGGTTTAGGGGTCATGTAGCTTCTGGCTCCAAGAGTCTGAACCTCCCCAAATTGCTCCTGGAGATAAAATCACTACCATAAAACCTAAGATCAGTGCTTGAGATATTTTGCAGACTCTGCATTCAATGGATCAGCTGACACCACCGAGACCCATAATTGGCTCAACCAGTTCTGCCATCCCACCCAGTAACAGAAGACATCAAGAAAATCTGACTTCGACTGCCCACACCCCCAACTCCGTGATTCCATCTCCAACCTGACCAATCACCACTTCCCACTTCCTAAGCCACTACCTGACAAATTATCTTAAAAAAACTTGCATCCCCAAATGTGGGGAAACTAATTTGAGTAATAATAGAACTCCAGCCTCCCACACAGCCTGTGTGAACTACTCCTCCTTTGCAATTCTCATCTTGATAAATTGGCACTGTCTAGGCAGAGGGCAAGGTAAACTTGTTGGGCGGTTACACTAGTATTAACTTCCTGAAAAGCCATTACTAAGATTCTGAATTTAGGGTATATGAAGCTATCCTCACAGGGTTAACAAGAATTCTGGGCAGAAAGATAGTTATACTTAAGCATTAATAAAACTAAACTTAGACTTAAGCATTAATAAAACTAAACTTAGACCTACTTTCTTGAAACTAAAAGTCATGTAGCAATAGATACTGAAAATCTACATCTCTATTTTCCTATAGACAAAATTTCTAACCTTAGAATCATAGGCTTTTGTTTAAGAATTGCATAGATGTTTTTCAGATGTCAAATTCCGGCAGAACAGCTGATGCTAACCAGTCTGAAGACCTCAACAGGGGAACAGAATCAGCATGAGAATACAGCTTCTTCTTCAACCTGTCCTATGGCTTCACCCTGCACTCTAACCAATGAATGATCTCTACACTCTGGCCAACTTCAAAACCTTTAAATGCCCTAACCCCAAACTCCTTAGGGAGTCAGATTTGAGGTTTCCTCATGTCTTGTCATTCAGTGGCCCTACAAATAAACCTCTTATAGTGGTTACAAATAACCACCCTGCTGCAACCCAGTGTCTGTGCATATTGACTTGCTGTGCATGTAAGGCAACAAACCTACGACGGCTGCATGCATAAGCCTCTGTATAATGCTGCAAAACGAAGACAAAGTTTTGGTGGATGTTGAATGCATGGCTCACAATGGAACAATCACATGGTTATACATGATCCAGACATAGGTGGTTATTCCCAAGCAAACAGCCAGGCTGGAGGACTAGGTAAAAGGCTCCCTTGAGAAGGGGGACTACCCAACTCCCTCTATAGATGCCAAGTGGAACACCCCAGACAAAGTGACTGATGTGCATGCCATATGGGACTGGCTTTAAAATGACTGCGGTACTCACTCACCAAATATGCCTGCCTCCCAGGTCTTTTAAGAATTGCTTAAGATGTTTTTCTTAGGAAATTGGTAAATGTTGTACTTAAGGGTGCCCTTTAGGGTGGAAGCCCCCACATAACCTTACTGCTGCAAAACCAAAAAATTCAGGAAGCCATATCAAGTTTGCTTCCTCAGCTTCCCTTCATTAGGTCTTACAGACATTAATAAAAACATTAACAAAAGAATAGCGAAAGGGAGGGAGGAGAGTCAAAGGACACCTTCCAGGAAGGTGAAAAATTTTAAGGGATCATTAACAGGGTGAGTAAGTAGTCATTTATATGGGTAAGGGAAAGAAAGCGGAGAGTCACAGGACTCCTCTCAGCAGAGTGGTTCTTAAGAAATGGCATGAATAACATGAAAATTGATGGGGCTAAAACAAAGATTTTAATACAACACTACTGAAAAATAAGGTAGGCCAAAGGAAGCCCCTCTTGGTCCCTCAATTTACCCCACATTGGAGAAATTTAAAGTCAGAAGGCAAAGATTACAATGAGAAATCTGATTTGAAATTGCCTGGGCAGATTAATCAAGGCAAAATTGACAAAGCCCAGGGGTCCCTTTGTTTACCCTCTGGCTGGGGACTCAGAGCCTCTCTGAGGTACACAAGTAGATAAAACCTTCAGGTGTGGTAAAAAGAAATCCCTGAAACTCCTTGACATAGGAGTCCTGTGACCCACTGGCAAAGAAAGCCCTGACTAGGGCTACTAGATTGTAAGAATATGGGAAGGTAAGAGTTAACAGGATTATATAAACTGGAATGGTAATAAACAGGCTTTAGGTCAAAAAGCTGTATCTCCTTTACTTGAATGTTTTATGGAAATGGATGTTAGGTCTGGTGGGGAAACACTTCCCCTACGTGGTATTGCAAAACCAAAACCTGTTGATAAAGTCCTAACAGAGTGGCTGGGCGCGGTGGCTCAAGCCTGTAATCCCAGCACTTTGGGAGGCCGAGGTGGGCGGATCACGAGGTCAAGAGATCGAGACCATCCTGGTCAACACGGTGAAACCCCGTCTCTACTAAAAATACAAAACATTAGCTGGGCATGGTGGCGCGTGCCTGTAATCCCAGCTACTCAGGAGGCTGAGGCAGGAGAATAGCCTGAACCCAGGAGGCGGAGGTTGCGGTGAGCCGATATCGCGCCATTGCACTCCAGCCTGGGTAACAAGAGCGAAACTCCGTCCCAATCAAAAAAAAAAAAAAAAAAAGTCCTGACAGAGACTAAAGTAAGCAAAGTAAGGTTGAAGAAAATAGGATACAAGTTTGGAGAACTGGTATATCTGAGTGGTATATTGGTATAACGACTATAATTTTTTCTTTCTTCCCCATATCACCTCGATTTCCACTGCCCCCACCCCTTATCCCCACCTGATACATTGGTCACAGGACCAGGGCTGCCACTACAATTGCACTAAGCAGGCATGACTCCTAAGTAACTGTAACTGTTTTTAAACCTGATGTCAGAATTCCTAAGGAGCTACTGGGAGTATGGTTGTTCTTTCACAACATCTGACAAAATAGAGGCTAAGAGGAAAACTCCCAAACATCTCGTCTCAGAAGCATGTTAGAGTCCGCATAAGCAAGAGAAACTGAGTCAGTTATTCCTACATTCTCAGAAGGACATTAACCAATTTTGCACCCAAATCAAGCAATCTTATTCCAACATTGTTTTTTCAGCACCTATACTTATTTCCACCAATGCTCCTTGAACCAGTTTTCCAATCCAGCTGGTTCCCTCACAAATGAGTTAAATGAACTCTTGCTATATGTTCACTTTTTAGGAATTACAATTTTAAAAACACATGGAAAATAATGTAATCCATATTTTGTTCAGGGTAACAATGTGCCTAGGTAAAATAGAACATTTCACAGCTTGCTTGGCCTGTACCAGTGGTCACATTACCTCTAGCTAATGAGGTAAGTGGAAACTTGCTAGGATTTTCTGGAAATCCTCGCAAAGTTAGGTGGACCAAAGCATTCAGGAAGGCAACAGGTAAAGAGCTTACAGTGGATAATTCATTTGAATTTGAAAAACATAGAAATGAAACTATCAAATACCAGCGAGAGCTATGGAATAAAACTATTGATGCAATGAAGAGCGTTGAAGAGATCAAACAGAAATGCCAAGCTAAATTTATAATGAACAGATTGAAGAAAAATAAAGAGCTACACAAAGTTCAGGATATCAAAGAAGTCAAGCAAAACATCCATCTTATCCGAGCCCCTCTTGCAGGCAAAGGGAAGCAGTTGGAAGAGAAAATGGTACGGCAGTTACAAGAGGATATGGACATGGAAGATGCTTCTTAAAAATCTCTGTAACCATTTCTTTTATGTACATATGAAAATGCCCCTTGGAGACCTGGCACTGCTAAATTATTAGCTTGTTTTTTTTACATAAGGTCATTTAAAAGTGATTAAAATGTATCTTTCCTACATTGAAATCTACAAAACATCAGATATTACGGATGTTTGATTGCATTTCAGTGTTAAATCATCACTGATAGATGTACTTACATAAATCATGAAAATTCTACTTATGACCACAGAAGTGAATTGTGGACATAAAATGGTTATGCCATTCAGATAATGGCACTGGGCGGCATTTGTATAACTAATGGCAAAAATTCATGCCTAGTGATGTGTAAAATAAAATATTCTTTGAATTCCCTTTATTAATGTTATAGAAAGGAGGATACAATAAGGAACTAACAATTTGTATGACAGATTCAAATATTATTTTGATTTTAGTATTTCCTGTTTTGGCTTATTTGCATCTTAGCAGAGCATATTGACAATGTTTGATGAAGCCTAATTATGCTGGACTGTTTTGACCTGGTTTAACCCTTCTGGATAGGTAGCTGTGGATGTTGGGGATGAGAACTGAATAATCTCTGCCTGGAGTACCACTACACTCTAGAATTTCCACATTGGAGAATACCCAGTTCTAACTTGTGATTCCTGGTAGAACAAACTTTATTTTTCTAGCCTAGCGATGATCTAGAAACAGAGGAATCCCAGTGCCTTTTAAAAGTTATTATGTAGTTTTCCTTTAAAAAGCTCCTGTTTTGGGAAAGTAAAATTTATGGGGTACAACATCTGTTGATTATTTGCCTATAAAATAAAACCATTAAAAAAAAAGTGCCGATTCGAGAATGGGTAAAGATCCCAGAGGACTGGTAGGTAGGCAATTTCAATCAAAAAATGCCATAATCACAAATGACTTTCACACTTTCAGATGTAAATTTATTCATATAGCTCTTAATCATCAAGTAATGTAAATTACTAATTCTGTCAGCACTAAGACTGAACAAAATCTTCTAAGTTACAAATCTTTCTTAAAAAAAAGTGTTACTTTTTTTTGTATTTAAGAGACAGGGTCTTGCTCTGTTATCCAGGCTGGAGTGCAGTGGTACAATCATGGCTCACTATAGACTTGAACTACTGGACTCAAGCAATTCTACTGCCTCAGCTTCCTTCCTCAGTAGCTACGAATACAGGGACACACCACCATGCTAGGCTAAATTCAGTTTCTTTAAGCCAAAAAAACTCCCATATGTTGTTTCTATATGGAAAAACTGATTTTCGGCCAGGTGCAGTGGTTCACGCCTGTAATATCAGCACTTTGGGAGGCCACCGCCGGCAGATCACTTGAGGTCAGGTGTTCAAGACCAGCTTGGCCAACACGGTGAAACCCTCTCTACCAAAAAATACAAAAATTAGCCGGGCATGGTGGCGCTCACCTGAAGTCCCAGCTAATCGGGAGGCTGAGGTGGGAGAACTGCTTGAACCCAAAAGGCGGAAGCTGCAGTGAGCTGAGACCGTGCGACTGCACTCCAGCCTGGGTGACACAGTGAGGTCCTGTCTCAAAAAACAACAACAAAAACAAAAAAACACAACAACAACAAAAAAGTGATTTTTAAAAAACAGTTTTTTAATTAATTACTGCAAGGATTTCCCCCCTACAGTTTCGTTCTTGAAACTCAAGAACGACTGCTAACCTTCTATGGTTACATCAGTATCACAAACAGCCAGCACAAAACAAGATGTGGTCTTTGATTTAATTACAATCCTACAATACTGGCTGGGAAATGGACAAGAGGAAACTACAGGCATGAGCAATCACTCATGACCCCAGCATAAGCAATGCCAGTATCCCTTATTTCAACATTCTGGTATAACCCCAAAATGTTAGCCATAAGAAGAGAATGAACAAATCACTGTTTCTTAAGAAGATGATTTTCACAACCATAGTAGGTAAAAAATATTGTAGGAAGTACAAAAGGCCACCAACCTCCTTCTTGGTAAAATCAAAACAAAAACTCCATATCACTACCCAATATGACATCTACAAATTATTTCCTTCATGAAAAAATTAATCATTCAAGAATACATGAAACCCACCTGGGCAACATGACGAAACCCCATCTCTATCAATTAAAAAAAAAAAGAGCCAGGCATAGTGGCATGCACCTATAGTGCCAGCTACTCAGGAGGCTGGGGTGGGATAATCACTTGAGCCTGGGAGGGCAAGGCTGCAGTGAGCTGAGACCACATCACTACACTCCAGCTGGGTGACAGAGCCATATCCTAACACACACACACACACTCACTCACGAAACCAGGTACCAGGCTCTTCTAACTGAAAAGGAAATAAAACAGTAGCTGGTCAACTTGAAACCTCTGAAGTAAGCATTGCAATAGGCCATTTCTACTTTAATTACATTTTTTTTCATCCTTATCTTATTCCATAAATATGAAAGTAAAAACTGGGAAAAGGTCAATTGCTAGCTCTTCTTAAAGATCTTCTCTCTTTCTCGCAAATTAAAAATGGACTGGGTGGTAGCCTGCCTGAGTTTCTTGGGTGTAGTGCAACGTCAATGTTTTAAGACCGAGTAGTCCTCCTCAGGACTCTCTGCTTCAAGTCCTCCAGGGTGGTGCTGTTTAGGGTACTGGCTAGGCCTCTTGGTGGCCACTCACTGCCATCAAGTATTGCCTGAAGCTAAGCATCAATTGATGGGCAGCTGTGGTCAGCAAACTCCACACCCTAAAGACTCATGGAGACCCCAAACAAGTAGCTGTGACATTTACTTTCAATTACTTCTCTTTTATTTGTTAACCAGCCAGTTACAGTCACTGACTCACTGTTGGCACCCAATTTCTTGCTATGGATTTTGGTGACCTCAGCATAGCACTAGCTCCAGATCTTCACATTGCCATTTCCTCTATTTTCTCACTTCTCTAAGATGAATGCAACACTTGCAGCTCACCCACAACCACTGAGGCACACCATGGCCGGCCCTCAGAGTCATCCTCAGAATTCCTTTATATCCAAGATTCTAAGCTCTGAAATTGCTCTGATTATAACCTCCAGAATTCTCCAATACTTAACTTGTCCCTGTGCATATGATTTCGGAAGGCACAGGGTTTAAGGTCTTGTCCCTCCCTTAATCCTCAGCTCATTCTGCCCTTTCTGCTTTCATCTGTTTCCCTGTCCTAGCTTGAACAAGGCTGATCTCTTCAGAAATATTTCCTGGGTCCCACTCTGCCTTCTCTATTGCACTTCAGACCACCTTACCTCTAATCGTTGTGTACTGGCATCATAAACCTCCTGATTTGGGGGAAAATATTATCTACTTGGGAGTTTCTGGCTCAAGTGATACTATAAGTTCATACTATCTAACCTACCCTGGCCCTTACTTCATTCCAGTCCTTTTAGTTCTTTTGTTTTCAGTCTACTTCCAGCAGGTCCACTGCACCTAACACTGTTTCAGAGCTCTTAAGCTCTCTCTCTGGGGATGAACTAGCATTCTACTGAGACTGTACTGTATGCCACTGGGGTCTTCAACTGCCTTCTTCAAGTATTAGAAAAATATGCGCTGGGCATGGTGGCTCATGCCTGTAATCCAGTACTTTGGGAAGCTGAAGTGGGAGGATCATTTGAGCCCAGGAATTCAAGATTAGCCAGGGCAACATAGTGAGATGCCATCTCTACCAAAAAAAAAATATATATATATACCAGGGGCACGGTGGCACATGCCTCTAGTCCCAGCTACTCATGAGGCTAACAGGATCGCTTGAGCCTGGGAGGTAGAGGTTTCAGTGAGTCAAAATCACAACACTGCACTCCAGCCTGAGGACCCTGACTCAAAATGGCAGTCCAAAGCTCAGGTCCAAAATAAACCTCCCCGCCGCCCCCCAACACAAAAAAAAACAAAAACAAAAACAAAAACAAAAAAAAACAAAGCTCAGGACCACTGCCATGTATTGTTTAGGATGTATAACTGTTTCTTCGAATATGTAGTTTAAAAATATTCTGCTTATATAATTCAATGCATATGGTTTTTAAAATGTAAATTAGTGGACACTTAAACTGCCCTCTCCAACAGGGCCTAGTGCCTTTGTTCACCACAGTCCCTCCTCCCAACCACCCCGCCACCTCCCTGCCTGGTCCCAGGAAGCACTCTGAGTTTGTGGCTCTTTGATCTAAAAGAAGAGTTCAAACTCTTCTTACCCCCAGGGCTGAGATCTCCACAACCTCATCCCTTTCCACCGCAACCTGACTGTGAGGGTCCCACCTCTGCTTCTTCACTTAAATCTCCTTCTTTGCAAATGAGGCAACAGCTACCCAGTACCTCCCTTTCCTCTCTGAAATTCAATCCTCACACTCCTTTGCTTGAAATTCAATCCTCACACTCCTTTGCTTGATGGTTTTTTTTTTTTTAATGCATGATGTCTTCTAGCACTGACTTCAGTCCCCTCTCTCTGTGCCCCCTATGGACAATGCCCTCTTACAAGGATTTCTTCTCACTCTTAGACATAGCCTCTCTAGTCCCTGTATTAATGACAAAGTGCATAAAAGTTGCTGAAACCTTATTCTTAATTTCTGTACTCATACTATCAAAAACCGGCAACAGACCACACTGAGCAGCTCCAGCCCAGAGGTGTAAACACTGAGGCATTTGTGGAAATGTAAATCTCTCACGTTCTCCTAACTCTTCCACGGCTCTCCACTGCCTACCTGCAGGGTTAAATCCAGGTTCTTCAGCAGGCCCCAAGCCCTTTGTGCCCCACTTGAGGAATCTGTGATGCAACTGCCCTCTTTCATGCCCTTGTGATTACACACAAGCTCGTCCCTCTGCCAGGAGCTCCCTGCTCCCTGGGAAACCAGCTGGCAAAGCAGCCGCACCTTTCCTGTTTTACAGTTAACACCTTGCACACATTGCAGTTGTTCCATGTATCACACTTTACTGTTTCTTCCCCAAGTCTGACTCCCCTAAGAGGCAGTGGGATCCTTGAAATCAAGGGGCAACAGTCAGTACACTCCCTGGCACCAGAGAAGTTTTCCTTAAATGTTGACAAGCTGGTGGCCCCACTAGTCAACAGGTCAAACAACTTAACCATCCCTCCTACCACCTGGCTTAAAAACTACCCCTAAATCCCTAGACATCCACACAGCTGCCCTGTCCCTGTGAAAACCTTGCCATCCCTGACGCCTCATGCCCAAGGCTAACTTGCAACAATGTTCCTTCCAATGTTGGTCTTCTGTTTCAGGAAGATTTCATGCTTCTCAAAGTCCTCACTGACTCCCTATTAAATAAGGTCCAATGACCTTGGCCTGGCATTTTGGTACCCCAGGCTTCATCTTTCACAACGGCACCTGGACACTTTTTACCATGACACTCCGTGTTTTCTGGGCCTCTGCTCCACAATCACCTCTGTCTGGAAGGTCAGGTACCTGGAATATTCCTGGCTCTTCAAAGGCCAGCTGAAGTGCTGCTTCCTACAACAAATTTTCCCTTTAACAAAACTGGTACAGAGTCAGTGCCTGTTTTTCAACCTCCAACGGGCATGATCACTGTCTACCAGTAGCTTCCATTTCACCTCTCTGCAGTCAATGAAGGCCCACCTAACTAAGCTCCACATTCTCCTCTACTCTAGTATTTGCAAAAATTAACATTTTAAAGGCAAAACGCAAGTAACTACTTAGTGGGACACAAGACAGTTCACCTCATCTTATTTTGAGCAGAGACACTGTAGTTTAACAACTCTTCTTTACTCTAAATCTTCCTTCCTCTAAATCTGCTTCTCTTCCACAGCCTAACTTAAAATATTGTAGATGATGAATCAAATTTCCTTTCCTGTTCTTCGTTTTTAAAATCAAGTTAATGGTTTTCTCCTCCTTCAAGAAAGTAAAACAAACTCCAAAAAAAATTCAGAACAAAAACGCCCTGATTGTGGCATTCAACTCTTACCCATGAGTCTCAAAGGGAGAAAAAAAAGAATTTCTTACAAGTGGGAGGGTTGACTTATGAGTAATGCACATCACAAAGATCAACAAGCAGGAACACATACTAGCAAGAAACTGTAAGACACACCTTTCCCAAACAGCTTGGCTAAACTACGTGGCAAGGACAGCCAAGACAACTGGCATTGGGAAGGTCTGGCAGGACCAGCAGGGGTCTTCTGTAGAGCAAAGGAGGCATTCTCCATGCTTTCGATGAGTCTTGAGCAAAAGCAGAACCTGGAGCAGGCAGAATACACAGCAAAGGCAGAAACTACTACAGTGGAGGTTTAAGCTGAGAGGTGCTAAAACAGAACATCAGAGAGATAAACTGGGGTTGGATTAATCATTTTAAAGTCAAAGGAGGAGTTTAGGCTGAATGAGACAGGTGACAGGGGGTTCTAGTAGGTTCCAGGGCAGAAGAATGACTTTTTGCAGGAGGATTACTCTGATACAAAGTTGAACCAGGGAGGGAGGGAGCAATGAGTAAAGGCAATGGAGCAAGGGTGAGGACAGACAGGAATGAAGGTCTCAACAGCCAACAAAGGCAATGGAAACGAAAGGAATGAATGTTTGCAAGAGATTTTCAAAAGAAAAAGCGGGACTTAATCACATCAAGCTTTTAAGTCCGGAGATGTGCAGAAGACCAGGTAGCTGGAGAGAATGGAAGAAGGGGAATGCGCCTAAGTTAGACCAGCTGTCTGCAATCCAACTGATTAAAAAAGCTAAGCACAGGAAAGCAAACTTGGTTCAACATCTACTAAAGTTAAGCTGTGGAGAATTACACAGCCCAGTGTCCTGTCTCCTTCAACCATGTGAAAAGCAAACACTCACAATTTTTTGTTGTTGGTGTTATTAAATCTAAGAACATCAGGAGATACGACTACTTGGATTCAAGGGCACTGAAGTTTGTCAAGTAGGATGCAAAAAGAGGGCCCTTCTTGCCCACCTCGCAGGGAGGGCTCATCATTTGAGAGGCAAGTATCAAGAACGAGACTCTGGAAACAAACTCCCCAGGTCTGAATTCTGCTGCCCTACTTAGGAGATGGAAAAACCTAGAGAAACATGGTTACCTAGGAGGAGGAACATACTGTGTTGCTGCTTTTTGGTTTGGAGAGGGAGGGAAATAGAGGTGTTGAAGAGGTATAAGTTTAAAATGCTGATTTAGACAGAAGGTAAGTCACCACTTTGAGTTTCAGTTTCCCCAGCTGTTAATTAAAAAAAAAAAAGAACAGCGGGGTGGTGGGGAGAATGAAATCCACCTTATTAGAAGTTTTAAAGGCTGCACATTCCTTCTGAAGTAACGTCTGATGTGCTATAAGCATTATGTAAACGTTAGTTGTAAGTATTATCAATACAAAGAATAATGCTATTTTTTAACATATTAATATCGGCCAGACGCAGTGGCTCACGCGTGTAGTCCCAGCACTTTGGGAGACCAACGTAGGAGGATCACTTGAGTCCAGGAGTTCAAAACCTGCCCGGACAACAAAGTGAAATTCCGTCTCTACAAAAAAACTCCCCCAAAAACAACACAAAACAAAAAAACAAAAAACGAGGCAGGCGTGGTGGCACGCCCCTGTGGTCCCAGATACTTGGGAGGCTGAGCTGGGAGGATCACTTGAGCCCCGGAAGTCCAGGCTGCAGTGAGCTGAGATCGAGCCACTGTACTCCAGTGTAGATAACAGAGTGAGACCCTGCCTCCAAAAAAAAAAAAAAAAAAGGTAAATAAACATACATCCTTTCTTTCTAACATTCTCCGAACGTTTTACTGCTATTAATAGTTTTTTTCCGATTCTCAAGAGGAACTGAGATCCAAAAAAGGCTCAGAACTGCAGTAGTGGAGGCCCAGGGCGACCAGGAGGCTGTGGGCCCAGCGCCAGGCCTTGCGCACCATCAAGGGCCAGCGAACAGATAACAACAGGCGACTTGCGCAGCGCGCCCGGTCAGTGCCACACGCTGTGACCGTGCTTCATGCACATCCCCCACTTTCATCCTTGCGACAGACCTCTGAGGTAGGTACTTTCGTCAGCGCCACTTTTACAAAAGGGGAAACTGAGGATCCGGTGATCAAGCCCGGATCCTCACACGGCTCCCGAGACTGGGTTCCCAACCCCTGCGCATCGCGTGGACGGCGGGGGCGGGGAGTAGCGGGCGCCAGGAGACCCGGACCGATGGAGGCCTCGGGCTCGCGGGGGCGGCAGCCGGACTCACCTTGGCGCTGTGCACCGCCTCCTGCGCCCCGCGGAGCTGCAGCCAGATGCGCGCGGGCAGCGGCTCCTCAGCCCCCAGCGCGCCGAGCACGGCCAGGCTTACGCCGAACAGGCCCTCGATACGGCCGCGGCTCTGCTCCAGCAGCTCCGCCTTCTCGGCTGGCGCCGTGAACTCGTCCAGCACCGCCCGGGCCGCCATGGCGGGCGCGGCCTCCCGCGGCGGCGCCGGGGGCCTGCGGCGGCGACGCCCCCTCAGCTTGCTGCCGCCGCTCCCAAGCCCCTCAGGCGGCGTCGGCCTTCCCGGCCGCCTCGCTCCCGCCCGCGCCCCACCACCCGCCTGCAAGCCTGGCTATACCATCCCGCCAAGACCGCCACAGCTTGGCAACTGCTGGCAGCGAACCCCTCAGCCCCTTCGCCACCGCCGCGGATCTGGCCGCGCCACCGCGCATGCGCCCCGCTCGCAGTCGTCATTGATGCTCGCCGCCCCCTAGGGGAAAGGGGTAGGGTGAGGGCGATGGAAGTTGACGTCACCCTCAGGTTCCATGCTGGTTGAGGGTAAAGAGAGGATTCTGGAGGCCTGGGCGGACTTCTTTGATGAGGGCAAAGCGCTTTCGCGGGATCTGATGGATGCAGATGTACGGGATTATAGTTTGGGAAATTGAAACTAGAGCCAGGAAATGAGATTGAGAGTGTCACGCAGGGATTGGACTTGACCTTAGACATCTTGACGCTCAAACCAAGATTCTAGCAGTTAATTCAGTTTCACATTAATCGACAGGCAGATGGGATCTTTCTTTTCTCTTTTTCTTCCCTCCCTCCCCCCACTCTTACCTTCTTACCTGTCCTTCTCACTTTCTAATTTCTTTTCTCGGTAACAAGAAGAGAGGAAAATGGGCATACTTATGACGAATTGAAAAGAAAAAAAAAAATTAGGATAAATTCAGGAGAGAGATTTATTCTATGAGGGAAGAAAAGGGATCTGTTATGGGAGAAGCCCCAAAAGTGGGAGTTACCTGGGATTGGGGCAAATAAACCCTAACCCCCTCCAGGTCTGTTTTCCGATCTGTAAAATAAAAGGTTACATTCAGTTATCTCTAAGGCCTTTTCCAGGTTTTATACTCTCTGAGTCCATGAAAACAGATTGTGGAAGATAAAGTGTTGGATTCCTTTTCTTCAGCTACATATTGTGGCTGTAGTAGATAGGGGCTCTGGGAATATGACTTCTCTATGTCTTAATTCTTCATCTATAAAATGCAGATAACAATAGTACTTCCTATTGTGAATATTAATATAGTATCCAACACTGTAAGTGCTCACTGAACATTAGCTATTATTATTTTGAAATTAGCAATATACTTAAGGCTCAATTTTTACGGAAAATCTTTGTGTGAATTATGCAACCACAGTGAACTTGCGGGCCCAGAAGCCTGTGCTATCTGTGTACATCCCCCTTAGTGGAAAAATAGTAGGAGCTAAAATTGCTGTAGTCGGAAATACCAAGGGGGAATGGTCTTGGTAAGAGGGTTTACCAAAGGTAAAACCTGTCATAGATCCAGACTGCTGGGGGTTTCCATATGTCTTAGAAACTCAGGTGTGTTTCTCAGTGCCCCACCAAGAGGTGATTCAGCACAGGGAAGAGAACCACTAGGCTTACAGATCAACAGCTTCCTGCTCCCCTGGGCTTTTCCCTTGATGTCCACACAACCAGCCCTGCTCCATCAGGTAGATGACCTGGGATTGGCTGTGCTGATGTATTGCTCACAGAACTGCAATCTATCAGTAAGGTGTGTTGTCAACACAGCATGTTATTTCCTGCCTTATTGCACTCACCTTAAACGGAATTGCTTGTTCAGTGATTGGACAGGGCTTTCCCCAGGGCTAGTTCCTGTTTGTTCCCAGTGACTTCCCTGCTTGCGATTCTTAATTGCTTAATTGTAAGAGGTGAGGAGGGAGGCTGCCTTGAAAAACACACCACAGTGGCTTCCTCTCCCCACTTCCCTCCAAAAAATCCCACCCCAAACCAACAGAAGTAGCGCATACACACACCCTTAAAAAATGTTGGGCCGGCCAGGCGCGGTGGCTCACGCCTGTAATCCCAGCACTTTGGAAGGCCAAGTCCGGCAGATCATCTGAGACCAGGAGTTCAAGACCCACCTGGCTAAGATGGTGAAAACCCGTTTCTACTTAAAAAAAAAAAAATACAAAAAATTATCTGGGTGTTGTGGTGTGCACCTGTAATCCCAGCTACCCAGAAGGCTGAGACAGGAGAATAGCCTGAACCTGGGAGGTGGAGGTTGAGCCAAGATCATGCCATTGTACTCCAGCATGGGCAACAAGAGTGAAACTCCATTTAAAAAAAAAAATGCTGGACCATGAAGCTGTGCTCATAAGTCACTGGGTTGGTGTGTAATTGAAGATACACAGTTTTGGGAGGTTTTTCCCCCATTTTTAAGACTTGCCAGGCTGGGAGCAGTGGCTTGATTACTTGAGCCCAGGAGCTCGAGACCAGCTTGACCAACATGGCAAAACCCCATCTCTATTAAAAATATAAAAAATTAGCCAGGTGTAGTGGTGCGTGCCTGTAATCCACCTATTCTGGAGGTTGAGGCAGGAGAATCGCTTAAACTCAGGAGGCGGAGGTTGCAATGAGCCGATGTGGCACCACTGCATTCTAGCCTGGGTGACAAGAGCGAGACTATATCCCGGGAAAAAAAAAAAAAAAAAAAAAGACTTGCCAGTTCGTATTTGGTCAGCATTTCCCTTTAGGGAACTCTCAAGGTTTCCTGAGTGTAAGGAACAAGGAGAAAGAGAGAGAAATCCCCTTTCAAGCACTCCCTTGCTTCATGCAGTTTCTCAACCACAACTTCCCTTGGTTAACCAGCCTTGCCTATCTGGCTGACCTGAACAGCCAGGACAGTTGATGCCAGAGATGAAACTTTATGGCGTCTGTATTCTAGATACTAGATACTTCAGCTATGTTTTTCCTTCATCTCCGTAACAACTTCATGAGCCCATAAAATGGTGTGGAGAAAATCACTTATTCTTGCTTCTCATATTTTCAAGGATAGGAGGAGATTCTACTCCACTCCCCAGCGGGGCCAAGTGTGGGGTAACATGTCTAGCTTTCATCTTCCTTTTCCCCAGAGCAGAAGGAGGATTTCTCTGACTGGTAACTTTCTGAGAAGGCACAGTGCTGGGTTGGATCACCCTGTGCCCTCGTACAAGGGGCTGTCTGCAGCTGCTGTGTTAGTGACTGGGGGTAAAGTATTTTCACCTCAACCACATCCTCCAGTCTAGCTCTTGTCAGCAATGAAGATGACATTTTGATCTCTACCTGGCTGACGCCTGCTTTTCGTCCTTAGTTCTGAACTCAGAAGGGGCAGAAAGAGTGTTGATTTGTCTCCTAAAACTCCAACAGTGGGTGCTATTTTCCCTTCCTGTTTCGAAGATGAGGAAACCAGCTGAGGGTGGTGGCAGGTGCCTATACTCTCAGCTACTTGGAAGGCTGTGGTGGGAGTTTTGCTTGAGCCTGGCAGTTCAAGGTGAGGCTGGGTAACAGCGATATCCTGTGTCTTACTTAAAAAAAAAAAAGGAGGAAACAGAAGAACAGAGAAGTTCTGGACCGTTCCACAGAGCTTCTCAGTGAAGTGGTAGAAATAGTCGTTTGAATCCGGGCAGTCTGACTGTAACTGAGCAGCTTGGCTTCAAACTGCATTTTAAAACCTTGTTTTCTTTCCTTCTTTCTCCCCAGTCTCAAGATACAACTTTGAGAAAAGCGGCATATGTGTTTCCTGTCATCTTAACATACAGCCTCGGAATGGGCTGTGAACCTTCACTCCCTACCCTTCCCCATTCCATGCTCCCATGCCTTACGCACATTTATTTACCCAGATGCTTGTCAAGTATACACCATGCTCACTTATCTGGTCATGTATTTCCTTAGAAGCTTCAGGGGCTGGATCTTTTTGTGTGTATTTGTGATGGAGTCTCGCTATGTCTCCCAGGCTGGAGTGCAGTGGCGCGATCTCGGCTCACTGCAACCTGCGCCTCCTGTGTTCAAGCAATTCTCCTACCTCAGCCTCCCAAGTAGCTGGGATTACAGGTGTGCACCACCACATCCAGTTAAATTTTGTATTTTTAGTATAGATGGGGTTTTGCCATGTTGGCCAGGCTGGTCTGGAACTCCTGACCTCAGGTGATCTGCCTGCCTCAGCCTCTCAAAGTGCTGGGATTACAGGCGTGAGTCACTGCATCCAGCCAGGGGCTGGATCTTGACATGGACCGTACACCTCCAAAACTCTCTCCCCAGTCAGGGATGAAATTTATTCCCAGCTACCTTCACTTATGTTTACTCATGCTCGTGCACTAGAAATTAACTGCAAGATTGACTGCAGTTTATTTGTAACCTGGCTGGGTCCAGGATGGCACTGGCCCTGTCACCAAAGGAATAATAATTCAAGATAAGCTTTTGGAGTGAATCCCACCACTGACCCCATCCTGGCCCTATTCCTCTCCATTCCAAACACCTCTCTCTCAAAAAACTCCTGCATTCACTCCACAAATTGAAGGGTGGAAATTTTTGGAAACAATCTCACCCCCTCTTTCCCTTGCTAGTATGGATAATAAAATCTCTTATCACACCTTGCTCTTGTTATTCTGGCTTTTTTCTGCCAGTGGTGAGTAGATGGACCCTTTACTGGTTACATGACTCTGCTGAGTGACCTTATGTGCTATGCCACAATTACAGCAGCAGCAAGCTTGGATATGCAGCCAACCCCTTCTGCCCATGCAAAAGTAAGCAGGAGAAGATCACATGCTCTCATGACCAACCCCTCAATCTTGGACCCTCCTTGCTGTGGGATGCTGTCAAACCCAGGCAGACCTGCATGTGGAATCTTGCTTGGTGCGTCCAGCCAATCATATCAGCAGACAAAGATGCTCCCTGGCCAGCAGTGTCTAGGTCAGTACGTCTTCCTGGGTTCTGTGTTTTTGGTACAATCACATGCAGAGCCTTCACATAAGAAGCAGGAATACGATCATTCTTCAGCTACACACACAAGGTTTTAATAAACTTGCAAACTGTTCAGTTTATCTCATGGACTGTCAACAGTCCAAGGCACCGTGATCTCTCTGACAACTGTGAGGTCTCCCCATACTCTTTTTGGCCTCTCCGTAAATATCAAGAGCTATAATCGCTATAAGATTTGAAGAAATTATTTGCAAATATCGATGCTGCAGCCAGAGTGATCTTCACAAATTGCAAATCTCATCAATCAGACCCTTACTTAGGACCTGCCAAAAGCATCCCTACAGGGTCAGAATAAAATCCAAAGCCCTTGCCTTGAGTGGCAGCCCTTGTCAGACCTGTCTCCTGCCTGCCCCACCTCTTCTCCTCTCTGCACTGGGCCCAGCTCACACCACGGCAGGGCATTTGCACTCACTATTCCTTCCTCCTGTTTTCTTTTTTAAATTATTTATTTATTGAAATGGAGTCTCACTCTGTCCCCCAGGCTGAAGTGCAGTGGCATGATCTCGGCTCACTGCAACCTCTGTCTCCTAGGTTCAAGCAATTCTCCTGCCTCAGCCTCCTGAGTAGCTGGGATCACAGGCGTGCACTACCACTCCTAGCTGATTTTTTGTATTTTTAGTAAAAATGGGGTTTCATCATGTTGGCCAGTCTGGTCTCGAACTCCTGACCTCAGGTGTGAGGTGATCCACCTGCCTCGGTCTCCCAAAGTACTGGGATTACAGGTGTTAGCCATCACACCTGGCCACTTCCTCCTATTTTCATTTAGTTAACTCCTGACCCTCCAAAGCTCCACTGAAGAGTGACTTTGTCAAGAATTCATTCACTGGTCACTTTGATGAGCCTAGTCTCCTGCTGTAGGCTCTTGGCACTGTGGCCCTGTCACTCAAGGCACCAGGGCCAGTTTTATGTGTGCTTGAGTGATGGGATTGACTCAGGTCTACCTCCACCAGCTGATTGTCAGCTCTATGGGGACAGTGATCTGAGACTGGACTGAGCTTGACATATTCCAGGAATGGGGGAAAGGGCAGGATGCAGCCCTCCAGAAATACCCAGAGACAGGATGAGGCCAGACCTTCCAGAATATATGCAGTGGGCCTGTTACAGATTTTGTATTTTATCTTAAGTATGATGAGGAAAAACAGCCTTCCCAGGTTTTGTTTGGTTTTGAGACAGGGTCTTGCTCTGTTGCCCAGGGCAACAGAGTGCAGTGGCAGGAGTGCAGTGGCACCATCATAACTCACTGCAGCCTCAAACTCCTGGGCTCAAGTGATCCTCCTGCCTCAGCATCTCAGTCTGAGTACCTGGGACTACAGATAAGCATCACCACGCCTAATTTTTAAATTTTTTTTTATGAGATGGAGTCCCACTATGTTGCCCAGGCTAGTCTTGACTCCTAGCCTCAAGCAACCCTTCTGCCTTGGTCTCTCAAAGTTTTGGGATTGTAGGAGTGAGCTACTGCCCTGGCGTTCCCAGATTAAGCAGTGAATGCATTATCTAATTTATGCTGTAAGATCTGTCTCCCTTCTCTGGGGAAAAAGCAAGAAGAGGACAGAGTAGACTGGGAAGAATACTGTGGTAGTATTGGTGTAGGTGCCAGAGGACAGGGGCTTGGACCAGTGGGGGAGGGAGTGGAGGAATCTGCGAGCTTTTTGGAAGAAGAATCTCTCCATTCAAGTGTGGAGGGTGGGCTTCTCCTTAGCTGCAGGAAACCTCAATGCATCTGCTGCTTCTAGTCTTTTATTCTCTTCCTTTATATATTTCCTTTAGATTTTTATTACACACATTATTGAAACTTCTCTGACATTGATTCAAACTGCTACAACTGCCACAATACCAAGAGGAGCTATTTATAACACGCAGTCATCTTAGGTGGGAACGCAGCTCTTGGCCAAGTGCTGCCACAGAGATTGCCTGCTGTCTGCCAGCTCCCAAATGTTTCTAATTCAAAGCATTTTCCCATCACCTTCTATAGCTAGGATTTCTCAACAGTAGCACAACTGACATTCTGGGTGAGATAATTCTTTGTTGTAGGGGCCTGTCTTGTGAATTGTAGGATGTTTAGCAGAACCCCTACCCTCTACTCATGAGATGCCAATAAAAACCACTTCCCCCACCCCCCGGTTTGACAACAACAGAAATGTCACCAGACATTGTCTAATGTTAAAACTGTCCTCAGTTGAAAATGATTGGTCTACAGAGAGAATTCAGAGAAAGTCCTGCCCTTAGGGCTGAGCTAGTAATTCAGCATTCAGAGGGTGCAGTGGCTCATGCCTGTAATCCTAGCACTTTGGGGGCTGAGGTGGGTGGATTGCTTGAGCCCAGAAGTTCAAGACCAGCCTGGGCCACATAGCAAGACCCTCAAAAGGTTTTTGAAAAATTAGGCTGGACTCAGTGGCTCATGCCTGTAATCTCAGCACTTTGGGAGGCCAAGGTGGACGGATCACCTGAAGTCAGGAGTTTGAGACCAGACTGACCAACATGATGAAACCCTGTCATTACTAAAAATACAAAAAATAGCCAAGCGTGGTGGTGCACACCTGTAATCCCAGCTACTAAGGAGGCTGAGGACGGAGAATAACTTGAGCCTGGGAGGCGGAGGCAGCAATGAGCCAAGATCACGCCACTTCACTCCAGCCAGGGCAACAGAGCAAGACTGTGTCTCAAAAAAGAAGGAAAGAAAAAGAGAAAAAAAATAGCCAGGCATGGTGGTCTTAGCCACTTGGGAGGCTATGGTGGGAGGATGGACTGAGCCTGGGAGGCTGAGACTGCAGTGAGCCATGATTGCACCACTGCACTATAGCCTGGGTAATAGAGTAAGACTCTATCTCAAAAAAAAAAGAACTCGGCATCCTCTTTCTGCGAACTCCATGGGACACACACACATCAAATCTAATGAAGGCTTCTCAGCTCCCTGTATGGAGTGTGAAAGAACAATGAGTTAAGGACTCATGGTTTGTTGTTTGTCACCAAAGTGACTGGGGCTTTGGCTCACTGTCTCTCACTGCTTCGCATCAGCTCATCGATAGAACATATTTGTGCCAGATCTACCTGTCTGTAAAGCCCAGCCTAATTCTCACTTTTTCCATGAAACCTCCTTGGCCTATGCAACTTCCTGTAGCTGATTAGGACAATTGAATGGTTGATTACTTAGTTGATTCATTCATTCAACAATTATTTACTGAGCGCCTACTAAGTGCCAAGCATTATTTTAAGTGCTGGGAATATAACATTAAACAAAGCAGTGTCTGTTCTCATGAGCTTACATACTAGAGGGGAAGGCAGGCAATGAATGAATGAACAAATGGATAAATATTACAGTGCCGGTGGCTCAAGCCTGTAATCCCAGCACTTTGGGAGGCCGAGGCGGGTGGATCACGAGGTCAAGAGATCGAGACCATCCTGGTCAACATGGTGAAACCCCGTCTCCACTAAAAATACAAAAAATTAGCTGGGCATGGTGGTGCGTGCCTATAATCCCAGCTAATCAGGAGGCTGAGGCAGGAGAATTGCCTGAACCCAGGAGGCGGAGGTTGCGGTGAGCCGAGATCGCGCCATTGCACTCCAGCCTGGGAAACATGAGTGAAACTCCATCTCAAAAAAAAAAAAAAAAAAAAAAAATATTACAGTGCCAGTGAGCAACTGCTGGGATTTAAGGGTCGCTGTTCTCTTCCTCGTCTGTGTTAGGTGGTTTCCAAAGACAGCCCTCAGCTATTTCTTCCTTCCCTGCATGTGAGTGCTTCTCTTTATGTTAAGAATCTGGGCTGGTCTTGTGACCTCATTGACTAACAGAATTCAGTGGAAGTGATGTTCCAGGACTTCCAAGATCAATGCTTAGGAAGATGAAATCTTCTACTTCCTGTCTCTTGGAATACTTGGAATCTGGCTACCATGCCAAAAGGAAGCCCAGCCGCTTCATGTTTGAGAGAGGGGATTGGATGGAATTGCTGTGGTATGAAAGATATTCTATTTAAACGTATATGTATTCATATATTCATTGCTTTTCCAAAACTCCCTGCATGCCTAATCCTGTACAAGGAACTAGGCTATGCACCAAGCACTTAGAACAGTAGATGTTCAGCAAATACTGATTGATTGACTCTACATGAATGGCCTCATTTAGCCTCAACAAACAATTCTATGAAGTAGGCATTACGCCCATTTTATAGATTAAGAAACTGAGTCTTAGAGAGATTAATTAACTTGACTGCAGTCCCCACCACTAGGATGGGACTGAGCCAGGACTGTCACAGCGTGGTGTGTAATATTAAAGACTTCCCTGCAGAACTAGAGGGGCAGAGGCATAACTTGGCTCGCTTTGAACTCTCCCACTCCCAAACTCATACCAGGCTACTTTAGGAACTGCCCAGGATCAATAATTGGGTCTTGTTGATGTAAAAATCTGTAGGACAAGATGGCACAAATGACCTTTCCATATTCCAGGATTGCAGGACCCACACAGTGAGGAGGGTGCTCCTCCTACCTGACTGTGGGCTCTTGGTTCTCTGAAAGAATAGGATAGACCATTTGCACACTTTGTTACAAAACTCTTGCATACCAGACTGAGCAACATAGCAAGATCCTGCCTCTATAAAACATAAAATAACTACCTGGGCATGGTGGCAGGTGCCTGTAGTCCCAGCTCCTTGGGAGGCTGAGGTGGGAGGATCACTTGAGCCCAGGAGTTCGAGGCTGCAGTGAGCCATGTTCAGGCCACTGCACTCCATCCTAGGCGACAAAGCAAGACCTTGTCTTTAAAAAGAAAAACAACTGCATGCCCTGAAAGACAGAGTTGGCCAGGCGGTTCCTCCCTCTGACAGCCCCAAGTCTCGGGCTGAAGAGGCATGTGGAGATGACCCTTCACTCCAAGGTCCTGTCTGATCCACCCTGTTTAATTTACAGAAGAGGAAACCAAGAGGAAGAAGGGAAGTGCCTTGCCCAAAGTTCCATGGTTATCTTTCCCCACAGTATAACCCGATGCAGACACCTCTTCAATAACAGGCTCCCTGAGGCCGTGTTTAGGGAAGGGCCGCTCCACCTCCTCTTTCTTCCTCCCCTGCACGCAACTGTCTGGCCAGCTGCCCTGAATCCTGTCTCCCTGTAGCTGCTTCCACAGCAGCAATGCGCTGGGGCAGAGGCAGGAAGACCCCTCAGGAAGAATGTGGGACAGGTGATCGGTCACCAGATATGGGAGGCCAGCCGGGTGACCTCTTGGGACCACCTGACCTTGTGATGCCATCAGCTTGGCATCAGACCTCATGGGTGGGGCAGGCTCACAGGAAACCAGGCCTCTACCCTCCCCTCCACGGTACCAGTCAAAAATAACTCGCAGTTTCCGGAAGAATGTGCGTCTTATAGGAAGCCCTGGAATCAGCTGCCTGGCACAGAATGTCGGTCAGGGTTCCCTTTGTTTGGCAGTGGGGTGAAAACTTGAACCCCTCTCTCTCGAGCGTTCCTTGGCTTTCCTTTCACTACCTGTTACCTCATTTCATTCAGAATTCCTGGAAAAGGCTGTGCTGGAATCCCTGGTTTTCCTCAAGTGTGGAAAACACAGCACTGATGAGATACCAGTCGATTTTCAGCAGTAAACTTGTAAGAAATCGTGACTGTTTAGTATTTATTTTTATAGTTATCCTCTGTTTTGGTGAGAAATACTGGGCTTCCAGTTAGTATAGCAATAATCTGTTTCCCTTATATTTAACTTTACTTATTTATTTATTATTATTTTTAAATAAAAATAACTCTTTATTTTCGAGACAGAGGCTTGCTCTGTCGCCCAGGATGGAGGGCAGTGGTGTGACCTTGGCTCACTGCAGCCTCGAACTAACTCCTGGGCTCAAGCGATTCCCCTGCCTTAGCCTCCGGAGCAGCTGGGACCACGGTAGGTGTGCGCCACCAGGCCTGGCTAATTAAAAAAATTTGGGGGCACTTGATGTTGGTTCCTGCTTGGGTCTCGTCCAAGTGTACTTTCCTTTCTTTCCTGTTCTAAAGCCTTTTAAATAAACATCCACTCCTGCTCTGAATATTTTTTTTAGGAGATGGGGTCTTGCTATGTGGCCCAGGCGGTCCTCAAATTCCTGACTTCAAGAGATCCTTCAGCCTGGGCTTCCCAAACTGCTAGGATTGCTGCGCCCAGCCTACATTTAACTTTAAAAAGTGAGTTGATTCGAAGAAAAAAGCAACTGAGGCATAATTCAAGTGACGTGTAGGTACGTCCAAAATCATGAAGGGATGTAAATGGCTCCACGTGGGAAATTCTCATTTGGTGCTCAGGAACCGAGGACTTGGTCCCTGGGGTGGAGGTTGCTAACAGCCCAGGTCTTTGGGGAAGCCCATGTAGGGTCCAAGGCCACCGACCTGGCGACCAAGTCCTGGCCCTTCTGCTCCTGGTGCCCCGCGGCCTCCCCTGCTCCCGGGGCAGCCTTCTCCATTTCTGGAAGGCGGAGGGTTTGCCCTTTCAGCAGAGACACTCTTTTTTTTTTTTTTTTTTAAATTTTTATTTCTGGGTGCAGAAACTGCAGGTTTGCTACATAGGTATACATGTGCCATGGTAGTTTGCTGAACCCATCAACTCGTCCTCTAGGTTTTAAGCCCCGCGTGCATTAGGTATTTGTCCTTGCCCCCACCCCGCGACAGGACCCGGTGTGTGATGTTCCCTTCCCTGTGTCCATGTGTTCTCATCGCTCAACTCCCACCTCTGGACACTCGCGTTTTCACCTTCCTGCCAGCTTTGCTGCTTAAACCCGAGTGCAGCGGGAAACTGTTTCAGCCGTCACACGCGCTTGTCATATCTATCAATCATTTATTGAACTCCTGTGAACAGAGACGCCCCTGCTCTCTCCAGGAAACGCTCCCGGCTCAGGGCGCCCTGCGTCCGTGGCGCCACCTGGTGTTCCCGCGGCGCCAGCGCAGCCTCTGAGGCCGTCCCCGCTCTTTCCACCCGAGCGCGAGTTAGACTCCAGGGCCATCCGCCGCACCCAGAGCTGCTGGGAGCCGGTGGCAAGGCCGAATTGGGATGCAAACCAAATGCTCGTGGGTGATTGGCAGAAAAAGCCTCCCACAGATGGGAGGGATTTCGGAGGGAACCGAAAAAAAGTTGGTAAGCACCCACAGTCCCTACCGAGCCTGGCTTTTTTTTTTTCTCTCTGACATAAAAACTTGAAAGGGCACCTCTAGGCAACCAGGGTCAACTGGGTCTGCTCCTACCCGCGCGGCTCCCCTGAATGTGGAGAGAGCAGCTGGGGAGGCGGGCGAATACATCAGAAGCTTAGTAAAAAGCAACGGGGATTTTGCACCCTCTTTTTGCTGCTTCAAGTGGAAAGAAGGTGATGAGATGTCGGGGCGGAGGGCGACTTCCTCCATCCCTACTCCACCCCCAGTTCACAAGAGGGAAATTGCTCCCCAAAGCTCTCTTAACACTGTCTGGTGACGATTTCAGAATCTCAACATCTAGAACGATAACCTCAGCATGTCAGTCTGCCTGGGCCTGTCACCTCCCGACGCCCAGAGGTAACACCCAAGGCCTCAAGGCGTCTCCACCTCACTGTTCTCAGCTTTGATGTGCCCATGTTAAAGGGCAGGGTGTTAAAATACAGTGGCTCAGGTTTCATCCACCCTATTAGATTCTGGCTCAGTGGGTTTGGGGTGGGACTCTTGGCATGGATATTTTTAACAGGAACCCCAGGTGTTCCTGGTGCTCCATAGGTTGAGCACTCCTGCCCTGGCTTCCAAGTCACGTGCTTTGTCCAACATTTTTCCAAGTGCTGTGCAAAGTAAGAGCCACTGGGAACTCGCAGCGCTCTTGGGCTAGATTCTGTGCTCCTTGCTTTACTAGAACTCTCATTTAATGCTCCTAGGAATGCTTTGATGAACATCGTTTTCATGTACATTTTGAAGAACGGGGAAGCCTGGGCAACATGGTGAAACCCTGTCTCTACCAAAGATACAAAATCTAACCAGGCATAGTGGTGCACACCTGTAGTCCCAGCTATTCGGGAGGCTGAGGTAGGAAGATCACTGGAGCTCAGGAGGCCAATGCTACAGTGAGCCAAGATTGAGCCACTGCACTCTCCAGCCTGGGTCTGCTCGTACCCGCGCGGGGACGGAGCAAGACTTTGTCTTGAAGAAAAAAAAAAAAAAAGGAATGAGGAGACAAAGGCTTAGAGAACTTACTGGACTTTTCCAATGCTAGCAAATGGCAGAGACGGGATTTGAATTCAGTCTGATTTCAAGGCACATGTTCCCCTTTTTTCCTAACTCTTTCCCAGTATGACCAGTCTCTTTATTCAACTGAAATAGACATCAATGATGTATTTGGGCATAATGATTTTATTTCTTTTTTTTAAAAAAATTTACTTTAAGTTCTGGGATACATGCACAGAAAGTGCAGGGTTGTTACGTAGGTTAACATGTGCCGTGGTAGTTTGCTGCACCCATCAACCTGTCATCTAGGTTTTAAGCCCCATAGGCATTAGGTATTTGTCCTAATGCTCTCTCTCCCATCCCTTGCCCCTACTCTCCGACAGGCCCCGGTGTGTGATGTTCCTCTCCCTGTGTCCATGTGTTCTCATTGTTCAACACCCATTTATGAGTGAGAACATGCAGTGCTTGGTTTTCTGTTCCTGGGTTAGTTTGTTAAGAATGATGGTTTCCAGCTTCATCCATGGCCCTGCAAAGGACATGAACTCATTATTTTCTATGGCTGCATAGTATTCCATGGTGTGTGTATATATATATATATATATATATATGCCACATTTTCTTTATTCACTCTGTCATTGATGGGCATTTGGGTTGGTTCCAAGTCTTTGCTATTGTAAATAGTGAGGCAATAAACATACGTGTCTTTATGGTAGAATGATTTACAATCCTTATGCCCAGTAATGGGATTGCTGAGTCAAATGGTATTTCTGGTTCTAGATCCTTGAGGAATCATCATACTGTCCTCCACAATGGTTGAACTAATATACGCTTCCTATTTCTCCACATCCTCTCCAGCATCTGTTGTTTCCTGACCTTTGAATGATCACCATTCTAACTGGTGTGAGATGGTACCTCATTGTGCCTTTGATTTGCACTTCTCTGATCACCAGTGATGATGATGTTTTTTTCCATCTGTTTGTTGGCCACATAAATGTCTTCTTTTGAGAAGTGTCTGTTCATATCCTTTGCCCAATTTTTAATGGAGTTGTTTGTTTTCTTCTCGTAAATTTGTTTAAGCTCCTTGCAGGGTCTGGATATTAGAGCTTTGTCAGATGGATAGATTGCAAAAATTTTATCCCATTCTGTAGGTTGCCTGTTCACTCTAAATGATAGTTTCTTTTGCTGTGCAGACGCTCTTTAGTTTAATTAGATCCCATTTGTCAATTTTGGCTTTTGCTGCAATTGCTTTTGGTGTTTTAGTCATGAAGTATTTGCCTATGCCTATGTCCTGAATGGTATTGCCTGGGTTCTCTTCTAGGGTTTTTATGGTTTTAGGTTTTACATTTACATTTAATCCATCTTGAGTTAATTTTTGCATAACATGTAAGGAAGGGGTCCACTTTCAGTTTTTTTGCATATGGCTAGCCAGTTTTACCAGCACCACTTATTAAATAGGGAATCCTTTCCCTATTGCTTATTTTTGTTAGGTTTGTCAAAGATCAGATGGTTGTACATGTGTGGTAGGCTGAGGGGTGCAGATCATGAGGTCAAGAGATTGAGACCATCCTGGCCAACATGGTGAAACTCTGTCTCCACTAAAAATACAAACAAAATTAGCTAGGTGTGGTGGCCAGGCGCCTGTAATCCCCGCTACTCGGGAGGCTGAGGCACGAGAATTGCTTGAACCCAGGAGTTAGAGGTTGCAGTGAGCCTGAGATCATGCTACTGCACTCCAGCCTGGCGATGGAATGAGACTCGTCTCAAAAAAAAAAAAAAAAAAAAAAAAAAAAAAAAGGCAACACAGTTAACGTGATGCAAAAATTCACATAAGTATTAAAATACATTTGTAACAATGTGAATACACTTAACATTACCAAACTGCACAGTCGAAAGTGGTAAAGATTATAAATTTTATGTTGTGTTTGTAAATACCACAATTTTTAAAAAGGCATTCAGTGGAAGGGCTCCTGCAGATGGGAGGGATTTTGGAGGGAACCGGAAGAAAGTTCGTAAGCACCCACAGCCCCAAGCTTGACCTTTTTCTCCCCTCTAACATAAAAGCTTGCAAGAGCACCTCCAGGCAACCAGGGGCGACTGGGTCTGCTCCTACCTGCACTGCTCTCTCTCTCTCTCTCTGTCCCCAGTCTTCCTAGTGGACTCCCCTAAGGGTAACCATTGCTGTTAATTTTTTATGGATCTTTCCACTTTTTTTAGTATGTGTGTTGGAGTTTCAATCTGTTACCCAGGCTGGCATGCAGTGGCACAATCATGGCTCACTTCAGCCTCAAACTCCTGAGCTCAAGTGATTCTCCTGCCTCAGACTCCTTAGTTGCTGGGAATATCTTTTCATGTTTTATTTTTATTTTTGAAATGGAGTCTCAATCTGTCAGCCAGGCTGGAGTACAGTGGTGTGATCTCAGCTCACTGCAACCTTTGCCTCCTGGGTTCACACAATTCTCCTGCCTCAGCCTCCCTAGTAGCTGGGGTTACAGGTGCATGCCACCATGCCCAGCTAATTTTTGTATTTTTAGTAGAGACAAGGTTTCGCCATTGGCCAGGTTGGTCTTGAACTCCTAACCTGAGGAGTTCCACCTGCCTCAGTCCCCCAAAGTGCTGGGATTATAGATGTGAGCCACTACGCCGGCCGTACCTTGTTATTTTCATAGAACGCTGCATCTTGGAAATCTTTCTATGTAAGAACATTAAGAGCCCCCACATTCTATATTCTTTTAGCTGCTCTAGCAGCTTACTGTACAATTTCTTTCACTACTCCCCTAATGATGGGCATTTGTTTTATTAATTTTTAGAGATGAGGTCTCCCTATGTTTAATGTTTAATTCAACATTAAACAATAACATTTGGTTTAGCAGAAGTGCATTTTGTGTTTGAGGCTGGAGTACAGTGGCTATTCACAGGTGCAATCATAGTGTGCTATAGCCTCGAACTCCTGGACTTAAGGGATCTTGCTACCCCAGCATCCAGAGTAGCTGAGACTGTACCAGGTTTGCCAATGGGCAGTTAGATTGTTTCTAGTCTCTTGGAGACACAGTGGTTAACTATGACCCAGATGAGCAGGCTTAACTTACCCAAGGTTTAAACCGCAACTACAGAGTAAAAGCCCTTGGTGCAGACGATGACTGAGCACTCACCATGTGCCCTGCTTATTCAGTTAATCACTTAATTGATCATGCTGTCATCTTTTTCTGCATAATAACTCCCCAAAGTAGGTGTCATTATGATTCCCTATTTTGAGATGAAGGAAATGAGGCACAGAGAGGCTGAGTATAGCGTCCAGCCCTATAGGATTCTGTGAGTCCCTTTCTACAGGTGTGGAGACGAGAAATTGAAAATGAAGACACAAGACAGAGATAGAGAAAAGAGAGTTTGGGCCCAGGGGTCCACTGCCAACCAAAGCTCGGAGTCCAGCAGTGGCCCCGAGTGCCTGGACGCTCTGACTTTTATTGAGCTCTGACTTTTATGCAGGGGGCAGGCAGGTAGGATGAGGTAAACAGAGGTCAGTGATAGGGTCAGGTAAATCACGTGTCTTGGAGACAGGGGGTCAGGATTTTCAGGAAGCTGAGGCAAGGAGAAAACAATGCGTCAGCACTTTTTTCATATTTGTCAAGAATATCAAGGACGTTAAAACTTATGTTACTATGACTAATTCTTATCCTAGAAGAAAGAGAGGAAGCAGGTGCAGACATGGACCGTGACTGCTGATGCGCAGCACCACATAGAGACAATTAAGCCCTGGGATGTCTTCGGCCTCCCTGACAGCGGCCAAGCCTTAAGGCAAGAGCAGAGTTTTCTCCCAATTCTCCTGAGGAAGGAGACGTCTCGGCCATTTTGGACATCTCCTCCCCTGGCTGGTTAAACAGCGGGCGCCTTCACAGCGCTGGTGCTGCGGCACAGTGGAGGCGCCCTCCTTAGGCGGGCGTGACAAAGGACTTACAGTGTCTTGCCTTAGGGTCACCTCTTTCCCAATGCCGCTTCAGTTCCATACTTCATGACCTGAGATTTTTTAATAAAAGTAAAGATTATATTATTGTATAAATGTATATATTTATGATTACATGTGAATAGCTATGTGATTATGATTATGTATAGGAATATCTATGTAACTATATCTCTAATTCTTTTCTAATTCAATATTTATATGAGAACAGATGAGGTCTCAGACCCTTACCACCGCTCTTGCCAGGTTTCCCAACAGCTAAGGAAGTCGTCAGGGTCACACAGCTCCTGACTGGAAGATTGTGAGTCTGGGAGGTTTCCGCTCTCTGCTGCCTCCGTGGCCTTTTCTGTTTGTCCTGGGAAGTCAGGGAGGGAAAACTGGGCGGTGTTTTCTTTAATTCAACATTAAACAATAACATTTGGTTTAGCAGAAGTGCATTTTTGTGTTTGAGTTCCGGCTCTGCTAATAATTAGCTGTTACAACCTTGGGACGGTTACTCAATGTTTTTGTTTATCACCCATAAAACGGGGGCAATGACACTGACTTCACAGGGCTGGTGTGTGGCTGGGTGAACCGGCATGAACCAGTAAGGAACTCTGCTCACTGCAGCCTTGACCTTCAAGAGGTCGCCTCTTCCATCTGCCACAAATGGGCCAGGTTCTCAGAGTATGGGCTGGGAGCCGCAGCACAGACCTCACGCAAGAGCTTGTAAGAAATGCACAGTGCTGGCTGGGCGCGGTGGCTCACGCCTGTGATCTGAGCATTTTGGGAGGCCGAGGCGGACGGATCTCCTGAGCTCAGGAGTTCGAGACCACCCTGGGCAACATGGTGAAACCCGTCTCTACTAACAAACAGAAAATCAGCTGGGCGTGATGGTACGCGCCTGTAATCCCAGCTACTCGGGAAGCTGAGACACAAGAATCGCTTGAGCCTCCAGAGGCGGAGGTTGCAGTGAGCCAAGATTGTGCCACTGCACTCCAGGTGGGAGCGAGACTCCGTCTCAAAAAACAAACAAAAAAGAAATGCACAGTGCCAGGCCCTGCCCCAAACCAGCGGAATCCGAATCTGCATTTTCATAAGGTGCCCAGGTGAGGCGTAAGCATGCCACAGCCCGAGAAGACCTTCTCTACAGCAGTGGATTCAATTACCTCTCACCGGAACCCACCCCCACTCACCCCCGCCCCGCCCAGCTATGCCCGTGGTGTGGGGCTGGGCTAGGCAGCCCCATTTTACCAGCTGCTTCTGCCTCTTCTGAGGTGTGGGGACTCAGCTACAAGAAACAGCAGAGATAAATTAACGAAGCAGTTCCAGCACTTTTGATGTGACAAGGAGGACACGCTTTTGGCTGGAGTTCTCAGACTCTTTTTTTCTGAGTTCTCCTGTCCTGACCCAGCTTGGCATTTTGAGAAATGATGCTTTGGCGACTCAGGAAGAGTGGCTGGAGACAACAGTGCCACCTTGTGGCAGCATCCTTGCATCACCGTCCTGGAAGGCGGCTGTTTAAATGGAATGAACTGCGATAATAGGGCAGTCAGAGAGAAATCTCAGTGAGCCTTTATCACATGCCAGGCGCCATGCCAAGTCTTCTTCATGGATTTGTTTATTTAGAACTCACAAGAGTAAGAAGTAGGTACTATTATTATCCCAGTGTTACAGGCCTGGAGGAATGGAGCTTGAGAGAGGGAGTTACGCTCATGATCTCTGGGTAGCGAGGGCTGGCTGGAGCTGGTGCCAGCTTGGGCAGCCTGGCTTTAAAGTCCATTATTCAATTTTTTTTTAAGACAGGGTCTTGCTTTGTTGCCCAGGCTGGGCTGCAGTGGTGTGATCTTTGGCTCATTGCAACTTCTGCCTCCCAGGTTCAAGTGATTCTCCTGCCTTAGCCTCCTGAGTAGCTGGGATTACAGGCGTGCACTACCACAAGTGGCTAATGTTTTTATTTTTGGTAGAGACGGGGCTTTACCATGTTGGCCAGGCTGGTCTGGAACTCCTGATCAACCTGCCTCGGCCTCCCAAAATGCTGAGATTACAGGTGTGAGCCACTGTGCCTGGCCTGATTCCAACCTTTTGATATATTTCCTTTGTAACAAAAGAAGGACACGTTTCTGGTGGGGAGCCCCAGATTGTAGACTCTTTAGATCTGTGCTATTTTATTTACTGGAGCCAAGTCCTGGGTGGGGAGACGAATACCTGGGCTCTGGTGTTAGCTCATTTTCTCCTGCCCAGGGAGTCACAGGCAGTCATGCAGGTTTTTTCCCAGAGTTTGTAGGTGATGGGATAATAATATTTGATCTGTTCGCTTTATAGCATCTTTGCAAGAATCCATGGAATACTCACAATTGGAATTAAAATTGTATAGCAGTAGGAAAAATAAGGTAGTGTCTGATATTCTTAGCACATAAAAGGGTAAAAAGATGTGATTTTCTCTAATACCTGTAACCAACTGCACCTGAATTAACATAGAAGCAGAAAACCAAATACCCCATGTTCTCACTTATAGGTGGGAGTGAAACATTGGGTACATAGGCCATAAAGATGAAGACAATAGACACTGGGGACTCCTACAGGGTAGAGGAAGGGAGGAGCAAGGGTTAGAAAACTACTTATTGGGTCCTATGCTTATTTCCTGGATGACAGAATCGATTGTACTTTAAACTTCAGCATCATGCAATACACCCATGTAATAAACCAGCAAGTATATCCTCTGCATCTAAAACAAAAGTTGAAATTAACAAAGAAAAGAAGAGACATGGCCAGGCAAGGTGGCTCATGCCTGTAATCCCAGCACTTTGGGAGGCGGAGGTGGTAGATCACCTGAGGTCAGGAGTTCCGGACCAGCCTGGCCAACATGGTGAAACCCCATCTCTATCAACAATGCAAAATATTAGCTGGGCATGGTGGCCGGCACCTGTAATCCCAACTACTCAGGAGCCTGAGGCAGCAGAATCAGTAGAATCACTGGAACCTGGGAGGTGGAGGTTGCAGTGAGCTGAGATCGTGCCACTGAACTCTAGCCTGGGCAAGAAGAGCAAAACTCCATTACGAAAAAAAAAAAAAAGAAGAGAAGGGACATGATTGCGCTAGGTTAGCGATAAACCCTAACCTCTCAGCAATTCAAAAGAACAGAATGTTTTTCTTACCTTATGCTGTGTGTCCACTTCAGGTCCAACAGGGGCTCTGCTTGTCCTAGTCACTCAGAGGCCTCGGCTGACAGAGACTCCATCTCAACACATGCTTCTGTGACCCAGCTGACAGTGAAAGGAGGATGGAGACCACAGACTGGACTGTCTGCTTTGGCCTAAAAGTGACACATGTCATTTTCACTCATACTTCATGGGCCAAAGCAGATCACGTGGCCATCCACAAGCTCAAGTGGGTGGAGCTAAGGAAGGCTTCCTGGAGGAGGTCCCC
This sequence comes from Sapajus apella, assembly GCF_009761245.1. Taxonomy (NCBI): domain Eukaryota; kingdom Metazoa; phylum Chordata; class Mammalia; order Primates; family Cebidae; genus Sapajus; species Sapajus apella. Next base: position 1,808,256 of record NW_022437030.1, read on the forward strand.
AAGGAAGGCAGGAACGAGCCTGGTGAGAGGCAGGGGAATCTGAATAGCGCGGCTCATGCCTGTAATCTTAGCTACTCAGAAGGCAGAGGCAGGAGGATATCTGGAAACCATGTGTTCAAGACCAGCCTGGGCAACATAGCAAGACTCTAAGAAAAAGATGAAGGGGAAATCATTTTCAGCAGAAAAAGCAGAAGACATAAAGGTCTGCAGGAGAGCTCTGTGGCCAGCAGTAAGAGATTCTGCAGGCCTGAGGCATGTTGGGGTGGGTGTGAGGATGAGCAGGCACAGCAGGAAGTAGGGCCAAAGGGCCATTGGACAGTGTGGCCCAAGGGCCATTGGAGAGTCTGGATTTCCTGAGAAGGCCATGGGGGCCATAGAGAGGCTGGTTAATTTTTTTTTTTTTTTCTCTTTAGTCTTGACTTGAAATTCATAAATTTGTTTTTTCTGAGACAGGGCTTCACTATGTTGCCCAGGCTGAACTCAAACTCCTGGGTTCAAGCCATCCTCCTGCCTCAGTCCCCCGCGGAACTACAGGTGTGAGCTATCATGCCCAGCTGCCATAGAAAGGTTTGAGGCAGGACAGTAACACAGCGAGGACCTCTGCCTGTAGGGTGAATTGGAGGGGAAAGGATTGAGAACAGAGAGACAGGTAGCACTTTGGGAGGCTGAGGCGGGTAGATCACTTGAGGTCAGTAATTCAAGAACAGCCTGGCCAATATGATACAATCCCATCTTTACTAAAAATACAAAAATTAGCTGGGCATGTTGGTGTGGTGTGTGCCTGTAATTCCAGCTACTCGGGAGGCTGAGGCAGGAGAATCACTTGAACCCGGGAGGTGGAGGATGCAGTGAGCTGAGATCAAACCACTGCACTCCAGTGGTTTGGGCAATAAGGGCAAGAGTGAAACTCTGTCTTAAAAAAAAAAAAAAGAGAGGAAAGACAGGTTGCTGATGCCATAGCTAGAGGGAGATGACAGAGCCTCAAACCCAGGTAATATTTGGGACATAGAAAGGAAAAAAACTGATCAGAGAGGTGATATGCAGAGGCAGCCTATAGGACTGGGTTTTTATGGAAAGTGGGAATAACACTGAACCTTTAAAAATGTCTAAGTTTCAAATGGCATGGAATGGCTGAGGTGTATTATTAATTCAGGATACTTATTCATGTCTATTATGGGTTCTTTCTGGGTGCTTGGAATACACAAGTGATAAAAAAGATTAAAAAAAAAGGTAATTCCCTGCCCTCATGAGGTTTATATTTTAGCGTGGGAGCAGGCAATAAATAACAAATCTAAATACATACATTATACACTATATTAAAAAGTAGACCATGTCGGGGGAAGGGCAGAGAAAGGGTGGTCGGGACAGTTGGGAAGGGAGGGGTGTCGATATTTTAAGTAGGGCAGTTAAAAAAGATCTCACTGAGGATGGGCTCAGTGGCTCACACCTGTAATTCTAGCACTTTGGCGCAGATACTCGGGAGGCTGAGGAGGGAGGATTGCTTGAGTCCAGGAGTTTGAGGTTGCAGTGAGCTATGATTGTGCCACTGCACTCCAGCCTGGGTGACAGAGTGAGACCATGTCTCAGAAAAAAGAAAAAAGAAAAAAAAAGTGAAAAAAGAGAATGTCTCATTGAGAGGTGACATTTGAGAAGAGTCTTGAAGGAGGCAAGAGTAACGGAGAGGGTGCGTTCTCCACTCCGGAGGCTTGACTGAGGGGGGAGGCAGGCAGCATGACTTCCTGGAAATGTACCACACACTTATCCTTCCATCTCATTTGCCAGGACTGAGTTGCCAGGACCCAACCATCTCTGACTCCAGGGAAGACTGGGCCATGCAGGCAGGGGAGATGGATGCCAGGCCAGGCATCTGCTGCCCCAGAAAGTGACAGCTGAGCTGGGTGTTGGCGAATGAATGCAGGGGCTTATTTCAGTGAGTAGAGATGATGAGGGGCATTCCATGCAGAGGAAATGGAAAAGAATGTTTAGGAAGATATACACTGGATGGAGTGACCGGAAGTAAGTGTGTGTGTGTGTGTGTGTGTGTGTGTGCGCGTGTGCACGCACGTGTAAGGGTGAAGCAGACACAGAGGTCACAGACTCACGTACTATCAGAGCTGAGGCAGGAAATGAATGAAGCCGGGAGAGATTAAGCTACAGGGAATGGTGGAGACTGGAATCTTGGCATGCTCAGCTCCCATATGAAGTGCGTAGCTGTGATTTTGCTTCAAGTCATATAAGAGTATAGGACCATTCAACCATTGTGGAAGACAGTGTGGCAATTCCTCAAGGATCTAGAAATAGAAATACCATTTGACCCAGCAATCCCATTACTGGGTTTATACCCAAAGGATTATAATCATTCTATTATAAAAATGCATGCACGGGTATGTTTATTGCAGCACTGTTCACAACAGCAATGGCTTGGAACCAACCCAAATGCCCATCAATGATAGACTGGATAAAGAAAATGTGGCACAAATACACCATGGTATACTATGCAGCCATAAAAAAGATGAGTTCATGTCCTTTGCAGGGATATGGATGAAACTGGAAACCATCATTCTCAGCAAACTGACACAAGAACAGAAAACCAAACGCCACATGTTTTCACTCATAAGTGGGTGTTGAACAATGAGAACACATGGACACAGGGAGGGGAACATCACACACTGGGGTCTGGGGAGTAGGAGGCTAGGGGAGGAATAGCAGAGGGTGGGGAGATTGGGGAGGAATAGCATTAGGAGAAATATCTAATGTAGATGACGGGGCGACGGATGCAGCAAACCACCACCAGGGCACGTATATACCTATGTAACAAACCTGCATGATCTGCACAGGTACCCCAGAACTTAAAGTATAATAGAAAAAAGGAATATAGGACCAAGGGGGATGGATAGTCTAATTTCTTCTGAGCAGCCAGGAAATCGATTTTTATGTAAAACCCTCCAGTTTTAACTAATTAAAAATTTTAAGTATGCTAAGTGAATATGTCAGTAGGTTGAACATGATCCATAAATTTGTGGTTTGTGTAGGGTAATAAAGAATATATGGGGTGGTCCCACAGTTCATTGCTGGGATCAAGCTAAATGAAATATCTCATAGGGCAACAGTGGCAAGTTGAAAAGGAGGAGGAGGCTAGTTAGCCACTTATGACTGATCACTTTGTTTCAGGGTTTCATTCTAAGCTTTGTTGGTTCAGAAATTCTTCCAGGAGCAGTGGCTCAGTCTGGGCATGGTGGCTCACACCTGTAATCCCAGCACTTTGGGAGACTGAGGTGGGCCTATCACTTGAGGTCAGAAGTTCGAGATCAGCCTGGCCAACATGGTGAAACCCTGTCTCTACTAAAAACACAATAATTAGCCTGGCGTAATGGTGCATGACGATAGTCTTAGCTACTTGGGAGGCAGAGGTTAGAGAATCGCTTGAATCAAGGAGGTGGAGGTGGCAGTGAGCTGAGCTTGCACCATTGCACTCCAGCCTGAGCGACAGAGTGAGACTCTGTCTCATTAAAAAAAAAAAAAGGAAAGAAATTCTGCTGTTCTTTTCTCAACACTGAGTGAGCAGACTCAATAGGACTGTTTTACACTAACTATCAGTCAGGATGGGCTAAGCACTACTCCAGTAACAAATAATCTCCAAACCTCAGCAGCTTCACACAACAAAGCTGTGTTTCTTGCTTATGCTACACATCCAGTACAGGTCAGCAGAGGGGTTCTGTTCATTGTTGTGCCCCTGGAATCCAGGCTGATAGTCTCCATTTCAACCATTACAGAGGAAGGAAAAGAGCTGTAGCAAATCCCTCACCATCTCTTCAACTTTCTCCCTGGAAGAGACCCATGTTGTTCCACTCCCTTTTCATTGACGAAAGCAAGTCACATGGACTCAACTAATTTCAAAATAGTGGAAATGCAATCCTAGCAGGTTCTTGGGAGGAGAGAAGAACTGGGATATTTGGGGTCAACCCTAATTACTACCCTGCCAAACATGCTTACAGGAGGTACATGGACAAACCATGAGACACATGGTAGATCCAGCTCAGACTCCTGTGCTCCTTAACGGGCACATTTTCTCCTGGTCAGCAGATCTTTGTGGGAGGCGCAGCCAGGTGGACCATCCTCATGGCCGGTGGCATCCCCTGAGCCTCTAGCTCTACTTTAAAGTAAGTGCCTAGGTAAGTTTCCTATACCCTCTGCTGTCTGATCCTCGACAGTGTCCAAGACCACACAGGCTCCTGTGTTTCTGCCCCAGCTTCCTGAGTTGCCCCACACACATTCCCTTTGTGCAAAGACCATTCTGTCAGCTGTTTATGTCTTTTTCAAAAAATTGAGAAAGGGTCTTGCTTTGTCACCCAGGCTGGAGTGTAGTGGCGCAAACATGGCTCACTGCAGCCTGGACCCTACTGGCACACCACCATGCTCAGCTAATTTTTTGATTTTTTTTTTTTCCTAAAGACAGGGTCTCACCTTGTTGCCCAGGCTGGTCTTGAACTCCGGGGCTCAAGCAATCCTCCCAAAGTGTTGGGATTGTAGGTGTGCGCCACTGTGCCTAATCTGTTTATATTTTTCTAGATCCATTCACAACCAGACAACACTGTGGTTTTTTTAATTGGATTTGGGATATTCTAGAGACTTGTCAATTTTTAATATATTTTATATAGAAGCACTTCTTGGCCACGAGTAATATCCTTTTTTTTTTTTTTTTTTCCATCCAGTGACTTGTAAATCAAAATGAGTAATGTCTTCAGGTGTTTAAACCTGTTTCTTACTTTTTGCCTTCTTTTCCCCTCATTTTACTTTCAAACTTTGATGTTTCCTTTGTAATCCCAGCCTGATTCTTCCAGCCACGTCTCTCGTATTGAATTCGCCATCTTCTCTCATCCTGCACTTAAGCCCTGTGACAGGCTAGCTTGTGTCTTCCCAAAATCCATATGTGGAAGTCCTAACCCCCAGTACCTCAGAATGGGACTGTGTGTGGACACAGGGCCTTTAAGGAGGTGATTAAGGCAAATGAGATCATGTGGGTGAGCCCTAATGCGATATGACTGCTGTTCCTGTAAGAAGACATTAGGATGCTGACTAGCACAGAGGAAAGGCGACGTGAGGACACGGGGAGAAGACGGCGTGTAAGAGCCAAGGAGGGAGGCCTCAGAAAAAACTGGTCCTGCTGATCTTGGCCTTCCAGCCCTTAGAACTAGGAGAAAATAAATTTCTGTTGCTTAAGTCACTCAGTCTGTAGTATTTTTGTTGTGGCAGTCCCAGCAAACTAATATAAGCCTCCTTCCCTCCCTCCCAAAAAATGACCTTAATCCAGATTGAGTATATACAGTGGAGGCTCTTATTGAAAAATGGGATCTGGGTGGACAAGTGTTACTGTAATGTTGAGGCCTGAGAGGAGCACATGCCTTCCCAATGATCGCCTTGGATTGCAGTGGTGATGAGTTCAAAGGGTGTTTCGCAAAGTGTGGTAAATACACAGGTGGTACAGAAAATAAGGTTAACAGTCACAGGGATCAGCATTATGTACACAGTTGGCCCTCTCTATATTCATGGGTTCTGCATCTGTAGATTTAACCAACCAGGAATTGCATCGTACAGATTTTATTTAGTTAATTAATTAATTTGAGACAGGATCTTTCTCTGTCACCCAGGCTGGAGTGCAGTAGCATGATCTTGGCTCACTGCAACCTTCGCCTCCTGGGCTCAAGTGATTCTCCTACCTCAGCCTCCTGAGTAGCTGGGACTACAGGTGGGAGTCACCACACCTGGCTAGTTTCTTATAGCTTCTTCTCGTAGAGATAGGGTTTCATCATGTTACCCAGGCTGATCTGTCTTGAACTCCTGGACTCAAGCAATCTGCCCACCTTGGCCTCCTGAAATGCTAGGAATACAGGTATGAGCCATCCTGCCCAGCCTGTACAGATTTTATATTTTGTCATTACTGTAAAAAATACAGCATAATAATTATTTATATGTAGAATTATTTATGTGTAGAATTATTTATATTATTTATAATTATATATAATTGTATTAGGTATTATAAGTAATCTATAGATGATTGAAAGTGTATAGGACGATGTACATAGGTTATATGCAAATACTACACCATTTTATGTAGGGACTTGAGCATCTGCAGATTTTAGTGTCTGCGGGGGGTCAGGAGTGTCCTGGAATCAATCCCCTGTGAGGAGTGATTATATATATTTTAAATTAGAAAAAATATATTATTAACATGTCAAACCCATTCTTTTCGTTGTTATTATTTTCTAATGAAGAGCTAAGTTAAAAAACAGGTAACCAATTTAAAGTTGATTTAAAAATTAGTTGGGTGGTCCAGGCACAGTGGCTCATGCCTGTAATCCCAGCACTTTGAGAGGCCTAGGTAGGCAAATCACCTGAGGTCAGGAGTTTGAGACCGGCCTCGCCAATATGGTGAAACCCTGTCTTTACTAAAAATACAAAAAAATTAGCCAGGCACGGTGGCATGTACCTGTAATCCCAGCTACCCAGGAGGCTGAGGCAGGAGAATTGCTGGAACCTGGGAGGCGGAGGCTGCAGTGAGCTGAGATTGCACCACTGCACTCCAGCCTGGGTGACAGAGCGAGACTCTGTATAAAAAAAAAATAATAATTAGTTGGGTGATAAGTGAATATAGTGAAATAGTCTTGCAAATAATGAAGGCATAGTAAAATGACTGACATCTGGGAAATGCTGAGCTAGGGCCTGACTGTGTTTCTGGGAAGATGAGTGTGTGTTGGTACAGGCCCTTCCACATGTGCCCTTTCAACCTGCTACATGCCCGGTTATAGTTCTGAATGAACATTAATTCAGAATGATTTGATACAGTATGATTGTAGCTGCTCCAAACTTCTAATTCCAATATAGATTGAATTGCATGGTCTTTCATATTCCAGAGGGAAAGAGGAAATGGCCAGGGAAAAGGATATGGACTGTAAGACCGGGAATTACTATTTAATAAGGCAGCCCTTTGTGCAGGCACACACATGCAGAGAGAGAGAAAGCTGCCCTGGTAAGATCATTGAGGAAATGAGAGAAGAGAAAATGCAAGAGGAGTGGGGCCAGATGCCAAGCCCTTAGGATCCCTTGGCCCTTAACAATCAGCAAAGGGCTTAGATGCTTGTCCTCTTGATTACTCCGAACTACATCTTGTAATTACCAACTTCAGTCAAGAAACACTAAACTGTTTATCCTTGACTGTTTATCCTTCAGAAGCTCCCTTCAAAATCCTCTTTGGCCTGGCTCCTGCCCTCATCATGTCTTTAAATTGCCCTCTCAAAAGCTACCAGGGCTCTCGGTGATTGTCTCAATTTTGCAGACAAGGAGACCAGGGATAGCCAAAGAGAAGCTACATCCTTAACTAAGGCTGCTTGGCTAGTTGGGGACAAAGCTGAGGGGCTCTTCTTTCTTTAGTCTAGGGGTTGTTGCTACATAGAATTTATTATTTTAATAAAAAAATGAAAAATTGTATAGATTTATGGTATACAACATGAAACTTTGATATATGTATCCTTTCTGGAATAATTAAATCAAACTAATTGACATATCCATCACCCCACACACTTATTTTTATGAGAGCATTTTAAATTTACTCTTTCAGCAATTATCAAGTATAGAATACATTATTATTTACCACAGTCACCATGCTGTGCAATAGATCTCCAGGATTTATTCTTCCCGTCTAAATGAAATTTTAGGTCTTTTTTTAAACCAATATCTCTTCATTTTTTCCTCCTCATCTTCAGCACCTGGTAACCACCAATCTACTCTCTGATTCTATGAGTTCCACTTTTTTTCATTCCACATAAAAGTGAGATCATGCAGTATTTGCCTTTCTGTGTCTGGCTTATTTCACTTAGCATAATGTTCTCTAGCTTCATCTATGTTGTCACAAATGACAAGATAGCCTTCTTTTTATAGGACATATAGTATTCCATTGCATATATATGTCACCTTTTCTTCATTTTGATGGATGCTTACATAGATTTTATATTTTGGCTATTGTAATCATGCTGCAATGAACATGGAAGTACAGATATTTCTTTGACATACTGATTTCATTTTCTTTGGATGTATAACTAATCATGGGATTGCTGGATCATGTAGTTGCTCTATTTTTAATTTTTTTTAGGAGCCTCCATACTGTTTTCCATGGAGACTATACTAGTTTACATTTCCACCACAGTGTGCAGTGTTCACTGGAGAGTCCTTCACCATGACAATGCCCCTGCTCATTCCTCTCGCCCAACAAGGCCAGTTTTGTGACAGTTCCAATGGGAAATCATCAGGCATCCATCTAGTGTCCTGATTTGGCTCCTTCTGATGTCTTTTTTTCCCTAATCTTAAACAAATGTTTACAGGACACGCTTTGTTTTCAGTTAATAATGTAAAAAAGACTGCGTTGACATGGTTCAATTCTTAGAACCCTTAGTTCTTTAGGGATGGACCAAATAGGTGGTATCATTGCATACAAAAGTGTCTTGAATTTGGTGGAGCTTATGTTGAGAAATACAGTTTATATTTGAATTTGTTTTAGATTTATATTATTTTACATCTTAATTGACAAATAATAATTGTACATATTCATGAAGTACATAGTGATGTTTCCATACATGTAATATTTAGTGATTAGATCAGGGTAGTTAGCATATCCATCACTCAAACATTTATCATTCCTTTGTGTTGGGAATGTTTAATATCTTCCTTCTAGCTATTTGGGAAAAAAATCTATCTATCTATCTATCTATCTATCTATCTATCTATCTATCTATCTATCTGTCTGTCTATCTATTTATTATCTATCTATCGTCTATTATCTATCTATCTATCTATCTGTCTATCTATCTATCAATCAATCAATCATCTATCTATCTCTAACTATAATCATTCTATAGTGTTATAGAATGCTAGAATTTATTTCTGCTATCTAGCTGGAATTTTGTGTCCTGTTCTCCCTTTTCTCTACCCTTCCCAGCCTCTAGTATTCTTTGTTCTACTTTTTACTTTTATGAGATCAACATTTTTTTTAAGCTTCCATATATGGCTGAGAACATGTGGTGTTTAATTAACTTTCTGTTCCTGGCTTATTTCACTTAACATAATTTCCTCCAGTTTCACCTATTTGCTGCAAATAACAATACCTTATTCTTTTTTATAGCTGAATAGCATTTCACTGTGTATATTATATGTACCACATTATCTTTATCAATTCATCTGTTGCTGGACATCTATGTTGATTCCATATCTTGGCTGTTATGAATGGTGTTGCAATAAACATGAGGGTGCAAATGTCTCTATGATATAAAGATTTCCTTCCCTTTGGATAAATTACCAGTAATGGAATTGCTGGATTATATAATAGCTCTATTTGCAGTTTTTTTGAGAAGCCTCCATATTGTTTTTCATAATGACTGTAGTAGTTTACATTCCCATCAACAGCGTATAAATTCTCTTCTCCCTATATCCATACCAGCAGTTTTTATTTTTTATCTTTATGATAATAGCCATTGTAGCTGGGGTGAGATGATACCTCATTGTGGCTTAGAATGAGATTTCCCTGATGATTAGTGATGTTGAGCATTTTAAAGTATATTTGTTGGGCATTTGTACATTTTCCTTTGAGAAACATCTGTTCAGATCATTTGTCCATTATTTTTGTTATTTCACTGTTTATACATTTGAGTTCCTTGTATATTCTGGGTATTAATATGCTGTTAGATGAGTAGTTTGCAAATATTTTCTATTCTGTTGTCTTTTCACTCTGTTGATTGTTTCCTTTGCTATGCAGAAACTTTTTTAGCTTAATGTAATATCATTTGTATATTTTGCTTTTGTTGCCTGTGATTTGAGGTCTTATCTATAAAATCTTTTCTTAGACCAATGTCCTAAATCATTTTCCTTATGTTTTATTCCGGTAGTTTTATCATTTTGGGTCTTACATTTAGGTCTTCGAATCATTTTATTTTTTTTAATAGGGTGAGAAGTGGGGATCTAGTTTTATTCTTCTGCATATAGATATCCAGTTTTCCCAGCAGCATTTATTGAATAGACTGTCCTTTTCCCAGTGAGTGTTTTAGACACTTTTGTCAAAAATCAGTTGGCTGTATATACATGGATTAATTTTTGAGTTCCCTATTCTGTTGCATTGGGCTATATGTCTATTTTTATGCCAATACCATGCTGTTTTGGTTGCTACAGCATTGTACTTGTTTTGAGGTCTGATAATATATCTCTAGCCTTGTTCTTTTTGTTCAGGATCGTTTTGGCTATTTTGTTTTTTTTTCTTTTCTGAGACAGAGTCTTGCTCTCTTGCCAGGCTAGAGTACAGTGGTGCAGTCTCAGCTCACTGCAGCCTCTGCCTCCAGGGTTCAAGTGATTCTTCCACCTCAGCCTCCTGAGTAGCTGGGACTACAGGCGTATGCCACCACACCTGTCTAATTTTTGTATTTTTTTTTAGTAGAGACGGGGTTTCACTGTGTTGGCCAGGATGGTCTCAATCTCTTGGCCTCTTGATCTGCCCGCCTGGTTTATACACATTTTAGGATTTTTAAAAAATTTCTGTGGAGAACCTTATTAGTATTTTGATAGGGATTGCATTAAGTCTGTAGATTGCTTTGGATAGTGTTGTCATTATAACAATATTAATTTTTCAATCCATGAGCGTGGATTTTTTTCCATTTGCTTGTATTCTCTTCAATTTAATTGGTGTTTTGTGGTTTTCTTTGTAAAAGAAACTGCTTGGTTAAATTGATTCCTAGGTGTGTTAATTTTTTTTTGTAGCTCTTATAAATGAGATTGCCTTCTTCATTTCTTTTTCAGCTAGTTTGTTGTTTATGTATAGAAATGCTGCTATTTTTAAATATTAATTTTGTATCTGCAACTTTTACTGAATTTGTTGATTAGTTCGGGATTTTTTTTGGTACGATCTAGGTTTTTCACGTATAAGATCATGTTGTGTGCCAACAGGGACAACTTGATATCCTTTTTTCCAGTTTGAATGTCCTTTCTTTCTTTCTCTTGCCTAATTGCTCTGGGTAGGAACTTCCAGTGACAAGTTGAATAAGAATAGTGAGAGTGAGCATCCTTGTCTTGTTCCAGTTCTTTGAAGAAAAACTTTCAGCCTTTTCCCATTAAGCACTGGATAAGTGATAATGGACTTTATTATTTGAGGTACTTTCCTTCTATAACTAATTTATTAAGATTTTATTATTATAAAGAGATATTGGTCAGGAGTAGTGGCTCGTGCCTGTAATCCCAGTACTTTGGGAGGCCAAGGCGCGGGGATCATGAGGTCAGGAGTTCAAGACCAGCCTGGCCAACATGATAAAACCCTGTCTCTACTAAAAATACAAAAATTAGCCAGGGATGGTGATGCATGCCTGTAATCCCAGCTACTTGGGAGGCTGAGGCAGAATTGCTTGAACCCATAAGGCAGAGTTCGCAGTGGGCCAAGATCACACCACTGCACTCCAGCCTGGGTGGCAGAGCAAGACTCCATCTTGGGGAAAAAGAGAAAAAAAAAATTAAAGAGATATTAAATTTTTTCATGAGCTTTTTTTGCATATATTGAGATGATTATATGGTTTTGCCCTTCATTCTATTGATGTGATGTATGAAGTTTATTGATTAGCATATATTGAACCATCCTTGCATTCCCAGGATAATTCCAAGTTGATCACAGTGTATTATCTTTTGGATGTATTGTTGGATTTGGTTTGATAGTATTTTGTTGAGGACATTTGTGTCTATGTTTATCAGGGATGTTGGTCTGTATGTTTTTTTGTTATGTCCTTTTCTAGTTTTCTAGTTCAGGGTTATGTTTTCTTTGTAGAATGAGTTAAAAAGAATTCTCTTTTCTTCAATGTTAGGGACTAGTTTAAAATATTTGGTATTAATTCTTTTTTAAGGATTTGGCAGAATTCAGTAGTGAAATCCAACAGAGAAAAATTCTGGACTTTTCTCTGTTGGGGGACTTTTTATTCCTGATTTATTATTGATACTTGCTATTGGTCTGTTCAGACTTTATATTTCTTCTTGGTTCAATCTTGATATGTCATATTGTCCAGGAATTCATCCATTTCCTCTAGGTTTTTGAATTTATTTGTGTATTGTTGTTCATAATAGTCTCTAATAATACTTTGTATTTCTGTGGTATATGTTGTAATGTCTTCATTTCTAATTTTCTTTGAGTGTTCTTTTTTTCTTAATCTAACTAATGATTTGTTGATTTTATCTTTTCAAAAAACATTTTTTTTTCTGTTTAATTGATCTTTTGTATTTTTTTTTAGTCTCAATTTAGTTTTATTTCCCCTCTTATCTTTATTATTTCCTTTCTTCTAATTTTGGTTTGGTTTGTTCTTGCTTTTTTAGTTCCTTAAGGTACATGATTAGATTGTTTTTGTTTTTGTTTGTTTGCTTGTTTTTGAGAAGGGTCTTGCTCTGTTGCCCTGGCTAGTCTCAAGCTCCTGGGCTCAAGCAATCCTCCCACTTAGCCTCCCAAAGAGCTGGGATTATAGGCATGAGCTACTGCACCTGGACTATTAAGTTGTTTATTTAAAATCTTTTTAGTTTTTTGATGTAGGCACTTATTGCTATAAACTTGCCTATAAACCTATAATAAACCTGGACTATTAAGTTGTTTATTTAAAATCTTTTTAGTTTTTTGATGTAGGCACTTATTGCTATAAACTTGCCTATAAACCTATAATAGTGCTTTTGCTGTATTATGACCTTATTAATCCCATAGATTTTGGTGTTGTGTTTCTATTTTTATTTGTTTCATGAAATCTAAAAATTTTATTCTTAATTTGTGTTTTTACCCATTGCTCATTCAGGACCATGTTGTTTAATATCCATGTATATCTATAGTTTCAAATGTTCTTTTACTATTGATGTCTAGTTTTATTCCATTGTGGTCAGGTAAAATACTTGATACAATTTTGATTATTTAAAAAAATATTTGAGACTGCTTTGTATCCTAATATATGGTTAATCGCAGACAATGTTCCATATAATGATAAAAAGAATGTGTATCTATAGTTGTTGAGTTAAATGTTCTTTAAATGTCTGTTATGTCCATTTGGTCTATTGTACAGTTTAAATTTGATGTTTTGGTCCCCAACTATTATTGTATTGGGATTTATCTTTCCCTTTAAATCTAATAATATTTGCTTTATATATGTAGGTATGCTGCTGTTGGGTGCAGATATATCTACAATTTTCATATTCTCTAACTGAATTGATCCCTTTATTATTATAGAATGTCTTTCCTTGTCTTTTTAAACAGGTTTTAACTTGAATTCTGTTTTGTCTAATGTAAACACAGCTACTTCTGCTCACTTTGGTTTCCATTTGCACAAAATATCTGTTTCCATCCCTTCATTTTTAGTCTGTGTGTGCATCTTTATAGGGTGAGTTGAGTTTCTTGTAGGCAGCATATATTTGGGTCTCATTCTTCTTTTTTGAGATGGAGTCTTACTCTGTCACCCAGGCTGGAGTGCAGTGGCACAATCTTGGCTCACTGCAACCTCCACTTCCTGGGGTTCAAGCAATTCTCCTGCCTCAGCCTCCCAAGTAGCTGGTGCTACAGGCACATGCCAACATGCCTGGCTAGTTTTTGTATTTTTAGTAAAGATGGGATTTCACCATGTTAACCAGGATGGTTTTGATCTCCTGACCTCATGATCTGCCCACCTTTGCTTCCCAAAGTGCTGGGATTTCAGATGTAAGCCACTGTGTCTGGCCAGGTCTAATGTTTAAATCTATTCAACCAGCCTGTATCTTATAAATGGAGAATTTTATCTATTTATATTTAGGATTATTATTGATAAGTGAAGACTTATTCCTATAATTTTATTGATTGTTTTTTGAAGTTTTATATATCCTCTGTTCCTTATTTCCTCTCTTACTGTTTGTATTTTTGGTTGGGTAATTTTCTGTAATGATAAGGTTTGATTCTTTTCTCTCTTTTTTTTTCTGTATTAAGTTTTATAGGGTCTCATGTTTTCATGTTGGTGGTTATCATCTTTTCACTTCCAGATTTAATATTCCCTTGAGCATTTTTTTCTTTCTTTTTTTTTTTTCCTTGTGCTTTTGACCTCCAAAACCCAAACTTACAAGGAGAGACCATTTTTTTTTTCCTGTAAGGTCAGTCTATTGGTAATGAATTCCCTTAGTTTTTGCTTGTCTGTGAAATATTTTCTTATTTTTTGAAAGAAAGCTTTACTGTGTATAATATTCTTGGATTTCAGGTATTTTTGCTTTAGTACTTTGAATATATCATCCCATTTTCTCCTGGTTAGTAAGGTTTCAGCTGAGAAATTTACACTGTTAGTCTAATTAGGATTCCCTTATATATGACTTGACTTTTATCTTGCTGCTTTTAGAATTCTTTGTCTTTGACTTTTGGCATTTTAACTATAATGTGCCTCAGAAAGGGCTTGTTTCAGTTGAATGTATTTGGGATTCTTTTAGCTTTTTGGACCTGGATATCCATCTCCCTCCCAAGACCTGGGAAGTTTTCTACTATTATTTCCTATTCTTTCTTTCTCTTTTTTCCTTTCTTCCTTCCTTCCTCCTTCCCTCCCTCCCCTTTTACCTTCCCTTCTCTTCCCTTCCCTTCCCTTCCCTTCCCTTCCCTTCCCTTCCTTTCTTTTCCTTCCACATCTTTCCATCCTTTCCATCTTCTCTCTTTCTTTCTAGATGAATTCTTGCTCTGTCACCCAGGCTGGAGTATAGGGGCATGATCTTGGCTTACTGAAACCTCTGACTCCTGGGCTCAAATGATCCTGCCACTTCAGGTCCCCAAGTAGAAAGGTATGTGCCTCCACTTCTGGCTAATTTTTGCATTTTTTGTAGAGACAGAATTTTGTCATGTTGCCCAGGCTAGTTGTAAACTCCTGGCCTCAATAAATCCACCTGCCTTGACCTCCCAAAGTGTTGGGATTACAGGTGTGAGCCACCACATCTGGCCCTATTATTTCATTAAATATGTTTTCCTCACTTTTCCCCTTCTCTTCTTTTGGAATGTCCATAATATTAATACTAATATTCATTCATTTAATGATGTCTCTTAAATCTTGCAGGCTTTCTTCATTATTTAAAATTTTTGTTTCTTTTTTGTTTTTTTTTGGTCTGCTTATGTTTTGTCAAAAGATTTGTCTTCAAGTTTATAAATCCCTTCTTCTGCTTGGTCCAATGTGCTGTTTAAGCTCTCAATTGTATTTTTTATTTCATTCATTGAATTCTTCAGCTCTAGGATTTGTTTGGTTATTTTTTATGGTGTCAATCTCTGTTGAATTTCTCATTAAAATCATGAATTGTTTTTCTGATTTCATTGAATTGTCTATCTGTATTCTTTTGTATCTCACTGAATTTTCTTAGGATTATTATTTTGAATTCTTTTTCTGGTATTTTATGTATTTTTTTATTTTTTATAATTGCATTCTGTTACTGGAGAGTTATTGTTTTCTTTTGGAGGTGCCACATTTTCTTGCTTTTTCATGTTTGACATGTCCCTATGTTGATTTTTATGCATCTGTTAAAAAAGCCACCTCTTCCAATTTTATGGAGTAGGTTTTGTAGGGAAATACTTATTTGTACGAATGGATCTTGAGGAGTCAGTTTGGTGGAATGCATTGGACTTTATTCTAGTTGGATGCAGTAGTGTAGTCTTTGTGTAGTTTCCTTAGCTGTAAGTCACACTAGTGGCATTTGTTGTTTCTCAGTGGCATATATTGAGAGTCTGTGGTGACAGTAGTGTGGCTTTTCCAGGGGTGGGCTCACAGGGGTTTCTCAACTTGGGGTTTGCATGCACATGGTGGGTTGGCCAACTTGGAATCTGGCTTCCTGGGATTGGGGCCATGGGGCTGTTATTCTGGCCAGGAATATAGGCATGCAGTTGCTCAGTCGACCTGGGGATATGCCTGCTGGGGTGGCCTGTAGGGCTGTTTCTCAGGGATGGAATGTAGGTACATGGCTGTTTGGCTGGCCTAGGTTCGTGTCTGCTGAGGGAGGCCCATGGGGCTATTTCTCAGGTCCAGGACATAGGCACACAGCTGCTTGGCTGGGAGCATTTCTGTGGAGGGTGGCTCACGGGGGCTGTTTAGTAGGCTTGGGATATGGGCATGGGATTTCTTAATTGGCCTGAGGGCATGTCTGCTGGGTTATGGTCCATGGGGCTATTTCTCAGGTCTGGGTTGTGGGCTCTTGGCTATTTGGTAGGCCTGGGGGTGTGCCCACCAGAGGTGGACTGTGGGACTGTTTCTCAGGCCATTATAGGGGCACAGGACCATTGGACTGGCCAGGGCATATCTGTGGGGTTTAAGGGTGCTGTAGAGCTGTTTTTCATGTCCTGAGCATGGATGTATAACCATTCCACTGGCCTGGGGGCATGTAAACTGCTTAGAGACCCAGGGGCCTCTTCTGCTTGTGGGAGGGTGTACTACAGGTTGGCTGGCTCAGATGCAGGCTTGCCCTGGGCAGGACTGGCAGTCTGTTCCTCTGGCTGGAGGTATGGTTTGGAAGTGGCTTTCCCTGCTGTGCAGGACCAGAATCACAGCCAGTCTTGGACCAAATTTCCATGCAACTGAGGTTGTGGTGTTCAGCCATAGGAGTGAGCTTGGCATAATGAAGATGGAGCCCTAGTGTTGGAGAGGTGCAGTGCCTACTGGCCCCCAGAGCAGGGTGCATATCAGCCAAGGCTTTGGTCTAGGTGCTGTGCTGCAGAAGCTTGGCTCACAGGGGATTGGTGAAGAGTGGGGAATGTGCACCTTGTGCTCCTAATCTGGGGCAATGAAGCTATGTGAATTCCTCTGGCTTTTTCCTGCTGACAGGGGACATAATGGGAATGGGAATGAACTCCAAGGTGAGAAGAGTGGAACCGCTTTGCAATTTTCTGCGCATACTCATGCAGGCCCGGTTGAGCTTTGAAGGCTTGCATCTTTGAATGCTTTTTAATCAAGTTTTTTTTTTTTTTGGTTGTGGAGTTACAGGAATTTGTTTTGTGTTCTTTTATGATATAGTCAGTATGGTGGGGCCACAAGAGAAAACAGGAGAGGCTCAGGATAAATCAAAGGTTGTTATATTTACAACTCCTAAAGACAGGAGGATTGGCATAGTATGCCATGCAGGGCCACATGGGAAAGATACCAGGGTGATCAGAAGACAGAAGACAGACCAAGGGAAAAGCATTAGGCCAGAGCCTTTGTTGGGGTTCCCATGGGAAAGACAAAGCAGGGCAGTGTGAACAATTTAGGAATGGCTAATTTGAACACTTTCAGTGGGCTTTGGACTCTAGGAGTGGTCATGTTTGTCTGGCACCTGGCCCTGGAACAATTAAGTCAGAGGAATATTGCTTCTTGGGATGTACAAGGCTGACAGAGGAGGCATGGCTCTAGAATTGTTAGTTTGTGCGTCTGGGGCGATTGCTATCTCCAAGAATTGACTAGTTAGAAAGTCTCTCTTCAGCTAGAAAGGTAATTTTTAAAGATGTCAAAACATTATAATATGTAGAAAATTAAAATATATACATTTATATATACATAATACAGAGTTATTTATATGTTCTAGACATTAACCCCAGATAAATACATAATTTGCAAATGTTTTCTCTCATTTTATGGGTTGCTTCTTCACACTGTTGACAGTGTTTTTTATACACAAAAGTTTTTACTTTTGATGAGGTTTAGTTTATCTATTTTTTTCTTTTGTGGCCTGTGCTTTGGTCTCACATCCAAGAAATTATTGACAAATCCAGTCAAAAAGTTTTCTCTCTGTGTTTTCTTCTGGTTTTCTAGTTTTAAGGTTTATATTTAGGTCTTTGATTCATTTTAAGTTAATTTTTGCATATGGTTTTAGGTAAGGGTCCAAACTCATTCCTTTGCATGTGTATGTCCAGTCTTTCCAATACCATTTGTTGAAAAGGCTGCCCTTTCTCCATTGTGTGGTGATATAGCTTGGTTGTGTCCCCCCACTCAAATCTCATCTTGAATTATAGTTCCCATAATCCCCACCTAGTGGGGATTGAATCATGAGGGTGGTTACCCCCATGTTGTTCTCCTGATAGTAAGTGAGTTCTCAGGAGATCTGATGATTTTATAAGGGGCTTTCCCCCCTTCACTCTGTACTTCTCTCCTTTGCAGCCCTGTGAAGAAGGACTTGTTTGCATCCCCTCCTGACCTGATTGTAAGTTTCCTGAGGCCTCTCCAGCCATGTGGAATTGTGAGCCAACTAAACCTCTTTATAAATTAACCAATCTCAAGTATTTCTTCATAGCAGCATGAGAATGGACTAATACATGTAGTCTTGGAACCCTTGCAGAAAATCATTTAATCATATATGGGAGGTTTTATCTCTGGGATCTCTATTCTATTTCATATATCTGTCTTTCTGCCAGTAAGATACTTTTTGGTTATTGTAGCTTTGTAATATGTTTTGAAGTCAGGATGTGTGAGGTCTTTTCTTGTTCAAGATTGTTTGGCCATTTGGGGATCCTTTGAGATTTTACATTAAGTTTTTTTATATTTATGAAAATGTGCCATTGGGATTTTGATAGAGATTGTATTGAATCTGAGAATAGCTTTGGTTAGTCTAGACATTTTAACAATATTAAGTCTTCCAATCATAAATATAAACTTCATTTCTATTTATTTGTATCTTCTTTAATTTCTCTTAGTAATATTTTGTAGTTTTTGGTGTACAAGTCTTTTGCCTCCTTGATTACATTTATTTCTAAGTATTTTATTATTTTTGATGCTGTTGTAAATGGGATTACTTTCTTGATTTTCTTTTCTAATTGTTCATTGTTAATATATAGAAATGCAACTAATTTTTATGTATTAATTTTGTATTATGCAACTATGTTAAATTAGTTTATTAGTTCTAACAGTTAAAAAAATTTTTAACAATGTATTCTATTTAGCCCTCTATATTCAAAATATTTCAATGTGCAATCAAATAAAAATTATTAGTAATTTTAAATTTTGATTTTAGCAATTAGAATCTTCTCTCTTGTTTTTCTTAGTCAATCTAGATAAAGGTGTGTCAATTTTACTGATATTTTTGAAGAATCAACTTCTGGTTTTATTGATTTTCTCCATTGTTTTTCTATTCTCTATTTTTATTTATATCTGCTCTAATCCTTATTATTTCCTTTGTTCTGCTAGCTTTGGGTTTAGTTTGTTCTTTTTTTTTCTAGTTCCTTAAAGTTTAAAATCAGATAGTTGATTTTAGATCTTTCCTTGTAACATTAGCATTTATAGCTTTAAATTTCACCCTTAGCCCTGCTTTTGCTACATTTCATAAATTTTGGTACCTGGTGTTTTCATTTTCTGTTGTATCAAGATATTTTCTCCTTTTTTGTGTCAAGATATTTAAAAATTACTCTTTGATTTTCTCTGTAGCTCATTTATTGTTTGAGTGTGTTAATTTCCACATATTTATGAATTTTCCAGTTTTCCTTTTGCTATTGATTTGTTTCATTTCATTGTGATCAGTAAGGATACTTGGAATGACTTAAATCTTTTAAAATTTATTAGGACTTCTTTTTTTTTTTTTGCCTAACATGTGGTTTATCCTGGACGATGTTCCATGTACACTTGAGAAAAATGTATATTCTGCTGTTGTTGATGGAGTGTTCTGTATATGTCTGTTAGGTCTAATTGGTTTGTAGTGTTGTCCATGTCCTTTATTTCCTTATTGACCTGTCAGTTCTTCAGTTCTATCCATTATTTATATGGAATCCATTATATATATATACATATACATACACATATCTGTACACACACACACACACACACACACGCACACACACACATATATATATATATATATATAACACTATAACACATTAGATGGGGTTATGTGCCAATGTTGTAAAAGGTTTTAGGGAGGCACATCTTATATGTGCGCATGAAAACCCAATAATCATAATTATGAACTACAAAATGTATAAATTGTATAAACACTCCATCAACAACAGCAGAATATACATTTTAATGGTAAGTTTTGATTCCTTTTGGTGTATATTCTATAACTATTTTCTTCATTGTTATCAGGGGGATTACATAAAATATTCTAAATATAAAACAATCTACTTTGAATTGATACCAATTTAATCTTGATTGCATATAAAAACTAATCTTCACAGCTCTGTTCCACATTTTAATGTTATTTATGTTATAAACCATCTCTTTATATATTGTGTACCCATAAAATAGATTTATAATTATTTTTATGCATTTGTATCTTCAATACTGTGGCAAATATGAAGGTCCTGATTCTTAAGTGGATTCTTAAATTATTGATTTTAAACTACAAATTTTCTTCTAAGTATTGTTTTAGCTGTATTCCCCAAATAGTAATGTTTTGGTTTCATTTTCATTAAGTTTTAAAGTTTTTTATTTTGTTTTGTTTTGTTTTTTAGACATGAGATCTTGGCTATGTTGCCCAGGCTGAAGTGCAGTGGCTATTCACAAGCACAGTCATAGTGTACAGCAGCCTCTAACTCCTGACCTCAAACAATTCTTCCATCTTGGCCTCTCAGGTAACTGGGAATATAGGCACATGCCACTGTGACAGCTCTCATTTTCATTAAGTTAAAAATATTCCGAGGCGGGTGGATCACGAGGTCAAGAGATCGAGACCATCCTGGTCAACATGGTGAAACCCCGTCTCTACTAAAACTACAAAAAATTAGCTGGGCATGGTGGCGTGTGCCTGTAATCCCAGCTACTCAGGAGGCTGAGGCAGGAGAATTGCCTGAACCCAGGAGGCGGAGGTTGCGGTGAGCCGAGATCGCGCCATTGCACTCCAGCCTGAGTAACAAGAGCGAAACTCCGTCTCCAAAAAAAAAAAAAAAATTTACTCATTAATATTGCAATTTCTTTCTTTACTCATGTTATTTAGAAATGTATTTTTAAGTATTTGAGTGTTAGCAGATATTTTATCGTTATTGATTTCTAATTTAATTCCATTGCAGTCAGAGAACATATTCTGCATAATTTCAGTTCTTTAACATTTATTGGGACTTGTTTTATGACCCATAATATATTCTGTTGTTGAAATTTCCACATGCCCTGAAAGGGAATGTGTATTCTGCAATTATTCAGTGGGACAGTTTATAAATGTCAATTATGTTCAGTTGATTGAATGTTTTAAGTGTTTTGTGGTCTCACTGATTTACTGTCTACTTATTCTATCAGTTATTGAGACAAGAGTGTTGAAATATCCAGCTATAATTATGAATTATTTTATTTGGTTTTAAAATTATATTAGTAAAGTTTGCTTTATTTGATATTAACATACCAATTCCAGCTTTATTACTTTTTTTTTTTTTTTTTGACACAGGGTCTTCCTCTGTCACCTAGGCTGAAGTGCAATAGTGCAAACATGGTTCACTGTACTTCCACCTCCTGGGCTTAAGTAATTTTCTCACCTCAGCCTCCTGAGTAGCTGGGACAACAGGCACACCCTAGTGTGCCTGGCTAGTTTAAAAAATTTTTTTTATAGTAATGAGGTCTCACCATGTTGCTTAGGCTGGCCTCAAACTTCTAGGCTCAAGCAATCCTCCCCCTCTTGGCCTCCGAAAGTGTTGGGATTATAGGTGTGAACCACCACACCTGACCTCCAGCTTTAGTATCTTTAATGTTTGCATCATATCTCTTTTTCTATATTTTTATACTTATTTGTGTTTTCAAATTTAAAGTGAGTTTTTTGAATTCAGTATATAGTTGGGTCATGCTTTACAAAAATCAAATTTGGTATCTACCTTTTAATTAAAATATTTAGATCATTTACATTTAATATAATAAATGAAAAAGTTGGGTTTAAGCCTGCCATCTTGATATTTGTTTTTAATTTTTAAAATTTTTCTTTTTATTTCTGAAATCTACCTCATTGTCTGACTTTTTTTTATTTGCTTCATCTGCTCTTTACTCTTTATACATCTCCATTTTCTAGCCTTTGGTATGGTTTGGATATTGTTTCCTCTAAATCTCATGTTGAATTTTCATCCCTAGTGTTGGAGGTTGGGTCTGGTGGGAGATGTTTTGATCGTGGGGGTGAACACCTCATGGTTTGGTGCTATCTTTGCAATAGTGAGTGAGTTCTTACAAGATACGGTTGCTTAAAAGTGTGTGGCACCTCCCTCCACCCCAACTCTCTCTTGTTCCCGCTCTGGCCATGTGATATATCTGCTCCTGTTTCACCTTCCACCATGAGTAAAAGCTTCCTGAGGCCTCACCAGAAACTGAACAGATGCCCAATGCCATGCTTCCTGTACAGCCTACAGAACAGTGAACCAATTAAATCTCTTTTCTTTATAAATTACCCAGTCTTAAGTGTTTCTTTATAGCAATACCAGAATAGCTAACACAGCCTTCTTTTGAATTGAGTGTTTTTCGATTCTATTTTATCTGCTAATGTCTTATTAACTAAATATCTTTTAAACAGTTTTCTTGTAGTTACTTTAGGGCTTAAAATACACATCAATAGCCAGACACAGTGGCTCACACCTGTAATCCTAACACTTTGAGAGGCTGAAATGGGTGGATTACCTGAGGCCAGGAGTTTGAGACCAGCCTGGCCAAAATGGTAAACCCTGTCTCCACTAAAAATAAAAAAAATTAGCTGGGCATGGTGGTTTGCACCTGTGGTCCCAGCTACTTGGAGGCTGAGGTAAGAGAATTGCTTGAATCCAGGAGGTGAAGGCTGCAGTGAGCTGAGATCATGCCACTGTGCTCCAGCCTGGGCAGCAGAGTGAGACACTGTCTCAAAAAAAAAAAAAAAGAAAAATGAAAAAAAAAAAATATACATCAACATCACAGACTGCCTTCAAATATTATGTTATTTAATGAACAATATGAATCTTACAATAATATACTTCAATCTCTCCTCCCATACTTTGTGCACATATTTTATGTCTTTATATGTTACAAATCCTCAAATATATTTGTTATAATTTTTGCTTCCATCGATTATTTTTAATAAAACTTAAAAGTGAAAAGGAAGTCTTTTATATTTACCATTTCTCACACTTTGATTTTTTTGTTTATATATGCAAGCTTTCATTTAAATAATTTTTCACTGCCTGAAGCACTTTTAAAAAATATTTTTTGTAGTGTAGATATGCTAGTGATGAATTATCTTAGATTTTGCTTTTCTGAAAATGTTTTTATTTGTCTTCATTTTTTTTTTTTTTTAGATGGAATCTTGCTCTGTCACCCAGGCTGGAGTGCAGTGGCACAATCTCTGCTCACTACAACCTCTGCCTCCTGGTTCAAGTGATTCTCCTGCCTCAGCCTTCCGAGTAGCTGGGATTACAGATGCCTGCCACCCCACCCAACTAATCTTTGTATTTTTTAGTAGAGACAGGGTTTCACCATGTTGGCCAGGTTAGTCTCGACTGCCTGATCTCAAGTGATTGGTCCACCTTGGCCTCCCAAAGTGCTGGGATTACAGGTGTGGGTCACTGTGTTGGGCCTACTTTCATTTTTGAGATATATTTTTATTGCATATAGAATCCTAAGTTGAGAATTATTTTTTTCTCTTAGCATTTTAAAGATGTTATCTCATTTCTGGATTTCTGATGAAGGTCTGAAATAATTTTCATCTTTGTTTCTCTGTACACTATGAGTCTATTTTTTTCCTCTGGCTTTCAGTGTCTTGTGCTTCGCTTTATATTTATTTTGTTTGAAGTTTGTTGAAGTTTTTGATTCTGTCTTTTTCTGATTTTCATCAAATTTGTAAAAAAAAAGTTGGCATTATTTCTTTCAAAGTTTTCTTGTGCTTCTTTATCCACCTCTTTCTTTGGGACTCCCAATTATGTGTACATTAAACTGTTTGATTTTCTTCCATACGATATTATGACTGTTCATTTTTATATTTTTGCTTTGTTTTGTGCCTTATTTTGGCTAGTTACTACTGTGACTTCTTCAATTACATATTTTCATCTGCAACATCTGTTGTGTTTTTCATTTCTGATATTTCTGTTTAAAACAATAACTTCCACTTTTCTCCTCATTGTTTGTGCTTTTAACTAGTTAAGCATTTTGAACATACTTATAAAAGCTCTTTTAACATCTTTGTTTGTTAATTACATAAGTTTTGTCACTTTTAGGTATGTTTCCATTGATTAATTTTTTCTTAAGTTTTATTTTTTAAATTCAAAAGTATAATTTATTTATTTTTGAGATGGTGTCCTGCTCTTTTACCCAGGCTAGAGTGCAGTGGCATGATCTTGGCTTACTGCAGCCTCAGCCTCCTGGGCTCAAGCAATGTTCCCACCTCAGCTTCCCAAGTAGCCAGGACTATAGGCATGCACCATGATGAGACAAGCCTGACAAACCACAATTTGTAAATTTTGTATCATTAAGTACTACATTTTGCTATGATCTTTTAAAGAGTGTTGAACTTTGTTCTGGCAGGAAGTTAAGTGACTTGGAGATTAGTTTGATTATTTTGAGGCTTGTTTTAAAATATTTCTTTCAAATTTTTTGGTGCTTCTTTATCTACCTGGCTTTATTCTAGGATTGATTTAGCACCATTAATAATATCTAATCATTTTTGGTCCACTATTAAAGACCACGTGAATTCAGTGAGGCCTCTCTACTCTTGCTGGTGAGAACTTGAATAATTCTAGGCCCAGGATGAGCTATGGGAATTACGTGGCTTATATATCTTCAGTAATTATTCTTTCCTTAGGGTTTGTCCTTTCCTCATCTCTATGGAGTCTCATCATATGCAGTTTGATATCTGGTCAAAGACTCAGAGGAATCCTCATGCACATGTTTGGAGCTTGTTTTACGATAGCTCCATGATAAAACAACTCATTACTCCTCCTTCACATTCTGCATCACAAATTTTAGCTCCCTTAACCTCATTAAATTCCAACCTGTATCTCCTCAATTCAACAATACCTATAGTGTTTTATTTAGGTTTCCCTTCCCTGTGCCACCGGAAATTAACCCTAGACAGAAAGCAGGAATGATCATGGATTTCACCTTATTTTTCACTTTATTGATTTCCCTTCTCTCAAGAACCACAGTCTTATTTTATTTTATGTTTTACTTTTTGGAGACGGAGCCTTGCTCTGTTGCCCAGGCTGGAGTGCAGGAGTGCCATCTTGGCTTACTACAACCTCTACTCCCTGGGCTCAAGCGATTCTCATGCCTCATCTGCTTGAATGGCTGGGACTACAGGCATGCACCAAGGCTAGTCCCAAACTCCTGGGCTCAAGTGATCCGCCCTCCTCAACCTCCCAAAGTAATCCCAAAGATTACAGGCCTGAGCTGCCGCACCCTGCCAGTACAGTCTTATGTTGTGGATTGTCTAATCTCTGAAAACAGATTTTTCAGATATTTTGTACAGTTTCCTAATTGTTCGTGGTGGGAAAGTAAGTCCAGACATTGTTATGCCCTCATAGCTGGAAGTGCATATGGGACTGGTACTATTTTTCTATTATTCTCTCTCAGGTTAAGTCCTGTATTACTCCCTTTCTGATTAGACAGCCAACACCTTTAACTCACCAACCCACCTGCCTAGTGGGTCTATGTTTATTTTTTTTTTTCTTGTTTCTCCCTTGTTTCATGTTTCATCCTGCTACTCCCATGCTTAAAAAAATTCAGTAGCTCCTGGAAGGAGCATATGTTGTTTTTCCTGCTCTTTTGTTTTTTCCTTAGGGAACCATTCTTTCCCCATTTCATTCCAATGGAAATGTCAGTTTCTAACCTTTGCTCCAAGACTACCCACTCTATGCTAGCTAGTCAATCTTGGTACTTCCTTTCATAGCCATAGCGATCATTCCAGGAATAGATAGTGTCACTCATAGTCTTCAATAGCACTAATATACAGATACAGACAGATGCATGCTCTCTGGCTTGGCATGTTAAGCTGAGAGAATGTGAATCTGGGTCAATTAAAGGTTATTTCCCTCTGCCTGATGGAGAAAGATTGACTGATCTGGGAGAGAATGAAATCAACCCATTGAGTGAAGAAGGGCAAATGGATAGAGATAGAAGAATAAAAAATAAAAATAAAAATATTGGGAAATCCCTAGATCCACCTATGCACAAAGCTAACAAATCCTTACTTTTCTCTGTTCTTTGAACCAATTAATTCCTATTTTGCTTAGTCTAGTTTGAGCTGAGATTTTCTTATTTATATTTGAAAGAATTGGTTTAAGACAGTCTCCTCTGTTTTTGTAATAAAGTGTAGCTCCAGGGAAGCTACTCACTGACCCCAGAAGCCTTCCCGGCTTTTGGCACTTTGTGCTGACATTCTTATCAGGCGTGCCATGCTACACTTATCACAATGTGAGTCAGAGCATGTCTTGGTCCTGCGGAAAGAACTCAAGCTCAGAGCCAGAAATGCCTAGGTTAAAGACTTTCTGCTGCCTATTAGCTGTGTGAGCTGAAAGGTTACTGTACATACTCTATTTCCTTCCCAATATGAGGGGAGGAAGAGGGGAGGAAGTTTGGCAGCCAATAGTACCAGTGAGAATTAGGTTTAATCACATAGAAGAAACCTAAGAACTCTTTGATAACATAGAAGTTTGTTTCTTTGTCCTGTAAATCAATCTGGAGGTAACTGATCCAGGCTTCACGAAGCCATCAGGCAAGCCGCTCCTTCTAACTTTTTCCTTCACCATCCTAACATATGACTTCCATGATCAAAGTCCTTCCCTCTTTGTTGAAGTCACCTGGGTCTATGATGCAGAAGGGATGTGTTTCACCTCAGTTAGCAGAATCTGCTTAAGCAAGAAACTGAATGCTTTCTGAATTTCCAATAAATGGGAAGAGATGCAATAAAAGACAATGTGATAGCAGCAACCATGATGAATTATAAGTATTTTTATCAGCTGGGAAAGATAGTGCTTTGCTTAAAATGATTAAGCTTGGATGCATTTGTGGAGATGGTAAGGAAAGGATGAATATAGGGAAGCGAAATGATTGGGGACTCCAGGAATATGGGCAAAAAAACTCACAAAAAAGCGTAAGTTCACACAGACGCCTGGCATCTCAAAAGTCCCTTTCTCCCCATCTGCCAGGATTCTCCCCATTCCTTTAGCATCCTTTTTTGGCCTCTTATTTCCCACAACTTCATGTTTTATAGCCTCTTGTTTTTCACTCCTCTAGTCCCACCTCCTCCAACCTATTTTCGTATCAGAGTAAGAGATGTCTTCCCAAAATACAATTTTGTTACCTGCTTCTGTTTTGATGACTTGGAGGGTTTGCTTTGCATCATGGCTGCTATGTTTTCATCACTAGGATCTGTTTTGTCAGGATCTGTAGACCCTAGGATCCTGGAATAATGTAATTTAAGAGGTTAGGACAAAGACTTCTTGACAGCCTCTTAGGAGATTTTTATTCATACTGAACAATTATCATGTCTTTGGAGTTGAGCCTGAACCACAGGGCAGTCTAAGCTGTGCTGCACTATCAACTCTGAAATCTCAGTGGGTTGATTCAACAAAAGTGTTAAGTAGGCAATGTGTGCAAGCAAGGGGCTCTTCTCCACAGACACTCAGGGACCAGAGTCTCCACCGTCTTGTAGAGGCACTTCCTGGAACATGTGGTCCTCTCAGCGCCTGCAGCAGAAGAAGGCATTGGTGAGTGTCTATCCTAGGAATGAGTTCTTTTTCCCTAATTAGAGTGTAAGTCCCTTGAGGGCAGGGACTGTGTCTTATATTCATCCATTTACTTAAAATCTGGGCAGAAGATGGTATTAAGGTAAGGTTTGGCCAAGAACCTGGGAAAACCAAAATTCTACCCATTCTTTCTGACCAAGACCTTGAGAGAAAGGAACTAGGACAAATGGGAAACTAGCACTTGCTTCCAAATGCAGAGGACTCTGGAAAGCTGGACCACATGGCATGGACTAACCCTTACATTTACTCTTCCATGAAATGTAGTTGAGTGTGGCTGGGTGCGGTGGCGCGTGCCTGTACTCCCAGAACTTTGAGAAGACTAGGTGGGTAGATTACTTGAGGCCAGGAGTTCAAGACCAGCCTGTCCAGCTTGGCAAAACCCTGTCTCTACTAAAAATACAAAAATTAACAGGGTGTGGGCCAGGCATGGTGGCTCACTTCTGTAATTCCAGCAATTTGGGGGACTGAAATGGGTTGATCACTTGAGCTTGGGAGTTTGAGACCAGCCTGGGAAATATGGTGAAACCCCAGCTCTAGAAAAAATAAAAAAATCAAAAATTACCTGGGCTAGTGGCTAGTGCACACCTGTAGTCACAGCTACTCGGAGGGTGGAGGTGGGAGGAAGCTTGAACTCGGGAGGCGGAGGTTGCAGTGAGCTGAGATCGTGCCACTGCACTCCAGTCTGAGCAACAGAGCAAAACCCTATCTCAAAAAAAAAAAAAAAAAAAAAAAGAAAGAAAAGAAAAGGTAGTTGTAGTTGAGTGTGCGTTCTGCTGTGCCTGTGTGTGTACTTCAGTGTGAAGACCTAAGGAGGAGAGATTGATCCATTCCACCCCTTCCAGAGCCAGAAGGGTGTAATCAGAAAGTGGAGTTGTGAGAATGGAAGCACTAATTTCCAGCGCCTGGTACCAGGCTGGCTTAGTGCTGTGCCAGGGCTGGTGCCATGTGGGAGAAGAGGCAGGAGGTAAGGTGGGCAGCTGAGTATTCTCCACCAGGGACTCACTCTGTCTTCTTACTCTCTTATATGCCCAGATCTCTTAACACGGTGCCTTCACCCTTCAGCCCAATCAGTGTTCACAAAACTGACCAGACGATGGGAATTCTTCCTCCTTGAGCTACTGAAGATGAAGAGAAAGAAAGAAGCCTTGAATGTTTTCCTTTCAAGGCAACATATTACTTACTTAATGTTAGAATTAACCAATTAAAAAAAGCTCGTAGCATCTCCTGTGGGTCAGACATTCCTCAAAGTTGCCGTATTGGGACTGGAGGCAAATAACAAATATCTAATGGTAAAACAGGCCAGAGTTTTTACTATCCTAATGAAAACTGCATATTTTCAAAATTAAATCTGCTTGACTCAACCCACTAGAGCTTGCAAGTAACAACGACATAATGATGATGTCAACAACAATGGGTCTTGCTGATTCAGTGCTTACTATTACCCGTCACAGTACTAACTGCAACGTACTGCTCAATTCTCACAACAAATTAGATGATGGGATGTTATTTCTCTCCATTTTGTAGGTAAGCTGACAGATTCAGAGAAGTAAAGTGGCTTACCTAAAGACACACAGTAATAGCCCCAAGGCCAGTTCTACCTGGACTCACAGTCCCGGTTTCTTCTTTTGACTCCTTGATGAAAGCATCATTTTGAGGAAAAGCAATGTTTTCCTAAGTTTACCTAAAAAAGGTTTGCATTTGAAACTTCCATAATAATAATTTTAATAATAAAAAATGTACTCGTCCTAGTACTTGATAATGCACATACTTACCATGTGTTAGATGCTGTTCTAAGCACTTTACATATTTCTATTCATTGAATCCTCATAACAGCACTGTGAAACGGGTACTATTATTATTCCCATTCTTCAGATGAAGCCACTGAAGCACAAGGCTAAGTAACTTGAAGTTTTATGCCTAACAAATGGAGTCTAGTTTGAATTGTCCCAACTGTCTGAATAATTAGACATACTGACAATTATAGCTATTCTATGCATAAATAAATAAAACTCTACAGGTATGCCTCATTTTATTATGCCTCAAGACATTGCACTTTTTACAGGTTAAAGGTTTGTGGCAACCCTGAGTCGAACAAGTCTATCAGTGCCATTTTCCCAACAGCATGTACTTGTTTGTGTCTTTGTGTTACATTTGGATAATTCTCCTAATAATTCAAACATTTCCGTTATTATTATATCTGTTACGGTGATCTGTGATCAGTGATCCTTGATGTTACTATCGTAATGGTTTTAGGGCTCCATAAACTGTGCCCAGATAAGATGAAGAGCTTTGATAAGTGAGTGTGTTCCGACAGCTCCACCAACCCACCATTCCCCTGTCTCTCTTCTCCTCGGGCCTCTCTATTCCCTGAGACACAACAATATTCAAATTAGGCCAATTAATAAACCTACAACAATCTCTAAGTGTTCTAGTGAAAGGAAGGGTCTCACATCTCTCACTTTCTTTTTTTTTTAAATATATATTTTACTGCATTTTAGGCTTTGGGGTACATGTGAAGAACATGCAAGATTGTTACATGGGTACACACATGGCAGTGTGGTTTGCTGCCTTCCTCCCCATCACCTATATCTGGCATTTCTCCCTATGTTCTCCTTCCCCAACTCCCCTCCCGCTGCTGTAGCTCCCCTATATCCCCCCAACAGACCCCAGTGTGTGATGCTCTCCTCCCTGTGTCCATGTGTTCTCATTGTTCAACACCTGCCTATGAGTGAGAACATGCAGTGTTTGATTTTCTGTTCTTGTGTCAGTTTGCTGAGAATGATGGTTTTCAGGTTCATCCATGTCCCTACAAAGGACATGACCTCATTGTATTTTATGGCTGCATAGTATTCTATGGTGTATATGTGCCACATTTTCCCTGTCCAGTCTATCATCAATGGGCAATTGGGTTGGTTCCAAGTCTTTGCTATTGTAAACAGTGCTGCAATGAACATTTGTGTGCATGTGTCCTTATAATAGAACAATTTGTAATCCTTTGGATATATACCCAGTAATGGGATTGCTGGGTCAAATGGAATTTCTATTTCTAGGTCCTTGAGGAATTGCCACACTGTCTTCCACAATGGCTGAACTAATTTACACTCCCACCAACAGTGTAAAAGTGTTCCTATTTCTCCACATCCTCTCCAGCATCTGTTGTCTCCAGATTTTTTAATGATCACCATTCTAACTGGCGTGAGATGGTATCTCAATGTAGTTTTGATTTGCATTTCTCTAATGACCAGTGATGATGAGCATTTTTTCATATGTTTGTTGGCCTCATATATGTCCTCTTTTGTAAAGTGTCTGTTCATATCCTTTTACCACTTTTGAATGGGCTTGTTAGTTTTTTTCTTATAAATCTGTTTTAGTTCTTTGTAGCTTCTGGATATTAGCCCTTTGTCAGATGGGTAGATTGCAAAATTTTTTTCCCATTATGTTGGTTGCCGATTCACTCTAATGACTGTTTCTTTGCTGTGCAGAAGCTGTGGAGTTTGATTGGGTCCCATTTGTCTATTTTGGCTTTTGTTGCCAATGCTTTTGGTGTTTTAGTAATGAAGTCCTTGCCTACACCTATGTCCTGAATGGTTTTGCCTAGGTTTTCTTCCAGGGTTTTTATGGTGTTAGGTCTTATATTTAAGTCTTTAATCCATATGGAGTTAAAGTTAGTATGAGGTGTCAGGAAGGGGTCCAGTTTCTGCTTTCTGCCCATGGCTAGCCAGTTTTCCCAACACCATTTATTAAACAGGGAATCCTTTCCCCATTGCTTGTTTTTGTCATGTTTGTCAAAGATCCAATGGTTGTAGATGTGTGGTGTTGCCTCCGAGGTCTCTGTTCTGTTCCATTGGTCTATATCTCTGTTTTGGTACCAGTACCATGCTGTTTTGATTACTGTAGCCTTGTAGTATAGTTTGAAGTCAGGTAGTGTGATGCCTCCTGCTTTGTTCTTTTTGCTTAGAATTGACTTGGCTATGCGGTCTTTCTTTTGGTTCCATATGAAGTTTAAGGTGGTTTTTTCCAGTTTTGTGAAGAAGGTCATTGGTAGCTTTATGGGGATAGCATTGAATCTGTAAATTACTTTGGGCAGTATGGCCATTTTCATGATATTGATTCTTCCTAATCATAAGCATGGAATGTTTCTCCATCTTTTCTGTCCTCTCTTATTTCGTTGAGCAGTGGTTTGTAGTTCTATTTGAAGAGGTCCTTCATATCCTTTGTTAATTGTATTCCTAGGCATTTTATTCTCCTCTCTTTTTTTTTTTTTTTTTTTTTGAGACGGAGTTTCGCTCTTGTTACGCAGGCTGGAGTGCAATGGCGTGATCTCAGCTCACTGCAACCTCCGCCTCCTGGGTTCAGGCAATTCTCCTGCCTCAGCCTCCTGAGTAGCTGGGATTACAGGCATGCGCCACCATGCCCAGCTGATTTTTTGTATTTTTAGTAGAGATGGGGTTTCACCATGTTGACCAGGATGGTCTCGATCTCTTGACCTTGTGATCCACCCGCCTCGGCCTCCCAAAGTGCTGGGATTACAGGCGTGAGCCACCGCGCCCGGCCTGGCATTTTATTCTCTTTGTAGCAACTGTGAATGGCAGTTTGTTCTTGATTTGGCTCTCTTTTAAGTCTTCGCATCTCTCACTTTCAATGAAAAGCTAGAAATGCTTGAGCTTAGTGAGGAAGGCATGTTGAAAGCTGAGATGGACCAAAAGCTAGGTCTCCTGTGCCAAACTGTTAGCCAAGTTGTGAATGCAGAGGAAAAGCTCCTGAAGGAAACTAAAGTGCCACTCCAGTGAATGCATGAATAAGAAAGTAAAACAGCCTTGTTGCTGATATGAATAAAATTTTAGTAATCTGGATAGAAGATAAAACCAGCCACAGCATTCCCTTAAGCCAAAGCCTAATCCAGAATAAGGCCCTAACTCTACTCAATTCTATAAAGGTTGAGAGAGGTGAGGAAGCTGCAGAATAAAAGTTGGACGCTAGCAGAGCCTGATTCATGAGGTTTAAAAAAGATATCATCTCCATAATATAAAAGTGCAAGGCAAAGCAGCCAGTGCTGGTGGAGAAGCTGCAGGAAGTCATGTAGAAGATCTAGCCAATACCACTGATTAAGGTGGCTACACTAAACAACAGATTTTCAATATAGAAGAAACAGCCTTCAGAAAAAGAAGAAAGATCAGATGGAAGAAGGCATCATCTTTCATAGCTAGAAAGGAGAAGTCAATGCTGGCTTCAAAACTTCAAAGGACAGGCTGAATCTCTTATTAGGGGCTAATGCAGCTGATGACTTTAAGTTGAAGCCAGTGCTCATTTGCCATTCCCCAAATTCTGGGGCCCTTAAGAAACATTTTAAATCACTTCTGCCTATGCTCTATAAATGGAAAACACAGCCTGGATGGCAGCACATCTCTTTATAGCATGGTTTGTTGAATATTATAAGCCCATTGTTGAGACCTATTGCTTAGAAAAAATTCTATTGAAAATTTTATTGCTCACTACAAATAATAACAATAAATAAAAAATAAAAGGGCTGGGTGCAGTGGCTCATATCTGTAATCCAACACTTTGGGAGGCCAAGGTGGAAGGATCACTCAAGCCCAGGAGTTCAAGACCAGTATGGGCAACATAGTGAGACCCTGTTTCTACAAAATAATAATAAAAAAATTACTGCTCATCCACCAATGCACCTAGTCACCCAAGATGCACGAGGAGATTAATGTGGTTTTCATGGCTGACAACACAATTCTGCAGCTGGCAAAGCAAGGGTAATTTTGACTTTTAAGTCTTACTATTTAAGATATACATTTTTAAGGCTATAACTGCCATAGACAGTGATTCCTCTGTTGGATCTCGGCAAAGTGAATTGAAAATCTGGAAAAGATTCACCATCCTAGATGTCATTAAGAACATTTGTGATTTACATATTAACATTAACAGGAGCTTGGAAGAAGCTGATTCCAATCTACATGGATGACTTTGAAGGGCTCAAGATTTTCGTGCAGGAAGTCATTGCAGATGTGGTGTAAATAGCAAGATAATTGGAATTAGAATTGAAACCTGAAGATGTGATTGAACTGCTCCAATCTCATAAAACTTGAATGAATGAGGAGTTGCTTCTTATAGATTAGCAAATAAACTGGTTTCTTGAAATAGAAACTACTCTTCCTAATAATGCTGTGAACATTGTTGAAATGGCAACAGTGTTTAGAATATTACATAAATTTAGTTGATAAAGTCGTGATAGGATTTGACAGAATTGAATACAACTTTTAAAGAAGTTCTACTGTGGGTAAAATACTACCAAACAATAGCACGTAGTACAGAGAAATATTTCATGAAAGGAAAAGTTAATCAATGAGGCAAACTTCATTGACTTATTAAGGAACTGCCATAGCCACCCCACCCTTTAGCAACCACCACCCTGATCAATCAGCAGCCATCAATATTGAGAGAAGACTCTCCACCAGCAAAAAGATTATTACTTTGCCAGTCACGGTGGCTCACACCTATAATCCCAGCACTTTGGAAGACTGAGGTGGGCAGATCAGAAAAAGGAAAGATCACCTGAGGTCAGGAGTTCGAGACTAGCCTGACCAACATGGTGAAACTGTCTCTACTAAAAAGACAAAAAATTAGCCAGGTGTGGTGGCAGACGACTGTAATCTCAGCAACTTGGGAGACTGAAGCAGGAGAATCACTTGAACAAGGAAGAAGGAGATTGCAGTGAGCCGAGATCACGCCATTGCACTCTAGCCTGGGCAACAAGAGCAAAACACCATCGGAAAAAAAAAAAAGATTATGACTCACTGAAGGCTCACATGATCATTTGCATTTTTTAAGCCATACATATTTTTAAAATTAAGGTATATACATTGATTTTAAAGACATAATGGCATTGTACTCTTACTGAATTACAGTGTAGAGTAAAAATAACTTTTCTATGCACTGGGAAACAAAAAAATTTGTGTGACTCACTTTATTGTGACATTTGTTTTAGTGTACCAGTCTGGAACCAAGCTCACAATCTCCCGAGGTATGCCTGTATGTTGTAATAATAATCATATACATGTCCTGAAGTGCTGAGGTTGAAGGATAGTGGGGCAGATTTCATGGTGGGCTTCCAGAATTCACTTTATGTTTGTGGTTTGCTTCACATGACTACACTTAGGAGTGGAATCTCCAGGAGATAAGGGTCTTTGTTTCACTCCCTGCTGTGTCTGAACTCTCAGAATGGTGCTCAGCACATAGAGGGTGACTTGGTGGCTGAGTGCATCTTCCCTAGATCATTCGTGTATACATGACATATGATAATAGTTATATGGTGACGTGGGAAAAAATATTGGGCAAGGAAATAGAACTGGATTTGAGCTCCGTCCTGATTTGCCTTACTATTTGGGTGAACTTGGCCAGTTATTTTAATCCCTATGAGCCTCAGTCACCTCATCTGTGGCATGAACCAGTTACTGTGCTCCCTCTCTGGGGTTTCATAAGAATTTGATAACAGTGGGCTGTGAGACAGCTATGTAAACTCTAAGGCACATCATTTGACTAAAAGCTCTGGCTCATTTGGCTGCCTTAATTGTAAGAAATAGAAGCTTGCAAAGAAACAGGAATGGGGTCTTACTATGAGGACCCACGTAGTGAAAAGGAAGCTATGACTTGTCCTAAGAGCCATCAGAGTCGAAGTGAGGCATAGTTCAGGGGCGGGAAGTTTCTGCGGCCTCTCTACTGACAGGATTATTTTGGCCCCTCAGTTGGAGTTTGCAGACATACTATTTTAAGGTAATATGACATCTCCTAATATTTGCCTTTATCTTTCCTACTCTTATTGACATCCTTCCTGTCTCTGTTTCCTGCTCCCCTGTACATTTCTCCTCCTGAGGGCTCCTGCTTCTGCATAACTTCAGCTTACTTGCAGCCCTTAGCACTTTGGATCTGTCCACCACATATTCCAGATCAAATTCTGGAGAGAGAATCTGATAGGCTCCACTGATTCAATTTTCTCTTTTAAAGCTGAGCTTTTACGATCAAGATATCTCATGTGTCAGTGACCACTGTGGTTCAATCACCTGTGTCTAGGGGATAGGTCTGTGGCTTCACTGTATGCTGTCTTGGATCACTCCCTCTTGGGAAAGCTGGCCACCATGTTGTGAGGACACTCAAGCTCTTTGTGGAGCGATCCATGAGATGAGGAGCTGAGGTCTCCTACCAGCAGCCTGAACCAGCTTCCCAGCCATGAGTGACATCTTGAAAGTAGATTCTCTAGCCCAGAGTCAAGACTTCAGTTGGTTTATCCCCAGCTGACACCCTGACTGCAACCTCATGAGAGACCCCGATCCAGAATTTCTCAGCTAAGCTGTGCCTGAATTCCAGACTCAGAAACTGAGAGATAATAAAAGTTTATTGTTGCTTTAGGCCGCTAAGTTTTACAGGAATTAATTGTGTGACAATAGACAGCTAATATTGGATGGGTCTTGAGGAAAATAGACATATCCTTGCATGATGCCAGGTGAAATGTTACAAGATCCTCAAGCAAAGGAAGATTAGTTTCCTAGACACAGGAGGAGGTGATTCTCCTTTCTATGAAAAAGAGACTCAGAAAGACAGGTGTTCAGGGCTTTTAGCTTCATCTGAGTCCATCCACATATCCTAATTTTTTATTTATTTTTTTTTTTGAGACTGAGTCTTTCTCCATTGCCCAGGCTGGAGTGCAGTGGCATGATCTTGGCTCACTGCAACCTCTGCCTCCCAGATTCATGTAATTCTCCTGCCCCAGCCTCCCAAGTAGCTGGGATTATAGGCACCCACCACCATGCCCAGCTAATTTTTGTGTTTTTGGTAGAGATGGGGTTTCACTATGTTGGTCAGGCTGATCTCGTGACCTCCTGATCCACCCTCCAATCCTGACCTCCTGATCCACCCGCTTTGGTCTCCCAAAGTTCTGGGATTACAGGCATGAGCCACTGTGCCTGGCCCACATATCCTTATTTTATATCAAGGGTCCCACTTTTTCCTAATCAATGCCTTAACATATGAGACTTAGTGGTCTGGCAATTCAATTTAAATTGTGATTCAGTAACTCGCAATTAGGTTTTGCATTAGATTTTTGTTGAGATAGAATCTGCAGTTATAAGAAATAATTAAACCTCTCTGGTTCTCTGACCATGACTTAAGGTGAGCATTAAAGCTTTGAATTTGTCATTTTCTTAATCTCTTCAGCGCAAGTAGATATAGCTGTCCCACTATATAGCCCTTGAAGTCATTGTCAAACCTTTAATAGTCAAGTGCAGCAGCCACTTGGTCCCAAAGGCAATTGCTTTAGTAGACAATCTATCATGATCAATTGTGGGTGATAATTTGATTAACTATGATGCCACTGCCTACAATGCGTTGCTATTAACATTCCATTTCTCAGACACTCCATCACTGCATTCAAGGCCAAGGTAATGACAAAACCCATCCCAGAATCCCGTCTGAGGATCAGTTTCTGGGATCACTCCTGATATTAAATATTGGACCAGTCAGAGTCAAGTGAGGGAAAAAAGTTTGTACTAGTTTTCTCTAAATTAAATGATCTATTTCAAAGGGACTTAAAAGCAAAAAGGGACCACAGAGATATCAAAATGCAGTATCTGCAGAAAGATACAGTGCCCTTAGTGCCTCCTATGGTTTGAATGTATGTGTCTTTCCAAAATTCGTATGTTGGAATTTAACCCCCATGGTGATGATATTGAGGTGGGGCCCTTAGGGGATGATTAGGTCATGAGGGTTTCACCCTTATGGATGGGATTAGTGCACTTATAAAAGGGCTTGAGGGAGAGAGTTCATCCCCTTTCTTGTCTTTCTGTCCCTTCTGCCATGTGAAGGCACAGTGTTTGTCCCTTCCAGAAGATACAGCAACAAGACCCCATCTTGGAAGCAAAGAGCTAGCCCTCACCAGACAGCAAATCAGCCAGCACCTTGATCTTGGACTTCCCAGCCTCCAGAGCTGTAATAAATAAATTTGTATTATTTCTAAATTACCCAGTCTAAGATATTGTGTTACAGTAGCCTGATTAGATTAAGACAGGGCTTGAGAAACAAAGTTATGAAGATGGAGTTTTTGGAACCTAGATTCTTGGAGGAGGTGCCCTGTGGAAGTGGGACTGAGAACTCTGAAAAGGGCATGCTGCCAGCTGGTGCTGTTATGTCTTGCTGCTGCAGTGGAGGGCCATCTGCAGTGAAGCCAACAGGACCCAGCAAAACAGAAAAGAGCAAGTTCTTTTTCCTGCCTCCAGCTTTCCAATCTCCCTCAAGTGCCCTCCACGTCAGCGGCCCCTAACAGGAAGTCATGTGGCAAAGAAGGAATTCATTTACAGAGTCTTAGCCCGACATCACAGGAGTATAGACAAGTAGGTGTTTTGCTGAGAAGCAGTTGTTTAATAACCTTACTAGTGGCCGCTGGAGGCATGGCATCTGAAATCCCTAATCACGATGCTGATGTACTAGATAACCCTACCATAAGAGAATTTCACTTAAGATTGGGGTTTCCCTAAAACATTGCTTGGAACCGGAGGACAGGAGAATAGGAGAGACTCCAGGCTATTGTGTTTTCCTACTCTTCCTACCAA
Organism: Sapajus apella; assembly: GCF_009761245.1. Classification (NCBI taxonomy): domain Eukaryota; kingdom Metazoa; phylum Chordata; class Mammalia; order Primates; family Cebidae; genus Sapajus; species Sapajus apella. The sequence goes on from NW_022437030.1 coordinate 1,846,521, forward strand.
TGGCCTTCTCCGCCTTCCGCCTGCTTCCAGTGATGGCACTGTAGACCGTGTAAGTTTAGCTAAGAGGGGGCTAACTCTGCACATACTTAGATCAATACATACCCCAATTAGAGCCCTAAAGGGTATATAGCATGGGACCGTCTTTGTACCTTTAAGTAGCCTTAGCAGGCTTTCTTTCTTTTTTTTAGCACTTAAACTTCCTTATCTCATTAGCACAGTCTTCTGGAGGGAGAGGAACTAATTAGAGAACCTGGGTGACTTTGCCTCATACCTCCAACCTTTCCCAAACATCTGCCTTGTCTGCTAGAGAGAGCCAGAGCCTGCTGCTAGCCGGCTTTCTCTTTTGAGAAACCATCAAAAACATTTGCAAATAAATGTGATTGCCTTAAAATACAGGAAAGAAGCACATTTTCCAATTACAAGCCTGGGTGATTGCTCTGGCTTGTTTAATTAATGGAGAGTGCATCTGTTTTCGGAGGCCCTTTTGAATGTGTTTTCTGGAGTTCCTTAATTAGTTACAAAAAGCTGCAGGTGTACTGGCAGGGGAGAACAGTAGAGCTGGGATGTCTTCCAGAAGAGAGAATCTTTTTTAATGTAAATATTTAGTCATATGATGATGAGGTTCATTTTAAAGTTCTCTTCCGTATTTGGTCTGTGTGCAATGGTGTTGAAAGATATATTCAGGCTTCATTTGGATTGTTGACAAAATAAATTGAAACGGAAGAGACTAATTTTCATTATGACAGACACTTATATGCAGTTAGACCATTACCAGAATGACAAGTTATTCTCATGTTGTCACTGTGAGACTACTGCCTGGCTTTTGAGGCAAAAATGCTTGCAAAGACGATGAAAGCTTGCATATTAATTTTGAGGACTGAATTGCAACGTTAGACGTGTTACACAGTGGAACCCATGGGGGCAGTGAGGGAGGTTTTGTCCTCCTGGTAAGTAAAGATTGTCTTGGATGTGTTGGAAAGGTTTACTCTTCTGTAACAGTTTATGAAAAACTGAGATGTTGCCTCTTATAGCAGTAATTACCACCTCTGGATCTGAGATATGATATTACCAATTGAAAGGTGTTCAAGACGCAGTTTAGAGTCTGTGATGATAGAATGTGTGGATGTTAGAGGATTAAGACTGTGTGCTCTGATCGACTACAGATGGCTGGGCTATCTGTGGCCCATGGGCTAAATTTGGTCCACCATCTGTTTTTTTAAATAAAGTTTTATTGGAACACTTCTACTCCTATTTGTTTACATACTGCCATGAAGACAGAATTGAGTAATTGCAACTGCCTGAAATATTTACCATCTGTCTCTGTGTAGAAGACATTTGCTGACCTCTGGATTATAAGCACACTGTGGTCTATGGAACAAAGCCAGAAGAGAGGGGCTGTGGCTTCTATTGCTTTATTTCTAGGTCTATAAATTGGAGCTAAATTTTTCTACTCTTTATGTCTTAAAGTGCTGTGTGTGACATATTGATTGAACCTTTTTTTCGAACAATTTTTTGTATTTTTTTCACCAAGAAACATATCATACAATTGAGAAAGTGAAAAATATGTTTTCATTTTTGTGGTGATGCTCTCTATGCTATGAACAAAGATTAAGTGATTTACTGAAACAAAACATTACTTGGATTAGGCACTTCTGTTCTCCAGCATGGCTCCACTTCTGCATCATCTGTAGCATTTGCAAGACAAAATCTCCATTTCATTCTAGGAGAGATGGACATGTAAGACTCTCCTGGTGGTGGTTCACTGTGGCTTGTCATCCATGCACTTTCCAGGTCCAACTTCAGAAGCCTCAGTGCTTCGCTCCAGTAACCACAAGAGGAGGCATCTCCATCCTGCAAATCTGAATTTTTTTTTTATGTTCAAACTGTCTCACAATTTTGTTTTTAAGATTTTTAAAGTCAGGGTTATGCTTCTGGGCCAGGACTGAAGTTTGAGGGCAAAATTGATTTCAGCACAGCATCCTGGGAGCATTTAGGCACAGCTGGGAGAGCTGAATTGATGCCTCTCTTTTGTTTAACTCCAGCCACATCATCATGGTGCCCACATAAATAATGCATTTGAGAAGCTGAGATAGCGCGTCTTACAGAAGCTGCTGTTAAGTAGCTGGGTGACCTTGAACAACTCACCTGCTTCCTCTGAGTTTCATCCACAAATGAAGGGTTTGGGATAGATGGTTGCTAATGCCTGTCTTTAAAAAATTTAATATGCGGAGACTGATTTCTATTATCCGGGTAGTGGCGCAATAGTCTCATTTAACACGTTCTTTCTCTTCTAATTCTGCACACCCCATTAAGTCTGGCCTTTGCCAGGGGCCCTTAGGTGACCAAACAAGGTGGGATTGGCTGGCAAGTAAGTGTGTGTAGTCAGGGCTCTTATAGGTGTGCAAACAACAGAAACTGACTCTTGCAAACTTCAGGAAAGTGATGCACTGGAAGGGTGATGGAGAGTTCACAGAACCAGCAGGAAGGCTGGAGAGCAGTGAGCGAGGGAGCGACCCTGGAATAGATGCTGCTGCAGATGCTTCTACCTGAACCTCAGCTCAGAACTGCCGCTTTTCATTTATGTGAATTAGAAAAAAGTGCCCGCTTTGCCACCACCCGCTAGGTGTATGAGCTTGGTGAGTCAAGTGTGGGCTGCTAGCTACACCCAGGCACCCTCAAGCAGTGATACTGGTAATCCTGTTCTCCCTCACCACAGCTGGGCTGTCATCTCCACTACTGCTGGCTTTGATAGTCTCCATTGTGCCTGGATTTATGTGTCACTCCCTTTACATTCAGGGTTCAGTGCAAGAGCACTGGTTTGGCTTACTTTGAGCATGGACCGGATGCGAGGAGTGGAAAAGGGGAAATACACATCCCCTTTGGCTACAATAGTGAGATTTTGGGTCCGGCCTCTCTGTGGTTTGGGTTCCACTCAACTGGAGAAATAGTTTCATGCTAGGTAGCCTAACAAAAGACAGCAGTACAGCTGCAAAGTGTGCAAAGTACAGATGCACAGGCTGTTCACTGCAGAACTGTTTTGTTCATTGAATCACTTACTCTTAGTTCATAGCACAGAGAGCATCAAGGAAAGAACGGAAACATATTTTCCATTTTCTCAATTACACAGTATGTTTCTTACTGAAAAAATACAAAAAACCATTAAAAATCTTCAACCATATGTCCCGCATAGCACTTTAACACATAAGGAGTAGGACGTTTTAGCTTTAATTTACAGATCTGGAAACAGAGGCCTGGAAAAAGGACAAGAGAAGCCATGACCGCTCTCCTCAAGCTTTGCCCTGTAGAACAGTGTCCTTATAATTCAGAGGTCAGCAAATGTTTCCCTCCCCTCCCCTCCACTCCACTCCCCTCTCCCCTTTTCTCTCCTCCCCTTTCATTTCTTTTCTTTTCTTTTTTCTTTCCTTTTTGAGGCAGGGTCTCGCTATGTCACCTAGGCTAGAGTGCTGTGGTGCAATCATGGCTCACTGCAGCCTCAGCCTCCTCCTGGGCTCAGGAGATCCTCTCACCTCAGTCTTCTGAGTAGCTGGGACTACAGGTGTGCACCACCATGCCCAGCTAATCTTGAATTTTTTTTGTAGAGATAGAGTCTTGCTATGTTGCCCAGGCTGGTCTTGAACTCCTGGGCTCTAGTGATCCTCCTGCCTTGGCCTCCCAAAGCGCTTGGGTTTCAAGTGTAAGCCACCATACCTGGCGAAGCAAACTTTTTCTATAAAAAGACAGATGGTAAATATTTTATACAGTCGCAAATATGCAACTCTGCCACCGTAGTGCCATTCACATGGCAGTCTAAATGTGTGGTGTCCACTGGGGTTCTGCAGGGCACAGCAGTTGCAACTGTGCAGTAATCATACTCATTCACCTTCTCTTTCTGGCATTCTGTGAATGCTGACTCAGCAGTTCCCTGTCCCTTTTCCCATCAGAGAACATCACATCAAATTCAGCATTATAGCAACATTATAAATACATTGAGCTGGAACGAAGATTTAATTGTTGGCTCCTTAATGTGACTTAGGTCGAAATATGCCAATTTCCATTCAAATGTTTTCACAAATACGAAATAGCAAGTTGATCATTTGCCTGTTTTCAGGGAGTTTACTTCACTCAGGTGAACTGTCTCTTTCTTTTTTCAACTTTTACAGAATTTAGTTTCTTCTGTCCAAACGGATTTGCTCTGGCAACACCGTGGGGATGTGATGAAAGGAGTTAATATTTAACTTGCAGCAGACATGTTTATATTGAATGCTCAATTTTGAATGCCAAAGGAAGGGGAGAGATTTTTAGTGATTTTTATCAATAAAAATGCCTTCAACAGTTGTGAAGGGTTTAAAATGAGAATTTTAAAGAAGACGGGTTTTCCTCCAACTGTCCTACAAAAATCCGGTACTTTGCTCTCTTTGGTTGAGCTGTTTATGTTCATTTTCCTGAATTTAGTAACAGAAAATTTTTTCCCATTATTTTTTCTAGAAGCCTATGTTTTGACATAAAACCAAGAAGCATTTCCACTTCTTACATTTTAGTTTCCTCACTTCTCAAAGCGAAAGTAGTTCAATTAAATATCATCGGAGGGCTCCTTCAAGGCAGAGACCTTTGGAAATTGCTCTCACCCTTTAACATTTAGAAAAGTATATTTATAGAAGCAGAATGTCTTTGCAGTATGTGCTTGCTGTTCAGAGAGGGAAAAACTCCCTGCACTTTACTTTGAAGAATGAAGTAATTCTATTTCAAAGCTGGCCATTAGGAGTAATGGAGAGGCTGCCCAGATGGGAGCCTTAAGTGTCAAGGGCCCATCAGACTGGATTCATGTTTAGGTTTTAAATTAACTTCAAGGAGAGGGACCAATTCTGTTTTTACTGAGTTAGGGGAGCATCAGGGTAGAGATTTTGGGGGAGTGGCTTTTTGAAATCACAAGAGGAAATTTCCTTCATGCTAAGTGGGGGTGTGTGTACCCCATCCTCCTCTCATTCTCTTTCGTATCCATCCTCCCTCTGTTCATCCAGCTCTTCAGTTGTCCCAGCATTTATTCAGTAAAGTTTATTGAGCACTTACTGTGTACCAGCTGCTATAGGAATGCTGCAGAGAACATGGAATGCCAGAGAAACAGATTCAGGGACAGCAAGGGATAAAAGAGAGGGAGGGAAAGGAAGTGTGGCAGGGAGGGTCTAGGGAGGTGGGGACAGCAAGAGGAAGTGGGCCTGATGCATTTTTACATCATCATTTAAGCTTTTTCAGATCCACCCTCCAATTACTTGATATGGTTTCTCTGCTGTGTAGAATTTCCATGACCAACCACATAGACACCAGGGCCTACTTGGGGGTGGAGGGTGAGGATTTTAAAAGCACCTATTTGGGCTGGGCCCGGTGACTCAGCACTTTGGGAGGCCATGGCAGGTGGATCACTTGAGGTCAGGAGTTCAAGGCCAGCCTTGCCAACATGGGGAAACCTTGTCTCTACTAAAAGTATAAAAATTAGCCAGGCACGGTGGTGCATGCCTGTAATGTCAGCTACACGGGAGGCTGAGGCAGGAGAATCTCTTGAACCCGGGAGGTGGAGGTTGCAGTGAACTGACATCACCCCACGGCACTCCAGCCTGGAAGACAGTGAAATGCTGTCTGAAAAACAAAAACAAAAAACAAAAACAACAACAACAAAACTACCTATTTGGTACTATGTTCATTCCCTGGTGATGAAATAATCTGTACACCAAATCCCTGCGACATGCAATTTACCCATGTAACAAATTTTCGCATGTGCCCCTTAAACCTGAAATAAAAATTGGAAGGAAGATGAAAACATACAGATAAGATAACAACAACAAAATCCCTAAATATGTATTGACACAAGGGACTATGCCAGGCCTTGATATAAAGTGGTGGAAAAATAAAAAGATATGTTCTCTGGCTTTACAGAGTTTACAGCCTAGTGGGGAACAAATACAAGCAAATCGATATCTACTTATAGTTGCGATACAGGCCACAGAGGAAAAGTGGAAAACACAGTGATGATTTATTCAACCCTCATTGCAAGCCAGGCACTGTTCTAGGTGCTTAAATGTGTTATATCTCATTTATTGCTCAAAACAAACATATTTTTATTTCCATTTTTACGCATGAGGAACCTGAAATACAAAATTGTGAGCATGGGGAGACTTTGTTATGATTAGGGGGTCAGAGAAGGCATCCTGAGAAACACACATGTGAATAGGGGTTAGCCAGATGAAGACGGGGGGGAATGTTCCAAGCAGAGGGAATGAACAGCTCGTGTGAAGGTCCTGGGGCACGAAAGAGCCATGGAGAAAGTCCAAGTCGGTTGGCGAGGGTGGAGCCTGGAAAGGAATGGATGATGAGATCAGGGTAGGGCGGGCAATGGAGGGCTTGGGGGCTGGGCAGGGAAGAAGTAGGTGGTCATTATAAGAGTGGGGTGGCAATGAGGAGGTTCAGCAGGGATAGTGTGAAGCACAGCTCCAGGCGGAAGCCCTGAAACAGAAATATCACAGCTCCTGGCTGTCTGTCCACTTGTGGCTGACGAGCTCTCTCTGCCATGTCTAAGCCTGCTGCAGGATGGCACCTCCAACAGCTCATATATTTTGCAGATTATTGTTTCATTATTATTTAAAAATACTCAATATGAAAAGGTTGGATTGAATTTAAAAAACATTTACATTATTACAAGAAATTTCCACATGCCAAAGAGCTATTTGATCTTTTAAGTATAATTTCAACAATTTTGGAATTGTTAAAATACTAAAAATATTTCATGATTACCTGTGCATACAAGCTTTCCCATGGGTGGTGACCACTGGGAATTTGGGGAGATCATCATTAACAAGTCTTTATCAGAAATCGTGTGGCCATTTCAAGCATAAAATATAATGTAAAAAAGTTATAGTCACCAAAGCAAGCCCAAGCTTCTTAATTAAAAAATTAAAAATATTTTAAATGGAGAGGTTATAAATTGTTTGCTTCCTGCAGAGATCCCTCAAGGGGAATACAGGCCCTCGTGGCCAGTCGGGCCTCAACAGGAAAACACACCGTTTGTGGGAGCCGGGTCCCTGCAGCTCCTAGAATAACCATGCCTCCTTCCACACGGCCTCTCCAAGTTCCTTGTCTGTTCTTGTTTCTAACGGTAGGGGTCATTATTTCCCTTTTGTAATTTTTTGGAGACTGAAGCCAGTGCCTTCACAGGCTTAACTATGTTTTTTTTTTTTTTTTTTTTTTTGTTTATGGCATTAATCCTGAGGTTAGGGTCGGCCTGTGGTGAGCAATAATACATTTACCCTTTGACTTCGTGCACTAAGATGTAATTGATCATTTGTGGTCTCATTTCCAGGAGCTGGGAGACTCAGTTCAGTTTAAGATAAATGGAGACAGGAGAACCCTTGATTTTAGTGATGTGTTGAAGAGAGCAAAGCATAGATATGACTGACTTATTTTATGAACTCCACTATCCTCCTTATCTTTATTTAAAAGCAGATTTTTTTTCTTTCACTAAGTGATTTGTTATTTAAATTTTATAGCCAGAATCGGATCCTGGTGAGGGTAACTTCCCTTAGAACGCACATTAATGTCTGGTTGGTAAATAAACTTGAGGCATTTTTGCATTGGGCATAAAAATAAAGATGAAAATGTTGACTTCTAAACCAAACAGTAGCACAGAATTCTACATGGCGCGTGCTGTGTTGCTCCTTTGATTATAATTTTACTGCTGCCTGTATTACAAAACAATTATCCAATGCATTTTAACTCGAACATAAAGACCCATTTCTGGTGAAATGATAGTAACTGAAACTATTTGTTGAAAGCCTACGCAACCGACAAATAACATCATCTCTTCTGTAATCTTAATCTTCACAATGTTACTGAAAAGTAGGTATCGCTAGATTTTGCTGACAAAGAGACTGAGCCAAAGAGAGAAAGGAAGATAAGATGACAAAACTAATAAGGGAGTAGAACTAAAATTCAAACCCAAGTCTCAGAGACTCAAAAGGCCCCTTGTCTTGCCGTGATGCCACTTTGGGCTCTGAATCCTTTGCCTTTCCCTCTTGTTTTTTTCTTTCCCTCTTTTTAATTTTCCTTTTTGGTTTGTTAGCCAGTTTGAGGCTCTAGACATAAGATCTTTTCAATTCACACAAATAATGTGCGTCTGGACTTTAATTTGTCCTGAGACTTAAGGAACATCCCTAGAGTAATCTAGTTAGTATCTTGCTCCTCCTAAGAGGGAAACAGTATGTGCTCACTATATTTTTAATCTTCTAAATGGATGCAGCAGCCAATTGAATTCTGCAGGGATTTAGCTTCTTCTGTCCATGGGCATTTTCTCTTTATCCTTGAACAACAGAACTGGTTATTGAAAGAGAACCTTGGTTCAGCAGGGCCTGGGGCAAGTAAAGAGCCCCAGATAAAGAAGTTTATCCCCTGAATGACTGGCCTACATCAGGCCACTGGGAAGGTCCGCAGTTAATGCCCTTGATTGGACTAACCTGACTCTCAGGAGTCTGTGATGGGGCTCTACAGATGTAATGATGTCATGGGGCTCTTTGCAGGGTCATCTCATCCAGGTGTCCTAGGGTGATTATGGTCTGTGGCCAAGAAGTTTTCATCTTAATTAATTCTTGCTTTTTTACATAGTGGGGAGAGTGGGGCAGAGGACTCCCCATTCTTCCCGCAGTTAATGCTTTTTCCATTTCAGAGAGCAGCCCGCCTAGCTGTCCTCCCTCTGATGCCAATTTTAGGTTCAGACATTGAGGCTTTGCATCCAACTGTGTTTTTGGGGGAGCACAAGATGCTAGCTCTTCTTTCCTCCTGTCCCTTGCCACTAATGTCCCAGGAGTGTCTCTATTTTTAATGAAACTCCAGGTTATAAGATTTTACAATTTTTATAATATTATTTGATTATTTAAATTTGTTAAATAATTGTCTTTCTTTGCAGCTAATTTATATAGCGCATGCTATAAGGTAAGCCTGTTTCCCTACTTCCTTGGATAGAGGTCTAAAGAAACTCACTGATGTTCCTTAAGGTATGAACTTGCTGAACACTTTAATAACAATACAGAATTATAAGGTCCTTGGAAGTGTGCAAAGTGTCTTCCTGGACCCCATGAAATAGGCTTTTAGCAAGGAGTAAACTGAGGCTCATGGACATTAGGGGATTTGTCTAGGTCACACAGCTGGGTCCTCAAATGAGACAATAGGCTGGAACAGCTTGGGGAAGAGAATTTTCAAGAGAAAGAGAATCTGATTAAGGTTCATATAACTACTAGGGAAATGGAGGAAGTAAGCATGATCCTGTTGAGTGATGCTTGGAAAATCTTTATATATATAAGTATATATATATATAATATAAATATATATATATATATTTGAGATGGAGTCTCACTCTTTTCGTCCAGGCTGGAGTGCGGTGGCACAACCTCGGCTCACTCCACCTCCCAGGTTCAAACAATTCTCCTGTCTCAGCCTCCTGAGTAGCTGGGATTACAGGCAAGTGTCACCATGCCTGGCTAATTTTTTTGTATTTTTAGTAGAGACCAGATTTCACCATGTTGCCCAGGCTGGTATTGAACTTCTGACCTCAGGTGATCCACCCACCTCGGCCTCCCAGTGTGCTGGGATTACAGATGTGAGCCACCACACCTGGCTCTTTTCTCGGCTTTTAACAAAAACTTGGCATTCAGGTCCCAGCTCAAGTATCCCAAGCTTTCTTTCATACACTTCCAGATGGACCTGGTTTTTTGTGACACTGGATTCTTTTTTTTTTTTTTTTCCATTATACTTTAAGTTCTGGGGTACATGTGTAGATCGTGCAGGATTGTTACATAGGTATACACATGCCATGGTGGTTTGCTGCATCCATCCCCCCCGTCATCTGCATTAGGTATTTCTCTTAATGTTATCCCTCCCCAATCCTCCCACCCCCTGCTATCCCTCTCCCCCAACCCCCTGACAGGCCCCGGTGTGTGATGTTCCTCTCCCTGTGTCCTTGTGTTCTCATTGTTCAACACTCACTTATGTGTGAGAACATGTGGTGCTTGGTTTTCTGTTCCTGTGTCAGTTTGCTGAGAATGATGGTTTCCAGCTTCATCCATGTCCCTGCAAAGGACATGAACTCATCATTTTTTATGGCTGCATAGTATTCCATGGTGTATATGTGCCACATTTTCTTTATCCAGTCTATCATTGATGGGCATTTGGGTTAGTTCCAAGTCTTTGTTATTGTAAACAGTGCTGCAATGAACATAAGTGTGCATGTGTCTTTATTTTATTTTATTTTTCAGGGCACTGGGATAATTTATTCAAGACAGTATTTCATAGCAATTTAGATTTGTGAGGTTGACAATGTTTCACTGAGTTGGCCAAGGCCTAATAAATATGGACAACTTTGGTGAAAATATCTCTGGTTTCAACTCCTTCACACCTCCAATCTCATTCCGTTACGCTTCTGCTTTCTAAATTGGATGGTTACTTTGTTCATGTGATGAAATCATGTTATCTATATGGAAAGTCTCTTGGAGATGGTAGACAGTCAAGTTTGATCACATGAATGTTCAAACTTGGGGCTTAACCTGAAGGACTCACACATTTTCCTAATTTATGTAGGAGACAGAAAATTAACCACTCTCCCTTGGATAAAAGCTGATCCACACAATTTCTTGATATTTTGTCCAGACAACAGACAATACTCTAAGTATCAACTTCCTCAAACTAGAATATTATTTTTAAAATTTCTTTTTTTTTTTTTAAAGTGAATATATATTTTATTTAGTCATTTTGCTTACAATTGAAACTCTGGGAATTCAAAATTAATATCCTTGCCCATGAGCTTCTTATAGACACCAGAAAAAGTTTCAACCTTGTGTTCCACATTGTTCTGCTGTACTTTGTCCAAATAAACATTTTTGAGCCAGCTGCCATCCAGATTCACATGGATTCTCTTGCCCACAATTTTGCTTGGGAAAACCAAGTCCTCAAGGATTGCATCACGCACAGCTGTCAGAGTACGGCTCCTGGGATGCTTTTGCTTATTTATTTATGTATTTTTTACCTGTGATAAATTTACTTATTTTTTGTTTTGTTTTGTTTTTTTTTTTTGGAGACAGAGTCTCACTCTATCCCCCAGGCTAGAGTTCAGTGGTGTAATCTCAGCTCACTAAAACCTTCACCTCTTGGGTTCAAGCGATTCTCCTACCTCAGCCTCCCAAGTAGCTGGTATTATAGGCATGCCCCACCACGCCCACCTAATTTTTGTATTTTTAGTAGAAATGGGGTTTCACCATGTTGCCAGGCTGGTCTTGAACTCTGGGATTACAACTGTGAGCCACCGTGCCCAGCTAAAAATTCACTTTAAGTATAACAGTACAGGCAGGTTGAAAGTAAAAGGATATCCAGACACGGTAGCTCACACCTATAATCCTGGCACTTTGGGAGGCCAAGGTGGGCGAATCGTGAGCCCAGGAGTTTGAGACCAGCCTGGGCAACATAACCAAACCCTCTCTCTACAAAAAAAACACAAAATAATTTGCCATGTGTGGTGGTACCAACCTGTGAGCCCAGCCGGTACTTGGGAGGCTGAGGTGGGAGGATCACCTGAGCCTGGGAGGCAGAAGTTGTAGTGAGCCAAGATTGCATCACTGCACTCCAGCCTGGGCAACAGTGAGACCCAGTTAAAAAAGAAAATAGGCTGGGTGTGGTGGCTCATGCCTGTAATCCTAGCACTTTGGGAGGCCAAGGTGGGTGGATCACCAGAGGTCAGGAGTTCAAAACCAGCCTGCCCATCTTTGTGAAACTCCATCTTTAAAAGAAAAAAGAAAAAAAGAAAGAGAGAGATAGAAAGGGGGAAGAAAGGAAGGAAAGAAAAAAAGGGAGGGAAAGAAAGAAAAGAAAAAGAAAGATAAAAGGAAGAGAAAGAAAAAAGAAAGGAAAAAAAAGAAAAAAGGAAAGGAAAGGAAAGAAAAGAAAAGAGAAAAGAAAAGAGAAAAAGAAAAGAAGAGATTATTGCTTGAGCCCAGAAGTTCGAGACCAGCCTGGGCAATATAGTGAGACCTCGTCTCTAAAAAAAATTAAAATATGAGGTGGGAGGGGAGGCAGAGCAAGATGGCTGAACAGGAACAGCTCTGAAGCACAGTTCCCAGTGGGAACTGCGCAAAGGGTGAGTTATCTCTGCATTTCCAAATGAGGTACCAGGTGCATCTCAGTGGGACTGGTGGCACAGTGTGTGTAGCCCAGGAAGGGCGAGCCAAGGCAGGGTGAGGCGCTGCCTCACCTGGGAAGTACAATCTCCGGAGGACGCCCCTCCCTTCCCAATGGAGACCGTCCGGGGCTTTTCCATCCCCTCCAGCACTCTGGTTCAGATACTGCGCCTCTCCCGCAGTTTTTAACCACCCACAGACTAGGAGATTCCCCCCCGCCAAAAAGCGCCAGAGGTTTCCAGCTCAGCTGTTTCAGCGGGCACTGCAGGATTCTGCACAAAAACTCACACAAACCTGGGCGTCCGTTTCAACTGGCTCCTGGAAAGCCTGGGAGACACAGCCACCCATTCAACTGAAAATGAGGAGCCTGGTGATCTGGCTCGGAGGGTCCCACCCCTACAAAGACTGGCAATCTGAAATGCTCTGACTTGAGAGTTCCGCAGCAAGCACAGCTGGACCTGGGAATGTCGAGCTCACTGAGGAGAAGGGTGTCGGCCATTACCGAGGCAGTCGGCTGCTGTGGAGGCAGTCTGGTTCCGCCATTACTGAGGCAGTCCGCCACTACCGAGGCAGTCCGGACCACCATTACTGAGGCAGTTCACAACTACTGATGCAGTCCAGTCCGCCATTACTGAGGCAGTCTGGTTCCCCTCTACAGAGGCCGTTCGCTGCTACTGAGGCAGTCTGGTCCGCCATCACTGAGGCAGTCTGCTGCTACCGAGGCAGTCCGGTTCACCATTACTGAGGCAGTCCGCAGCTACTGAGACAGGCCGGTCTGCCATTACTGAGGCAGTTCGCCACTACTGAGGCAGTCCGCTGCTACCA
>NW_022437030.1:1859558-1929417 GCF_009761245.1 Sapajus apella
CAGTCCGTTGCTACCGCAGCAGTCTGGTCCGCCATTACTGAGGCAGTTCGCTGCTACTGAGGCAGCCTGGTCCACCTCTACTGAGGCCGTCCACTGCTACCTAGGCAGTCTGGTCTGCCATTACCGAGGCAGTTCGCCGCTACTCCATGTGTCTTTATTATAGAAGGATTTATAATCCTTTGGGTGCACTGCCTTTCACAATGGCTGAACTAATTTACACACCCACCAACAGTGTAAAAGTATTCCTATTTCTTCACATCCTCTCCAGCATCTGTTGTCTTCTGATTTTTTAATGATTGCCATTCTAACTAGTATAAGATGGTATCTCAATGTGGTTTTGATTTGCATTTCTCTAATGACTGACACCAGATTCTTAAGGACTGTTCTTAGAGCATCCAACTCACTACCATTTTATTGTCCTCTGTGTTAATCAGGGTTCTCCAGAGAAACAGAAAAAACAAGACGTGTGTATACAGAAAGGTTTACTTAAAGAAATTGACTCTTGATTGTGGAGACTTGGTGAGCTTAAAATCGGACGGGGTAGGCTGGGGACCTAGGGAAGAGTTTCAGTTTGAGTCCAAAGGCTGTCTGCTGGCAGAATTCCTTCTTATGTAGGGGAAGTCAGTCTTTGTTCTATTTAGGGCTTCAACAGAGTGGATGAAGCCCACCCACATGGCAGTCTGCTTCACTCAGAGTCCCCTGATTTAAATGTTAATCTTATCCCAGACACCATTGCAGGAATATTCAGAATAATGCTTGACCAAATCTCTGGGTGCTACGGTCCAGGTAAATTGCCATATAAAATTAATCGTCACATACCCATTGCTAGACTGTGGGGTCCTCTAGGGAAGGGACTATCTTTTTTCTTTCTCTCCAACATTCAGAAATGAACATATAACAGGTACTCAATATATTCATCCCGAAATGCTTTCAAAAACAGTATTCCTTTTATTCCTACTGCAATTATCTGGGGTAGGCATATGCATTCTCCTCTTCTTTAATAAGAGGACACAGAGGCTTAAAGAAATATACCCAATATCACAAACCAGATAAGTGGCAGAGTTCTAGGCTCCGTGCTTTTTGTACTATATAGCACAATGTCCTTTGATTTGATAAAAATGACAGTGGAGGTGGTCTGGGGTCTTGGGTATTCTTAATAAATATCTTACAGAAACTGTTATTCAAAATCTAGCTCAATGGTGGCCTGCAACAATGAGAATTTTATTAAGACCTATCATTTGTCTATCAAAATCAATCAGCTATTTTCTGAACAGCTGTTAAATGCCTGTCCTTGACTGGAGACGGGTGATTGATGTATTTTTCTATCCATCTATTCATTCATTCCTCAATTTCTCCACCTTCTCCTCCCTCTCTCCCTGCAGCCAATACTTACTGAACATCTGCCATGCACCAGGCCCCGGGGGAGATGCTGGGGGCACAGAGATGGCTAAGACCTGGTCCTGTTCTCAAGATGTTCATAGTTAGGGTGGTGGTGGGGGGAAGCAGGTGTGTCATCCACTAGCCATAAAGGTTCAACTGAAGCACGCATCTCTGGAGACAGGGAAGCCTGTGAGCATCATCATGCCTGTAATCCCAGCAGTGACTTGGGATCAAGCAGGAAAGCAGTGAGATTGACCCCCGGGATTCTCAGGCATGTTACAAGCAGGAGAGAGAGAATGAAGGATGGTGTGCTATTCTTTGTCCTTTATTTGAGTCTGAGAAAGGCCATATATCTTTGCTAAGGGCAGCATTGCCCCCGACAGCCTGATCTTTTTAGCATTTTTATCATCATCATCATCATCATTAATTATTATATGAAAATTTATCACCAGATATTCAGAATCATTCAGTTGTAGCAGGCTATTTGGAGCTTCCCTTTGCTTCCATCTTTCTTCCTTTCTCAGCACCTAACCCCAAAACCACATGGAGACAGTTGCCCAATTACTCTCAATTGAGTTCTCTTTACAGTGTTTTTCTTGGACAGCTCCACCTGCCAAGGCTGCTGGGTGGAAGATAGCTTTCATCCACATCAGCTTTATGAGGACCTCTGAACATTCTCGCACACTGTTTTATGTGCTTGGCACACTCTTCTTTATACATGGCTCTTCCTTATCCTTTTGTGTCCTAACTCAGATGTCACCTCTTTGGAAAGACTATCCCTTTACCCCTCCCAATTAGAAGTAGCTCCTTGCTCATTTGCTTCTCACTGTTTCTTATTGTATGGTTTATTTAATTGCAGAAGGCCTCCCCCATTAGAATACAAGCTCTATGAGGGCAGTGACCTCTGTCTTCTTCAATGTGCTGAGAACAGTGCCTTGCATGTACAGAGTGTTCTGTTCAATATTTATTGAATGACTGCAAGAATGGTTGAAACCACATATCCTGTCCCTGCATGGCACAGCACCTCTGACCCTCTGTCCCTGCTAGAACAGCCTCATGACAAGTGACTCATTACCTCCCACTCCTCATTCAGGTGGTTCTGATTCAGGGCTGATAGAAAACCCTTCGTGGACAGCAGAACCTTGAGTGGAGGTTTCCCAGCTATGCTGAGCCATCCACCCTGAATCCTTTTTGCACCTTCCTATGGGCTGGGTGGTGATATACTCTTGCTGTCTCCTGCCCACATTCCCAACTAGACTGTGAGCTTCTCAAGGCCTTGACATGCTATTTCATATCCCTGACAGCACTAGGTCTTCAGAAAATACCTGTAGGTTATCCAATTGTGATTATTTAAAAGCCTATAACATCCAGATTTGGATAGAGTCAAGCAGCAATCTGCTCATCCCCCATCTACAAGGGACAAACTCCTAATAGTATAGTGGAGTGAATATGAATTTGATTTTGGGAGTTAGTTAGTTGGATATAAGTTCGGGCTCTGCTACTGTGACTTCAGGCAAGTCACTTAACCTATCTGAGACTCAATTACCTTATCTGTAAAATGGGCATAATAGCAGTACTTGTTTTCAAGAGCTCATGAATGGAGGAAGGTGTCCTGGACATGTCTGGAGAGCCAGAGGGATAGGGAAGAATTATTTTCAAGCTGCTGCCACATTACAAATGCTTATTGAACATGGTGGCCTCTTAAGAGCAGGAAGAATCTTGCTGCTGGTGGGTGGCAGAGGATGGTGACAGGGATAGGAATAATATGAATATAATAAATATCTCAATAAGGACCTAGAGGGTTGCTGTGTCTTGCAGGGTCATACAGATTTGGGGGTCTCCATCACAGCCTTGGAACGCCAGGTAAAAGGTAGACTGTGCTAAGCTGCCTGCTCTGTTTAATATAAGTGACCTCTATAATAATCTTAGAAAGGTTTCCCCCAAGAATGATTAAAATAAAAACACATATGTCGACTCATAGTCACATAAACTGGCATGTAAACAGTGAAACTTCTAAATTTACCAGACTGTGAAATCTTTGAAGGGAAAGATTGGTGAAGGTTTATCATGGGGTCCCTGTTGCCTGCAAGACACCACACATAGCATAAGCACTCAGGAGATGTGCTTGATTGAATAAACGAATTTGGAGGCTGGGAGTGGTGGCTCACACCTGTAATACCAACATTTTGGGAGGCCAAGGCAGGAAGATCACTTGAGGCCAGTCTGGGCAACATAGTGAGACCCCATCTCTATAAAATAAAAAAATTAGCTGAGCATGGTGGCATGTGCCTGATAGTCCTAACTACTCGGGAGGCTAATGCAGGATTGCTTGAGTCCAGGAGTTCAAGGCTACAGTGAGCTGTGACTATGCCACTGCACACCAGCCTGGGGGACACAGTGAGAACTTGTCTCTGAAAAAATAAATAATAGAAAACAAATGTGAAACTTGATATTTGAGAAGTATATAATTCTTATCTTCCTATCTCCTCATATTTAAGAAGTATGTACTTCTTATGTAATTTCCATAGTAGCAGTTACTCATGGTGGGAGGATTCAACTTTGTTACAAGGATTGCCTGAAGCTTGGGCCAGGTAGCTCTGACTTGGGCTCGGTGTCAGAGCGGGGTGCATTGCTAGAAGTGTGCTCTTACTCATGAACAGAGGCTGGGGGAAGCAAGGTGGTTGGAAGAAGCTGCTTAGAAACTCAGAATTGAGAAAGACCTTCAGAGCTCAGTGGTACCAGCCCTTCCTACTAGCACATGGAAATCTGACATTGACTAATTATTTTTCTTTTAATATTTTTATTTTTAATTATGATGAATGTATATTAGTAATACATATTTAAGGGGGTATGTGTAATTTTTGATACAAACATACAATGTATAATAAATCATAATTGGGATATTCATCACCTCAAGCATTTATCATTTTTTTGTGTGAGGAACATCCCAATTCCACTCCTTTAGTCATTTTGAAATTTATAGTAATTTATTGGTTACTGTAGTCACCCTATTGTGCTACTGAAACTAGATCTTATTCCTTCCAACTCTGTTTTTGTTGAAGAGGGCACTATAAAAATGGAAAGATATTCCATATTTATGGATTGAAGAACCAGTATTGTTAAAATGTCCATACTACCTAAAGTGATCTATAGATTTTCCAATTCTTTTTAAAGGTCTCCAAGGATGGAGGCCACCATTTCTCCACTGGTGGCTCTTATGACTGTCTCTCTTGCTGTGCTGAGAGGAAACATCTCATTTTTGGGCCCCTAGGAAAGTGCAAAGGAGAGCTCAGCATATTTACTGCAATGCATTTACAGTACTTTAACCAGCAATGACTAAGACACCCCATGTAGGCCTTACAAATGAAGAAGGTCCAACAGGACAGGCAGATGACAGTATTCTGAAAGCTCCATCACCAACTATTGATGTTCTGACCCAGCTGGCATTGTTAACTCCAGGTGGCCAGGATGAAATAACCAAATGTTCCATGGATGAGTAGAACGTGGCCATTAGGTGCTCAACACGGCTAGCCACACTGGGTTTGGAAGGTGAGTTTGTATCTTGACATTTGGGAGGCCACAGCAGAGCTAGGGATTAGGAAAATGCCTCCAGCATTGGGTACACAGTATGAATGCTAAGATCTTCTGGGAAAACTAGGTGGGTGATTGGATTAAACTCAGAATAGTGATTAAAGGAGGGCTCTAATACAAATAGCAATAATTGCAGTCATTAAGTTTTAATGACGAAAATAGCTTTTTGAAAAAGGCATTTGTAATATGCAAGGTGTTCTGCTAAGCCATTTGTACGTATTATCTCAGTTAATATTCTCAACAAACTATGAGTTGAATACCATTATTATGCCTATTTTACAGATAAGGAAACTGAGGTACATAGAGGTTCAATAACTTGCCAGGCCCTGTGTTAAACACTTACTAACAGTGGTTATTAACTTTCAGTGATTTTGTCTTCCAGGGGAGATTTGATAATATCTGCAGACATTTTTTTGTTCTTACATGGTATGGGGGGAGTGTTCTATTGACATCTAATAGGTGGAGGCCCAGAATTCTGCCAAGTATTCTATAGTGGATAGGACAGTCTGCTGCCTCTGACTCCAACAAAAACTCAGCTCAAAATGTCAATAATGTTCAGGTTGAGAAACCTTGCTTTATATAAGCTATCTAATTTAATTCTTTTTTAAAAATTAATTCTAAGTTTCCAGGTATATGTGCAGGATGTGCAGGCTTGTTACATAGGTAAATGTGTGCCATGGTGATTTGCTTTACCCATCAACCCATCACCTAGGTATTAAGCCCAGCATGCATTAGCTATTTTTCTTAATGCTCTCCCTCCCCTCACCCCACTCCCCAACAGGCACCAGTGTGTGTTACTCCCTCTCTGTGACCCTGTGTTCTCATTGTTCAGCACCCACTTATAAATGAGAACATGTGGTGTTTGGTTTTTTTGTTCCTACATTAGTTTGCTGATGATAATGGCTCCTAGCTTCATCCATGTCTCTGCAAAAGACATGTTCTCCTTCCTTTTTATGGCTGCATAGTATTCCATGGTGTATATGTACCACATTTTCTTTATCCAATCTATCATTGATGGGCATTTGGGTTGATTCCATATCTTTGCTATTGTGAGTAGTGCTGGAACTAACATATATGTGCATGTATCTTTGTAATAGAATGATTTACATTCCTTTGGGTATATACCCAGGAATGGGGTAGTTGGGTCAAATATATCTAATTTAATTCTTACAGCAACACTGATGAATACATTGAGGCTCACAGGGGTGAAGTCCCCTACCCAAGGCCACACAACTAGTGGCAGGACTGTGGTTTGAAGCTATGTGCATCTAATTCCCAAGCTAGTGCTTATACCTATTCAGATGGATGGCTCCAAATGAATTGGTACCCAATTTCAGGGATGGAGGAGGCTTGGGCTTGGGAAATTGGATGCTGAAGCACTGTTAAGAAGATTTGGACATTACCAGGGGTAAGCCACAATTTGGGGCATATCATGGGAGAACAATGGTGAGCTTGGGGAATTGTGTCTTTGCTTGACATCAAGTGAAGGTCGTGTCAGCACCAAGCATCTTTGGATGGGAGAAGGACATCACATAATGAACTTGGAATGTATGTTGGCTGCACATTTTTTTCAATCATTGATTCAGTGTTTTTTGGGCACCAACTCTGTGCTTGGTGCTGTGATGTAACGGGCAAAGGAGCCAGGCCAACTTCTTGCCCCTATGGAACATGTATTCAAGTGGGGGAGATGGACAATATGTCAACCAACAAATACAGAACGAATATACAGCATGATTATCACCTTGAGGAAAATAAGTAGCATGTTGTAACCTGGGTAATGGGTTGGTGGATATTTTATACAGGGAGTCAGGAAAGTCTTTCCAAGGTAGGACCATGTAAACCATATGAAGGCTGGGAAGAAGCCAGGAAAAACAATGTCAAGCAGCAGGAACAGCAAGGACAGGGATGTGTGGCAGGAACAGACCCAATGTGTTCTAGCAACAGACAAGGGTAATATATAGAGCTATTCAAAATACCAGTCTATGAGAAGGTAAGGAACTTGCGCCAGAGTATACATTAATGCACTGCTTCCTTCATTGAGAAGGTCTAAGGTCTTAGTTCATTTATGTTTCTATAATGCATGTTTACTTGCCCCACAGTTCTGCAGGCGTACAAGAAGCATGGCACTAACATACCTCTGATGAGGGGGTCAGGCTGTTTCCAATCATGGCAGAAGGGCAAGGGGAGGAGCTGGTGTGTGCAGATATCATATGGTGAGGGAGGTGGAAAGGTGGGTGGAGGGAGGTGCCAATTTCTTTTAAACAACCAGCTCTTGAGGGAACTCTCATGGAAACAAAGTCGTTCATGAGGGATCTGTCCCCATGACCCAAACACTTCCCATTAGGTCCCACCTCCAACATTGGGGATATTTCAACATTAGATTTGTAGGGGTCAAACACACCATATTCAAACTTACAGCATCTAACTATGAAAAAATGTCAGTGGAATTAAGCAGTGTGCTTAGTGGTGTAGTTAATTGACATTCTTTCCCAAGTGCCTCATCTCATCATAGACGGGTTAATTTTGTGGATGGTAGGTGGTCCAGGGCCACCCACTGAGTAACACTGAAGGAGGCAGGGGCTGTTGGTGTTCTGCTCATAAACTCCCCAGATTCCCCACCTTTTGCTGGCACAGCTCTCAGGCATGTCCTCATAGAGATTCCCCAGCAGAACTGAGCCCCAGTTGTCTGCAGAGGTAACCCACTCATTAATGCGCCCTGCCTTAGCTTTCCTCTGTTTTGTATTGCACTTTTCCCACTCCCTCATGATGCTTTCTGGGATCACTTCCCAAATTATCTATTTGAAACCAAATCCTTGTCTCCAGGTTTGCTTCTGGGTGAACCACACTAGAGAGTATGGCTGGAATGTAACAAGAGGGTGCCTGGTGTGGTGGACATCAGAGACCTGTGCTGGGCCAAGGTCATGCAGATCATACAGACCATGAGAAGAAACTTGGACTTGATTCGAAGTGTGTGGGAGCCACTAAAGAGTTTTAAGCAGGGGAGGGATATTACATGACCCAATTTATAATTCCAAACACTTCTTTGGTTGCAATTCATGGAATGGATTGGACAGGAGCAAAAGTAGAAGTAGGCAATGAGTTAGGAAGTTTTTTTTGCAGCAGCCCAGGGCAGGGCTGATGTTAGCTAGGGGTGAAGAGATGGAGGTACCTGCCGAGATCTAAGATATATTTTGGGGGACAAACCAATAGGACTTGCTGGTGGATGGATGGTTGGGGACAGGGAGAGGGAGGGGTCAAAGATGATGCCTTGATTTCTGGACCTTTGGTGGGGATTAAAGAAGCCAGGAGGTATTCTGCCATGAAAGGCATTCAGGAAGTGGATAATTAGGGAGAGCTTCTCTGCTTTGATAGCCCCCCGTATTTAGCTACACTGGCTTATTCATGCAATGAGTAAGTATGAACTGTATATAACTGAGTAGAATCTCTGAGATAATCTCTGTAAAATCACCACCACAGCCACAAAGAGAAGCTGTTCCCTTTACTTCACCAAGCATAGGGGCATTAACTTAACAGACTAAAAAATGAAGTGTAAGTCCAGCCCAGTGACTGTGACAGCTGCTGATAAGGTCACACAAAGGGGAATGCCCTCAAAGTGAAACGAGGGATGCTGAAGACAGGATAGAGACCTGGGACCAACGCTCTGAACTGCAATAGCCAGGAGCTTCTAAACCGCCATCCCCAAAGCATAGAAGGAAAGTGTACATTTCCCAAGATCTGGCTGCAAAGGGAGAAAGTGAAGAGGAGACCCTGGGCCATGTTTTATTCAGAGTGTGACTTGTCCTGGACAGGGTGTCTGAAACAAAACACGACCAATAATACTGATGTTTTAACAAACAGACCAATACCACTTAAACACACCAAATGATAGTTTCTGTAGGAAGCAATTTCCTTGGATGTCCTACAGTTTTTTCTTTTCTCTCTCTTTCTTTCTTTCTTTCTTTCCTTCCTTTCTTTCTTTCTTTCTTTCTTTCTTTCTTTCTTTCTTTCTTTCTTTCTTTCTTTCTTTCTTCTTTCTTTCTTTCTTTCTTTCTTTCTTTCTTTCTTCTTTCTTTCTTTCTTTCTTTCTTTCTTTCTCTCTCTCTTTCTTTCTTCTTTCTTTCTTTTCTTTCTTCTCTTTCCTTCCTTCCTTCCCTCCCTCCCTCCCTCCTTCCTTCCTTCCTTCCTTTCTTTTTTCTTTTTCTCTCTCTCTCCCCCACTTCCTCCTTCCCTCCCTCCCTCCCTCCCTCCCTTCCTTCCTTCCTTCCTTCCTGTCTCCTTTCTTTCTTCCTTCTCTTTCTTTCTTTCAAGGCAGGGTCTCACTCTGTCACCCAGACTGGATTGCATTAGCATGACCATAGCACATTGCAGCCTCAAACTCCTGGGCTCAAGTGATCCTCCTGCCTTGGCTTCCCAAAGCACCACAGGCGTGAAGGAATGTGTTTTCTTTTTGGCAAAATTGGGAAATCTAGAAAACCACAAAAAGCAAAATAAAAACACTTGTATCCCATCACCTAGAGATAACTACATGTATCAAGCATGTAATCCCAGCACTGTTTTTATGGGATCATTAATAACTATACTTATTTAGTGTTAGCTGTGTGTTTTCTTAACATATGTGTTTCCTTCTTTGGTCTAATTTTTTCTCAACATGAATTTGTGAAGTAGTTGTATTTTTTTTTTTTTCATTTTTACAGATAAAAAACAGGCTCAGAGTAATGTGACTTACTTAAGGTCAAACTCACTGTTCATTCTCTTGTATAAAATACTTTTTCCTTTTAACAATATATTATAAGCTTTTCCTCCACAATTCAATATATTTCTACAACATTATTAAGATTTTTAAAAGTTTAATTTTATAAGAAGGTAATACATTCATGGAGTGAAAAATATATGAACAGGTTGGTTGGAATGTAAATTAGTTCAACTGCTGTGGAAGACAGTGTGGTGATTACTCAAAGACCTAGAACCAGAAATATCATTTGACACAGCAATCTCATTACTGGGTATATACCCAAAGGAATATAAATCATTTTGTTATAAAGATACATGCACATGTATGTTCACTGCAATACTATTCACAATAGCAAAGACATGGAATCAACCAAAAAACCCATCAGTGATAGTCTGGATGAAGAAAATGTGGTACATATAAATCATGGAATACTATGCAGCCATAAAAAGGAAGGAGATCATGTCCTTTGCCAGGACATGGATGGAGCTAGAAGCCATTATCATCAGAAAACTGATGCAGGAACAGAAAACCAAACACTGTTATGTTCTCACTTCTAAGTGGGAGCTGAACAATGAGAACATTTGGACATAGGGAGGGGAACAACACATGTTGGGGCTTGTTGGGGGATGTGGGGGTAGAGAGAACATCAGGATAAATAGCTAATGGGTGTGGGACTTGATACCTAGGTGATGAGTTGATAGGTGCAACAAACCACCATGACA
Organism: Sapajus apella; assembly: GCF_009761245.1. Taxonomy (NCBI): domain Eukaryota; kingdom Metazoa; phylum Chordata; class Mammalia; order Primates; family Cebidae; genus Sapajus; species Sapajus apella. The sequence continues at coordinate 1,869,984 of NW_022437030.1, forward strand.
CATGTTTACCTATGTAACAAACCTGCATGTCCTGCACAAGTATCCATGTATAGCAGAACTTAAACTAAAATTATGTGTATATATTGTAATTTATATTATAATAAAATTACATATATATTATAATTATATATATATATATATAAACAGGTTTATAGTAAAGAGTTTCCTTTCACCCTTGTTCCCCCTCTGACTAGACCTCCTACCAATTACTAGTTCTTTCTTGTGTCTCTTTCCAGAATCTCCTTATGATTATATAAAGAAATAGATTCATCGGTGTCTCTACAAAGAACATGAACTTGTCATTTTTTTATGCCTGCATAGTATTCCATGGTGTTGATGTGCCACATTTTCTTTGTCCAGTCTATCATTGATGGGCATTTGGGTTGGTTCCAAGTCTTTGCTATTGTAAACAGTGCCACAACAGACATACATGTGCATTTGTCTTTATAATAAAATGATTTATAATCCTTGGGGTATATACCCAGTAATGGGATTGCTGGGTCAAATGGAATTTCTATTTCTAGATCCTTGAGGAATCGCCACATTGTCTTCCATAATGGTTGAACTAATTTACACTACCACCAACAGTGTAAAAGTGTTCCTTTGTCTCCACATCCTCTCCAACATCTGTTGCCTCCAGATTTTTTAATGATCACCATTCTAACTGGCGTGAGATGTTATCTCAATGCAGTTTTGATTTGCATTTCTCTAATGATCAATTATGATGAGCATTTTTCATATGTTTGTTGGCTTCATATATGTCTTCTTTTGAAAAATGTCTGTTCATATCCTTCACCCACTTTTGAATAGGTTTCTTTGTTTTTTTCTTGTAAATAACCATCATTCTCAGCAAACTGACACAAGAACAGAAAACCAAACACCGCATATTTTCACTCATAGGTGGGTGATGAACAATGAGAACACTTGGGCACAGGGAAGGGAATAACACCCACAGGGCTAGGTCAGGGGTGTGGTGGAGGGGAGGGGAGGGAAGGGACAGTGTCAGGGAGCAGGGAGGATGGGGAGGGATAACATTGGGAGAAATGCCTGATGTAGGTGATGGGGTGGGGTGGGGGGAATGGAGATAGCAAACCACCATGGCATGTATGTACCTACGCAACAATCCTGCAGGATGCAGGAAGTGCACGTGTACCCCAGAGCCCAAAGTACAATTAAAACAAAACAAAGCAAGACAAAACAAGAAATATATGTGTTTTTATTTTTCTGCAAATATTACATGCAATAAACACTGTTCCTCACCTTGCTTTTTCACTTAACAAAGTATCTGGGGGAATTTTCTATATAAAATATATAGAGAACTATTCTCATTTCTTTGTGCCACTCTACAGTAATCTATATGAATATACTACAATTTATTTAACCAGTTCACTATTGATGGACATTTGAATATTTTCCTCCATATTTTGCCCTTTGAATAACTATGTGATGAAGAACATCGCAAATGAGCCATTTTATATTTTTAAAAGGTTCCATAGTACTCCTGTTGAGTGATATGCTGCAATTCATTTAACAAATCTACTAAGGATGAATATTTAGGTTGTTTCTGGGCTTCTCTTATGATAAATAATGTATTGTGAACATTCTTTACCATAAGCCCTTGTGCTCACTTTTGATCTTTAAGGGAAATGTTATGAAGATCCTTGAGACTTTGAATACATACTGCACACCTACCTCCAGGAAAAGCAGTGACAGTTGCTGGTGGCTGGGTCTGAGAAGGCTGATGTCTGGTAAAAGTTCCCAAAAGGACCTTCTTGGGAGATGGCAGCTGGAGGTGCATGAAAGGAATGAGGAAGGGTAGCTCAAGCCACAGGTTAGGAGAAACCAGAGCTGGAAAGTCCTTCAGACATCATTACCAAGAAAGTGGTTACCATGCTTAGTGAGACGAAAAGCCTTGCCTGAGCTCATATTGGCTGGAGCTGGGACTGAGTCTTATGACTTCTGAGTCACTGCTCAGGCCATAGCTCAGTGATTGGGGCATGAGCTCTGAACCCAGACCACCTGGTTTTGAATTCTCTTAAATCTTTACTAGCTTTGTGCTTTGGCACATGGTATCATATCTCTTTCAGGCTCTCTTTGCTAGCTTCATGCTTTGGCACATGGTACCATACCTCTTTCAGGCTTATATTCCTTATCTGTTAAATAGAACACACTCCATTTAATTGTTGTAAGAAATTAAAGTAAATAATCTGGTATAGGACAGTGGCCAGCACACATTTAATATATTTTTTAATGTTATTAAATCTATCTGTCATCATTATCATTATCAATTTATTCCTGGTGTCTCTGAGTTAATGCAAATAAAAATGAGCAACATGGGAGTTACTTTCTAGGTACCAAGTCAGACTCAGGCTGCTGATTTGATGGCTGTAGGGATGTCCTAATATCTCCAAAGATCTAAGCACTTATTCTGCTGTAGGCCTCTTCTCCAAGCCTTGAAGTTCTGGAGGCAGAGGTCTTGGGGATGAGCAGGGGGAAAGATAGTTTCCATCCATTTCTTTTTTTATTAATACAAATATTCATACATATTTATGGGATACATATGATAGTTTATTACAGTTTGTCATAGATACTGCATAATGATCAAGTCAGGGTATTTGGGGCGTCCATCACCTCGGAGATTTATCATCTCTATGTGATTGTGATGGAAATATTTCAAGCCCTCTCTTCTAGTTATATTGAAATATATGATACACTGTTGTTAACTATAGTCACCCTACTCTGCTATCAAACATTAGAACTTATCCCTTCCATCTAACATCTAACTGTATGTTTGTACCCATTTGCCAACCTCTCTTTATCCCTCCCCCAATGCCTTTCCTGATATCTCCATTTCTTCTTTGCTTATCTTCTAGAAGGTTGTACCACTTTGACTAATTAAAGGTACACTTCACTTTGTGAAACCCCAATGGTCTCCTGGTAGTGCAGGGCTTTCTCACTGCTGGTGTAATCTGGTCCACTAATCTGGTCCACTAATTCAGCAAATATGTATTAGTACTAAGGGTCCACTATATGTAAGATGTTAAGGATTCAATGTTGAAAAAACATTTGACAATTGCTTAAACAAAGCTCAGTGTGTAGCAGGGGTGTATCAGTCAGTTATTGCAGTATAACAAACAACTCTAACATTTTAGTAGCATGCAGCAATAAGCTTGATTTTGCTCATGCCTCTGTGGTTGGCTAGGGTGTGACTGATATTGCTGGGCTCAGTGGGGCATTCTAAATTGCAGGGTGAGTCTGGGCCTAATCCACATGACTCTTGTTCTCTTGTGCCAGAGGACTAGCTGGGCATGTGCTTCTCATGGTGATGGCAGAAGCACAAAAGGCCTCTTAAGCTCTAGATTCAGAAGTGGCACACCATCACTTCCACCCATATTCCATCAGCGAAAGCAACTCATATGGCTGAGATCAAAGTTAGGGGGTGGAGGTTGCAAAACCACACAGCAAAAGGTGCAGGCACAGGGAAGGATCAAGAATTGGGGACAATTTTCCAGTCTGTCACAGAGGAAGACAGACATTAATCCACTCGTCCCACAACAATGTAATTATAAGCTATGACTCATTCTGTGAAGGAAAATTCCTGAGTATGATAGGGAGAACTGACCTGGTTAGAGGCACTAGGGACAAGTTTCCTGAAGAAATGATGTTTAGGATGAGAGCTCAGGGATGACAGGGAAGACATCCAGGAAGAGGAAACAGCACATGTGAATTTCCCAGGTCAGGTAGAAGCTCATGTTCTGAGTAAGGGAGAGGGAGTGAGATGAGGTTGGAGAAGTGGGCAGAGACCATATAGAAACTCTTGTATTCATCCATTTTTGCACTGCTATAAAGAAATACCTGAAACTGGATAATTTATAAAGCAAAGAGGTTTAATTGGCACACAGTACTGCTGGCTGTACAGGAAGCATGGCTGGGGAGGCCTCAGAAAAGTTACAATCAAGGTGGAAGGCAAAGGGGAAGCAAGCACGTCTTACAGGGCCAGATCAGGAGGAATAGAGAGAAGGAGGAGGTGCCACACACTTTTAAACAACCAGATCTTGTGAGCACTCACTCACTGTCATGAGAACACCACGGAGAAATAAATCTGCTCCCATGACCCAATCACCAGTCCTACCTCCAAACAGGCATTATATTTCAAGATGAGATTTGGGCAGGGACACTAATCCAAACCATATCACCCCTGAAATCCCTGCCAAGGATTTTGATCTTGGTCCTAAGAGCAGCTATTGTCTTGAAAATAAAGATCACTGACTCCTTGTTTGTTCCTTTGCTAGGAGCATGCCCACCCTTATCCTTGCACAGTCCTGTTCATCCTTCAGGGCACATCAGGAATATCACCTTCAGTAGCATTTTAGCTTCTCTGGTGTTATGGACTGAGTGTTTATGTCCAACCCTTATCCTTGCATAGTCCTGTTCATTCTTCAGGGTGCATCAGGAATATCACCTTCAGAAGCATTTTAGGTTCTCTGGTGTTATGGACTGAGTGTTTATTTCCCCCTCAAATTCATATGTTGAAATCCTAATGCCTAATACGATGGTATTTAGGAGGCAGGGCCTTCGAGAGGCAATTAGGTTTTGAGGCTTGAGACCCCATGAATGGGAATAATGTCCTTATAAAAAGGGCTCCAGAAAGCTCTCCTGTGCCCTCTTTTCACTGTGTGAGGATAAAACAAGAAGTTAGCAGTCTGCAAGCTAAAAAGGCCTCATCCCTATCTGACGTTACTAGCATCTTGATCTTGGACTTCCAACCACCAGAATTGTGATAAATAAATTTATGTTGCTTACAATCCACCAAGTCTGTCACAGTCATACCTCATTTTATTGCATGTCACTTTATTGCACTTCACAGATATCGCACTTTCTACAAACTTAAGGTTTGTGGCAACCCTTGTGAGCATCAAGCAAATCTATCAGTCCCATTTTCCCAATAGCATGTGTTCACTTTGTGTCTCTGTGTAAAATTTTGGTAATTCTTGCAATATTTCAAGATTTCTTATTAAATATATAAAATGGTGATCTATAATCAGTGATCTTTGATAAAACTGTTGTAATTGTTTTTGGGCACTGTTAACCTCACCCATATAATAAGGCAAACTTAATCAAAAAAAGTTGTGTGTGTTCTGACTCCCATCACCCAATCATTCTCTGGTCTCTCCCCTCCTTCTCAGCTCTTCGTATTCCCTGAGACAAAAAAATATTGAAATTAGGCCAATTAATAACCTCACAATGGCCTCTAAGTGTTCAAATAAAAAAAAGAGTTGCATATCTGTCACTTCAAATCAAAAGCTAGCAATAATTAAGCTTAGAAGGCATGTCAAAAGCCAAGACAGGCCAGAATCTAGGCCTCTTGAGGCAAACAGTTAGCTAAGTTGTGAATGCAAACACAAGGCTCTTGAAGGAAATAAAAAGTTCTACTCCAGTGAGCACACAAATGATAAGAAAGTGAAACGGCGTTATTGCTGATTTGAAGAAAATTTTAGTAGTCTGGATAGAATATCAAACAGCCACAACATTCTCTTAAGCCAAAGCCTAACCCAGAGCAAGGCTCTAACTCTCTTCCACTCTACCAAGGCTGAGAGAGATGAAGAGGCTACAGAAGATAGGTTTGAAGCTAGCAGAAGTTAGTTCTTAAGGTTTAGGGAGAGAAGCCATCGCCATAACATAAAAGTGCGAGATGAAGCAGCAAGTGCTGATGGAGAAGCTGTAGCAAGTTACACAGAAGCTCTAGCTAAGATCATCGATGAAGGTGGCCACACTAAACAATAGGTTTTCAATGTAGATGAAACAGCCTTCTATTTGAAGAAGATGCCATATAAGTGACTAATAGCTAGAAAGGAGAAGTCAATGCCTGGCTTCACAGCTTCAAAGAACAGGCTGACTTTCTTGTTAGGGGCTAATGCAGCTGGTAACTTTAAGTTGAAGCCAAAGCTCATTTATCATTCCAAAAATCCTAGGTCTCTTGAGAATTAATACTAAATCACTCTGCCTTCGCTCTTTACATGGAACAACAAAACCTGGATGACAGCATATCTGTTTACATCCAGGCTTACTGAATATTTTAAGCCCATTGTTGAGACCTACTGCTAAAAACATTCCTTTCAAAATATTACTGCTCATTGACAGTGAACTTGGTCACCCGAAAGCTCTGGTAGAAATGCACAAAGAGATTAATGCTGTTTTCATGCCTGCTTACATAGCATCTACTTTGCAGCCCATGGACCAAGATTTCCAAGTCTTATTATTTAAGAAATACATTTTATAAGACTATGGTTGTCATAGATAGTGCTCCCTCTGATGTGTCTTGGCAAAGTCAATTGAAAACCTTCCGGAAAGTATTCATCATTCTTTTTTTTTTTTTTTTTTTTGAGACAGAGTCTCACTCTGCTGCTTAGGCTGGAGTACAGTGGCACCATCTCAACTTACTGCAACCTCCGCCTCCTGGGTTCAAGCAATTCTCCAACCTCAGCCTTCTGAGTAGCTGGGATTACAGGTGTGCACCACCACAAGTGGCTAATTTTTGTATTTTTAGTAGAGACGGAGTTTCACCATGTTGGCCAGGCTGGTCTTGAACTCCCAATATCAAGTGATCTACCCTCTTTGGCCTCCCAAAGTGCTGGGATTATAGGCATGAGCCACCATGCCCGGCCAGGATTCATCATTCTAAATGGCATTAAGAACACTTGTGATTCATTTGAGAAGGTCAAATATCAACTTTAGGAGGAGCTTAGAAAAAGCTGATTTCATCCCACATGGATAATTTTGAGGGGTTCAAGATTTCAGTGGAGGAAATCACTGCAGATGTGGTGAAAATAGGGAGAACTAGAGTTGGAAGTGAAGGTTGCAGAGGTGACTGAATTGCTGTAATCTCACAATAAAACTTTAGAGGATGAAAAGATGCTTGTTATACACACCAAAGAAAGTGGTTTCTTGAAATGGAATCCACTCCTGGTAAGGATGCTGTTTATGTTGTTGAGATGACAACAAAGTATTTAGAATGTTCTATAAACTTAGTAGATAAAGCAGCTGGCAGGATTTGAGAGGACTGACTCTGATTTTGAAAGAAGTTCTACTGTAGGTAAAATGCTGTCAAGCAGCATCACATGCTACAGAGAAACCTTTCATGAAAGGAAGAGTCAATTTATATGACAAACATCATTGTCATCTTATTTAGAAAAATTGCCACAGTCATCTCAACCTTCAGCAACTATCATCCTGATCAATCAACAGCCATCAACATTAAGGCAAGACCCTCCACCAGCAAAAGGATTACTACTCACTGAAGGCTCATATGATTGTTAGCAATTTTTAGCAATAAAACATTTTAAAATTAAGGTGTGTACATTGTTTTTTAAAGGCATAATGGAATGGCACTCTTAATAGACTGCAGTATAGTGTAAACATAGCTTTTATATGCACTGGGAAACCAAAGAATCTCGTGTGACTTACTCTATTGCAGAATTTGTTTTATTGCAGTGGCCTGGAAATGAACCCACAATATCTCTGAGGTATGCCTGTACTTTGTTGTAGCCCAAACTGACTAAAATACCTGGGCTGCTAGATGCTGTCTCTCTGGCTTTCCCTGTGCTGGATAACAATGTCTTTTGTGACCATGCTGGGTTGTCTTCATTGCAGGGCTGTGTGCTTTTGGAAGGCTGAGATTACTCTTACTCTTCTCTGCCTCTCCGGTGGCTGGCAACAGACCTTGGCCCAGATCAGTCGTGCAGGAAATGGTTATTGTTTTGAAAATTAAATAAGATAATGAATGCAGAAGTGCTTTGTAAAATATGAAGGATCACCACGTTATTACCATTCATGTCATCTAAATGCTGCTGTTGCTGTCTTCCCTGGTGGGAGGAGTGATCTCACTTATAAGAGGGGGTCTAGCATGGTGGGTGACAGAGACTAGCAAACTAAAGCCCTCTCTGGGGCCAGGGAGGTAAAACAAATGAATAAACCAGGGCTTGTGTAAAGCAATTAGGAGTGGTGGGGACTGGGGCAGACTGTAATAGAGCAGCTTCTATTCAGCTCCAGCCAATTACATCTAGGCAGGAATGTGGGCTGTAAGCTAACAGATCTGATTATTTTCAAGAGAAGCTAAAAATCCAGATTGTACTTGGGGCAATAGACATTCTTAAACATGGCAATTTAATTAAAATTAAAAAAACCCACTATATAAGTCAAACGGAACATAGCTAGTGGCGATTTAGGCCTATGGTCTTGGGTTTGTGACCTCTGGAGTTAATAGAATGTGCCTTGTAGCTAGACAAAGGCAGGTCTAAATCCCAGCTTATTTTCTTTCCTGCTTTGTTACATCAGGAAGACAACCTGAGTTCTCTGATCTTCAGTTTCCTCTTTTCCGAGATGGAGACAATGATAGGATATACTTCACAGGGTTGCAGTGAAATGTATTTAGTATAGGACCTGATATATCATAAGCACTCCATAATGATCCACAGTAATCACTCAATAATGATGTACAGTAAGCACTCAATAAGCCCTCAGAATATCACTGTCACTGCCGATTATTGCTACTGTTATCTCCCACCAGGTAGCTTGGAGTATGGGTTTTGGGGCAGGAACAGTCCTGTGCAGCTGGGGAAGAGAAGTTGGTGGTTGTGGTTAAGTTGACTTAAAATTCACTGAAGGTTTTGGCACTGAGAATGAATGCCATTGGTAATGGCCATCTTAGAGGCTAAGGGAGAATAACATGAGAAGGGATCCCTGGTCAGGTGAATGAATGACCTGCCCTATCTGGAAGATCCAGGCAGCTGCTGAACAAGTGTGCAGGCCACTCATTCATTCACTCATTCATTATTTCCTGAGTCCCTGATAGATGCTACCTTGTAAGTAAAGTGCTAGGGTACCAACAGGAGCAAGAACAGTTCCTTCCCTAAAGAGCTCTCATCTAGGCAAAGAGTGGGGTAAGAGAATGAAAAAAAAGCAATATGGTCATCATATGCCTGCACCATTTACCAACTGTGTGATGTTGGGCAAGCTACTTGATCTTTATTAATATCATGTTTTCTAATCTGCATAATGGGGATCATTGAATCACTGGTCCATGGGTTTGTCGTGAGGAATTACTGGGTTAAAACAAACAAAAGTGCTTAGAGGTCCAGGGACAGTGTCCTAGAGGGATTGACAATTGAGCTGATGTCTTTTTTTTTTTTTTAAATATCTATATATTATATTGAATTTTAAGTTCTGGAGTACATGTAAAGAACATGCTGGATTTTTGCATAGGCACATACATGGCAATGTGGTTTGCTGCCTCCATCCCCATCGCCTATATCTGGCATTTCTCCCCATGTTACCCCTCCCCAACTCCCTACTCCCCACTGTCCCTCCCCTAGACCCCTCTACAGACCTGTGGGTGATGACTCCCTCCCTGTGGCCATGTGTTCTCATTGTTCAACACCCGCCTATGAGTGAGAACATGTGGTGTTTGATTTTCTCTTCTTGTGGCAGTTTGCTGAGAATGATGGTTTCCAGGTTCATCCATGTCCCTACAAATTACACTAACTCATTGTTTTTTATGGCTGCATAGTATTCCATGGCATATATGTGCCATACTTTCTCTGTCCAGCCTATCATCGATGAGCACTCGGGTTGGTTCCAAGTCTTTGCTATTGTAAACAGTGCTGCAATGAACATATGTGTGCAGGTGTCCTTATAATAGAACAATTTGTAATCCTTTGGATATATACCCAGTAATGGGATTGCTGGGTCAAATGGAATTTCTATTTCTAGGTCTTTGAGGAATCACCACACTGTCTTCCACAATGATTGAACTAATTTACACTCCCACCAAGAGTGTAAAAGTGTTCCTATTTCTCCACATCGTCTCCAACATCTGTTGTCTCCAGATTTTTTAATGACCGTCATTCTAACTGGTATGAGATGGTATCTCAATGTAGTTTTGATTTGCATTTCCCTAATGACCAGTGATGATGAGCATTTTTTTCATATGTTTGTTGGCTGCATATTTCTCTTCTTTTGAAAAGTGTCTGTTCATGTCCTTTGCCCACTTTTGAATGGGTTTGTTTGATTTTTTCTGTTTTAGTTCTTTGTAGATTCTGGATATAAGTCCTTTGTCAGATTGGTAGATTGCAAAATTTTTTTCCCATTCTGTTGGTTGCTGGTTCACTCTAATCATTGCTTCTTTTGCTGTGCAGAAGCTCTGGAGTTTAATTAGATCCCATTTGTCTGTTTTGGCTTTTGTTGCCAGTGCTTTTGGTGTTTTAGTCATGAAGTCCTTGCCTACGCCTATGTCCTAAATGGTTTTGCCTAGATTTTCTTCTAACATTTTTATGGTGTTATGTCTTATATTTAAGTTGTTAATCCATCTGGAGTTAATTTTAGTGTAAGGTGTCAGGAAGGGATCCAGTTTCTGCTTTCTGCACATGACTAGCCAGTTTTCCCAACACCATTTTTTAAAAAGAGAATCCTTTCTCCATTGTTTGTTTTTGTCATGTTTGTCAAAGATCAGATAATTGCATGTATGTTGTGTTGCCTCTGAGACCTCTGCTCTGTTCCATTGGTCTATATCTCTGTTTTGGTACCAGTACCATGCTGTTTTGATTACTGTAGCCTTGTAGTATAGTTTGAAGTCCGGTAGTGTGATGCCTCCAGCTTTGTTCTTTTTGCTTAGAATTGACTTGGCTATGTGGGCTCTCTTTTGGTTCCATATGAACATTAAAGTGGTTTTTTTTCCAGTTCTGTGAAGAAGGCCATTTGTAGCTTGATGGAGATAGCATTGAATCTATACATTACTTTGGGCAGTGTGGCCATTTTTACGATATTGATTCTTCCTAATCATGAGCATGGAATGTTTCTCCATCTGTTTGTGTCCTCTCTTATTTTCTTGAGCATTGGTTTGTAGTTCTCCTTGAAGAGGTCCTTTACATCCTTTGTCAGTTGTATTCCTAGGTATTTTATTCTCTTTGTAGCAATTGTGAATGGCAGTTTGTTCTTGATTTGGCTCTCTTTTAGTCTGTTATTGGTGTATAGGAATGCTTGTGACTTTTGCACAATGATTTTGTATCCTGAGACTTTGCTGAAGTTGCTTATCAGTTTAAGGAGATTTTGGGCTGAGATGATAGGGTCTTCTAAATTTACAATCATGTCATTTGCAATTACAGAAAATTTGACTTCCTCCTTTCCTAATTAAATACCTTTATTTGTTTTTCTTGCCTGACTGCTCTGGCTAGAACTTCCAATACTATATTGAATAGGAGTCGTGAGAGAAGGCATCCTTGTCTAGTGCCAGATTTCAAAGGGAATGCTTCCAGTTTTTGCCCCTTCAGTATTGGCTGTGGGTTTGTCATAAATAGCTTTTATTATTTTGAGATACGTTCCATCAATACCTAGTTTCTTGAGAGTTTTTAGCATAAAGGGCTGTTGAATTTTGTCAAAGGCCTTCTGTGCATCTATTGAGATAATCACATGGTTTTTGTCTTTGCTTCTGTTTATGTGGTGAATTTGATCATGATGGATAAGCTTTTTGATGTGCTGTTGCAATTTGTTTTCCAGTATTGTATTGAAGATTTTTGCATCTATGGTCATCATGGATATTGGCCTGAAGTTTTCTTTTCTTGTTGAGTCTCTGCCAGGTTTTGGTATCAGGATGATGTTGGTCTCATAAAATGATTTGGGAAGGATTCCCTCTTTTTGGATTGCTTGGAATAGTTTCAGAAGGTGTGGCACCAGTTCCTCTTTGTATGTCTAGTAGAATTCAGCTGTGAACCCATCTGGACCTGGACTTTTTTTGGGCGGTAGGCTGTTAATTGCTGCCTCAACTTCAGCCCTTGTTATTGGTCTATTCAGGGTTTCAACTTCTTCCTGGTTTAGGATTGGGAGGGTGCAAGTGTCCAGGAATTTATCCATTTCTTCCAGGCTTACTGGTTTATGTGCATAAAGTTGTTTGTAATAATCTCTGATGGTGGTTTGTATTTCTGTGGAATCTGTGGTAATATCCCCTTTATCATTTTTTATTGCATCTATTTGATTCTTCTCTCTTTTCTTTTTTATTAATCTGGCTAGTTGTCTGTCTATTTTGTTGATCTTTAAAAAAAAACCCAGCTCCTGGATTTATTGATTTTTTGAAGGATTTTTTTGTGTCTCTGTCTGCTTCAGTTCTGCTCTGATCTTACTTATTTCTTGTCTTCTGCTAGCTTTTGAGTTTTTTTTGATCTTGCTCCTCTAGCTCTTTCAATTTTGATCATAGGGTGTCAATTTTAGACCTTTCCTTGCTTCTCATGTGGGCATTTATTGCCATAAATTGTCCTGTAGACACTGCTTTAAATGTTTCCCAGAGATTCTGGTACATTGTGTCTTCGTTCTCATTGGTTTTGAAGAATATCTTTATTTCTGCCTTCATTTCACTGTTTATCCAGTCAACATTCAAGGGCCAGTTGTTCAGTTTCCTTGAAGTTGTGTGGTTCTGAGTTAGTTTCTGAATTCTGAGTTCTAATTTGATTCCACTGTGGTCTGAGAGGTTGTTTGTTATGATTTCTGTTCTTTTGCATTTGCTGAGGAGTGATTTATTTCCAATTATGTGGCCAATTTTAGAGTAGGTGTGATGTGGTGTTGAGAAGAATGTATATTCTGTGTATTTGGGGTGGAGAGTTCTGTAAATGTCAATTAGGTTTGCTTGGTCCAGGTTTGAGTTCAAGTCCTGGATATTCTTGTTAATTTTCTGTCCCGTTGATCTGTCTAATATTGACAGCGGAAAGTTAAAGTCTCCCACCATTATTGTGTGGGAGGCTAAGTCTCTTTATAGGTCATTAAGAACTTGCTTTATGTATCTGGATTCTCCTGTATTGGGTGCGTATATATTTAGGATTGCTAGCTCTTCTTGTTGCATTGATTCTTTTACCATTATGTAATGCCCTTTTTGTCTCTTTTGACCTTTTTTGGTTTGAATTCCATTTTATCAGAGATTAGGATTTCAACTTCTGCTTTCTTTTGCTCTCCATTTGCTTGGTAAATCTTCCTCCACCCTATTATTTTGAGCCTATGTGTATCCTTGCATGTGAGATGTATTTCCTGGATATGGCACATTGATGGGTTTTGACTTTTTATCTAATTTGCCAGTCTGTGTCTTTTGATTGGGGCATTTAGTCCATTTTCATTAAGGGTTAATATTGTTATGTGTGAATTTGATCCTGCCATTTTGATACTAGCTGGATGTTTTGCCCATTAGTTGATGCAGTTTCTTCATTGTGTCAATGCTCTTTACAATTTGGTATGCTTTTGGAGTCACTGGTACTGGTTGTTCCTTTCTATGTTTAGTGCTTCTTTCAGGAGCTCTTGTAAAGCAGGCCTGGTGGTGATGAAATCTCTGAGTAATTGCTTGTTCGTAAAGGATTTTATTTCTCCTTCACTTATGAAACTTAGTTTGGCTGGATATGAAATTCTAAGTTGAAAGTTCTTTTCTTAAGGATGTTGAATATTGGCCCACACTCTCTTCTGGATTGTAAGGTGTTTGCCGAGAGATCTGCTATGAGTTTGATGGGCTTCCCTTTGTGGGTAACCTGACCTTTCTTTCTGGCTGCCGTTAGCATTTTTTTCTTCATTTCAACCCTGGTGAATCTGATGATTATGTGCCTTGGGGTGCTTTTCTTCAAGAATATCTTTGTGGTATTCTCTGTATTTTCTGGACTTGAATATTGGTCTGCCTTGCTAGGTTGGGGAAGTTCTACTGAATAATATCCTGAAGAGTGTTTTCCAGCTTGGGTTCATTCTCTCCATCACATTCAGGTACACCTAACAAATGTAGATTAGGTCTTTTCACATAACCCCATATTTCTTGGAGGCTTTTTTCATTTCTTTTTACTCTTCTTTCTCTAATCTTGCCTTCTTATTTTATTTCTTTGAGTTGATCTTCAATCTCTGATATCCTTTCTTCTGCTTGGTATATTCAGCTACTGAAACTTGTGTATGCCTCACAAAGTTCTCGTATTGTGTTTTTCAGCTCCAACAATACATTTATATTCCTCTCTAAGCTGCTTATTCTCATTAGCATTTTGTGAAAACTTTTTTCAAGCTTAGTTTCTTTGCATTGTGTTAGAACATGTTCTTTTAGCTCAGAGAAGTTTGTTATTACCCACCTTCTGAAGCCTGTTTCTGTCAATTCATCAGACTCATTCTCCATCCAGCCTTGTTCCCTTGCTGGTAAGGAGTTGTGATCCCTTGGAGGAGGAGAGGTGTTCTGGTTTTGGGTGTTTTCATCCTTTTTGCACTGGTTTCTTCCCATCTTCATGGATTTATCTACCTGTGGTCTTTGTAGTTGGTGATTTTCAGATGGGGTCTCTGGACATCCTTTTTGTTGATGATGAAGTTATTTCTTTCTGTTTCTTAGTTTTCCTTCTAACGGTCAGGCCCCTTCTGCTGTAGGACTGCTGGAGGTTCACTCCAGACCCTGCTTGCCTGGGGATCACCTGCAGTGGCTGCAGAATAGTAAGAGTTGCTGTCAGTTTCTTCTCCTATTATCTTTGTTCCAGAAGGATGCCCACCAGATGTCAGCCTGAGCTCTCCTTTATGAGGTGTTTGAGGAGATAGTCTGTCCCTTATAGGAGCTCAAGTGCTGAGCTGTGAGCTCCATTGGTCCATTTGGAGCTGCTGGGCAGGTACATTTAAGTCTGCTGCAGCAGAACTCATAACAGCTTTTTTTTCCTGGGTATTCTGTCCTGGGAAGGTGGAGCTTTATTTATAAGTTCCTGTCATTCTGCTACCTTTTTTTCAGAGATTCCCTGCCCAGCGAGGAGGTAGACTAGTCACAGTCTGCCAGCAGAGGTGTTGCTGAACGGCTGAGGGCTCTGCCCAGCTGCTGTGTGAACTTCCTTCCAGTTTTGTTCATAGGGGTATAGTTAGAACTGCTCAGTAATGGCGGTCTGCCTCAGTAATGGTGGACTGTCTCTGTAATGATGGACTGCCTCGGTAATGGCAGACTGCCTCGGTAATGGTGGACTGCTGCAGTAATGGCAGACTGCCTTGGTAGTGGTGGACTGCCTCGGTAATGGCGGACGCCCTTCCCCCCACAGAGCTGGACTGTCCCGGGTCCAGCCGTGCTTGCTGTGAAACTCTCAATCCAGAGCATTTCAGATTGCTGGCCTTTGTGGGGATAGGATTGGTCGAGCCAGATCACCTGGCATCCTGTTTCAGCCCCCTTTTTTTTCAGTTGAATGGGCTACTCTGTCTCCCAGGTGTTCCAGTTGCCAGTTGAAACAGCACCTGGATTTGTGTTGAGTTTTTGTGTGGAGAACTGCTGCACCAGCTGAAACAGCCACAATGGAGACTTGTGGTGCTTTTTCACCCGGGAATCTCCTGGTCTGTGGGCAGTAAAAATTCATTTGGAAATGCAGTGATCACTCACTCTGTGTTTTCACTGGGAATTGCACTCCAGAGCTGTTCCTATTTGGCCACCTTGGATCATCGAATTTTTTCTTTCTTTAAATGAGGGAAAGTAAGCTCCCAGGAACTCACAGCTCTCTGCCTGAGCACAGAAGACAGCCCCAGTAGCCCAAGGGTAATCCTTGAAAGAGGAGGTTCAGGCACAGGCCATTGTAGTTAGAAGCACATCCAATCTGGGGGTGCAGATATAAAAAATGAATCTGTGGGAATTTGGATGGAGCTCCAACAGTGTCAGCTTCAGCTGAAAGGCAGCAAGCATGATTCTGAACAGCAAGCATGTTTCTGAACACCTATTATATGCCAGAGAACAGTGAAAGGTATTTGCTGGAAGTTGGTGCAATGATTCTGAAGAGGTGGAAAGACCACTGAAGTGTCAGGCTTAAGATATCAGTTTGATTCCACACAGCCACGTACTTCTTTGAGCAATGCTAATAATAATCACAGCAGCCAGTGTTTATTGAGTACATACTGCTACGAACTGAATTTCATCCCCCTCAAATTTATGTGTTGAAGTCCTAACCCCCAATGTGACTATAACTGGAGATGGGGTCTTTTGGAGGTAATGTGGTTTAAATGAGGTCATAAGATTGGGGCCCTGATCTGATAGGATTTGTGTTCTTATAATAAGAGACACTAGAGACCTCATTCTATCTCTCCACCATGTTAGGACACAGTGAGAAGCAGCTATGTGCAAGCTGGGAAGAGAGATCTCGCAGGAACTGAACCTTGCTGTAACCTTGATCTTGGAGTTTCCAAGATCAAATTTCCTCCTTTCCTCCATCCCTCCCTTCCTTTCTTCCATCCTTCCTTCTCTTTCCACTTTCTCCTTTCCTTCCTTCCTTCCTTCCTTCCTTCCTTCCTTCCTTCCTTCCTTCCTTCCTTCCTTCCTTCCTTCTTTCCTTCCTTCTTCCTCTCTTTTCTTTTTTTCTTTCTTACTTTCTTTGGAAACAGATTCTTACTACGTTGCCTGTGCTGGCCTTGAATTCTTAAGCTCAGGACTACAGGCATATACCTCGGCATGTAATTTACATTTGTTTTTGAATTGAATTCCCTGAACACACCAGGAAGGAGAAGAGGGCACTAAAGTTTATAGAATTAGGTAATTTGTTCAAGAACACAGGACTCTAACACAGTGGTAGAACTAGAATTCAGACCTAGGGTATTCTAAATCCCTGTTCTATAAAATTGCAAGACAGGTTGCACAGCTAGTAAAGGGTGTGGTCACTTTCAGAGCCATGGCAGTCGTCTGCTTCTCAAAGTCTTCTCCTTATCTATAAAGGGGATGGTGTCTCCCTCCATCCTTTCTTCTCAAGGGAATCAGGAAAGTGCCTTGCTATTGAGAAGGGTTATGTCTGGTGATTTGGGGCTGCCTTTCCAAGCCACACAGTAGACCCCTCTTAAGCCTCCTTGGAAGAGCTTCATTATGTCTGTCCTTCGTGCTTGTAGAATCTCAAGGAGAAAAGCTGTTTCCTCATATGCTCTTTCTTGCTATCTCTCAGTGTTTCAGAAGAACATAATTTCCTCCCCAATGTTCAAACTAGATGAGCATATGAAGCCCTGAACAGAAGATTATTAAGGAAGCCCATAGTCTGCCTTCCAGTCTGCAATCTAATTAGCTGAAAGAGGCCCCTTAGAGTCAGCCCCAGAGAAATCTTGTAAGGCCTAAAAAGCTGTCTAATGAGAGAAGACAGCCCATCGAAGAAGAGGGAGAAGCCTATGTTTGTGTATCTGTGGGAGGGAGGAGAGACTCTGGCTCCTGTGTGTACCTCCATAATCACTTCCACAGCTACCTTCAGCCAGAAAACTAAAAAATGTATTCACAGAGCTCTCAGTAAACACAGCCTGGGTGGTTGTCACCCTGCAGCCTGGCACAGAGGACACCTCCTAGGGTTTTTCAGAAAGAGGAAGATTGGTTTTATTTGGAGCTACTGCAAGCCCCAGGTAGCCAGCCTCTTCTCACCACTATAATAGACCATAGAGGAAAAAACAGACTAAAAATAGTCTGTGATTGTGTTGGGGAGGGATTTCATATTCAGAGAGCCACAAGTGCCTGGTTAGAAGGATGGGAGGGAGTCACTGCTTCAAGAACAGCAGGAAACAGGGCCTGCCCTTTGGGACTTAACAACTCTGCCATTCATATTCAGTCACCCACCCATTCATTCATTCAGCAAATACAGGTTGAGAGCCTACTATGAGGTAGACATTGTACTAGATGCTGGGACATGGAAGTGAAAATACTAAGTGATTTGCCACTCCCACGAAGCTTCTATTGTTGGGCCACAGACAGACAGCACACATGAAAAAATTAACAGGATAATTATAGAAAGTGAGAAGTGTGCTATGGAAGAAAATAAAAGGGGGGCAACTAGCTCTACAGGGCCCCTCCAACTCCAAGTTCCCAGTGGGATCAGTGGAGGCCTTCATTGTGATGTGTCTCCGCTGAACTCCTCCCTCTGCTTGGTTCTGCTTCCTTCACTCCTCCGTAGGCACTAGTCCCAAGGGCAGTCCCTAGAAATTTCCTGCAAACAGCTCTCTATCTCAGAGTATGGGTTCCAGAGAACCCAACCTAAGGCAGTGAGTGATGGAAGGAGAATCACTTCATACAGTGTTGCTAGTGAAGGCCTGTCAGAGACTGATATTGGGGACTGAATGATGGGGAGGACCAAGCTTTGAGAATATACGTGGAGAAAGTGTCTCAGGAATAGGGGATGACTGAGATGGGAACAAGCTTGGTGTATTAAAGGAATAGAAAGATAGCCCATGCAGTTCGAGCACAGTGATGCTCGAGGAAAGAGGAGTGAAAGGGGAGAGGGCAGCAGAGCCAGGTTTTGCAGGAACCCATAGGTTGCACTGAGGAGTTTGCATTTTATTCTAAGGGTGGAAAGTCATGGGAGAGGGTCAAGCACAGGAATGAAATGATCCAATTTACATTTTAAAAAGATCGCTCTGGCTACTGTGAATTCAATTTCATTAGGAAGACAAGACTACCTGATTAGGAATATTAGACAATAACCCCAAAGCTATATAATTCTGGACCTATAACGGGCACTGAATAAGGCTCATTGGCATGAGTATATCTCATATTCATTGAATGTATACTTAGCAAATATAATAGTTGAACACCTATTATATGCCAGGCACTGTACTAGGCTCTGGGATACAGCAAATAAATGAGATAAATAATATCCTGAACCATCATAGAGCTTGCATTCATAGTGAGAAGACTGTAATAATAAAGTGCTCAGTTGGGCTGCATAGACTTAAAGCAGGTCATTGGGAATGAAATACAAGGGAAGGGCTTTCTGAAGAAAATGGGACTTGGAACAGGTAGGAATATGCAGGGAGCAGCCATTGCAGATAGAAAAAAACCTACAAGAACAGTCCTAGTGTGGCAGTGGTGAGCATGGTCACAGTGTCAACAATTACCATCTATCGAGTACCTATTATGTGCCAGACATTGTGCTCAGAGTTTTGCGTCTTTTAAATTGTGTAATCTTCAGAGATATCACATAAAGCAAGCATTATTTTTCTCCCATTTTATGGATGATGAAACCGAGGTTCACAGAAATATCTTATTCAGGCTCACACATATAGAAAGAGGGGGATCTGGATTTCATCCCATGCCTGTCTGACTCAGATTGAATCCTATGTCCTGAATTCCCGCACTACAGTGACATTCCAATAGGTGGGGTGAACCATGGACAGCGTCTTAATTGGCTAGAAGTGGCGCTGAGCTGTCCAACTCAGGTTCCTATCCTTTTCCAGGACAAGTTCTGTGCCGAGACTTGCACGTCTGCTGTTGTGTGGACACAGCTCTTGGTTCTTCACTTTTCTGCCTGTGACTTTCTTTATCTCTTTCCTACATCTCATTTGGCAGAGATTGCTAAATGGTTGCCAATATCAGGTTCTAGTTTTTATGACACACGGTTTAATATATTTCTTAACATCCTTTACAGTTATATGTGGCAGATGACTGAATTCTGGCTAATGCAGCCTGAGTGGAAACTAATGTATGGCACTTCCAGGTCTGGTCCTTAAAAATCTCCCACTTACGCTTGTTTCTCTTCCTGTCCATCTTGGAAGACATTCATTGAAGATGTCAGAGCCACTCTTAACCTGTGTCTTTGAGTAACTGTGTGGGCAAGAGATCACTCACCAACCTGGACCTACCTTGGGCTATTATGTGAGAAAGAGATACAATCTATTGTTTTCAACCATTACATAATTGGTTCTGTTTGTTACTGCAGCCCAGCCTACACTAACTCATACACCTACTTTCTGTCATGACTTCTGAGGATCCAACTCTCCTTTAAAATATAATTCCAGCCTTTGTTTAGGATTTCTGAAAGAGAAAATGGTAATTTGGACCATTCCAAAAAAATTTCGCTAAACCAAGGAGGCTATAGATAAAAATCAAAGAGTGCATGAATGAAAACTTTATGTTTTCTGTAGTCATAGCAATAATATGATAAGTGACAGAATTTTTTAAAAAGGAAGGAATACAGAGAATCATTCCACCCACTCAGGAAGGTGCTGGGGTGTGTGGCAGCAACAGCAGAGGTGAAGGGATGGCAGAGGTGAGGATATCCTCTTGTGGTAGCTCCTCATGGGTTTCTGTCTTGAAGGTTTCTTTCTCTTCCTTAACTTTGTGTTCACCAGGAGAAAAAGCGAGGGTGGGAGGACAATAAAGAGAAGACAAGAGTACATAGCTCTGCGTGATATGTCAGACTGGGGTGGGTGTGAAGGGAACAGCTCTCTTGCAATTTTCTCAGGAGTACGAGCCTCCCTGAGGACTGTATGAGTTTCTGGACACTTCGGGAGTCCTCAGCTAGTAACATGGGCTACATGGATCAACTCATAAATGATTTGGAGGTCCAACTTAATTCAGAAGGTGGCTCAATGCAGCTATTCAAGACAGTCACTGGCCCTGTTCAGAGCAGAGAGCCCCCTGAGACTGAAGCAGAAATAATATGACTTCTCCAGCATTCCTGGATGCCCACCCCATGGAGAACCCAGCACTGTTTAATGACATCAAGTTTGAGCCCCCAGAAGAACTTCCAGCGAGTGATTTCAGCCTGTCCCCAGTAGACCCAGTTGACTTCTCCTTTCACAAGCCTAAGGCTCCTCTCCAGCCTGCTAGCATGTTGCAAGCTCCAGTACATCCTCCCAAGCCACAGTTTGTTCTCCAAACCCTTGTGGTGTTCAATTCAACATCTGACATGAGCACTTCAGCAAATATTCCTACTATTCTGACCCCAGGCTCTATCCTGACACCTTCTCAGGGCACTGGTGTCTAGAAGATCTTACATTCACAGAATCCCCTCAGTCTGTCTTTTAAGTAAGATAGGTGACCTGAACCCATCCTAGTGGTAGTTCAGTCTCTGCCCATGGGGTATATTACTTTGCCTGCAAATGAGGGCCCTGTAGCCATTACAGTCCCACTCATTGGAGGAGATGGTACAAATGCTGGATCAGTGAAAGTTGTCCCCACCTCCATGTCTCCACTGGAGATTCCAAGTGACAGTGAGGAGAGTGCAATTGAGAGTGGATCCTCAGCCTCACAGAGTCTGCAGGGACTACAGCAAGAACCAGCAGCAATGGCCCAAATGCAGGGAGAAGAGTCGCTTGACTTGAGGAGAAGACAGATGCACCAACGTGACTTTGCAGGATGCAGCAAAGTGTACTCTAAATGCTCTCACCCAAAAGCTCACCACAGAATTCATATAAGAGAGAAGCCTTGTAAATGCACTTGTGATGTCTGCTTCTGGAGATTTGCTCACTCAGATGAGCTCACCCACCATTTCCACGAGCGCACAGGCATCAAGCCTTTCGGGTGTACAGACTGCAACTGCAGCATTTCTGGTTCTGACCACCTGTCCCTGCACCACGGTCACCATGACACCATGCGAGTTGTACAGGTCACACTAGAGAAGTGATATGGATATCTTTTCTGTTTGTGTGTTGAGGTCATGACCATTTTTTACTCTTTGACTTTAATTTGTGTCTGGAATGGAGCTGAAGCAACCCACTGAGCCATGTTGAGGAGACTGGAGGAAGACGTAGCTGGTCTCCTGTGGGGCTCTTCATATTCCACCTTCACCTCTCCACTGTCCAGACCTTTTTTTTTCCCACCTCCACATGCTTTGAATTCCAGCGTGGCACCCATGGCTGCCCTCACACCCCCCTTGCTCTGAAATAGGACATTTTTCCTGCAGTAACAAAACAGGAATCAAACTCAAGGCTGTGAACAAACATATGCCACTTTTCTCTTTCCTATTTTTCTTTTGTTTTCTAGAATGCTTATCTATATGTTTTTTAAATAATTACCTACAGGTTGTTTGATAGTGTCCTAAATGACTTTCTTCAAGTTTCTAGATGAAAGGAGTGTAACAATGTAATTGATTGGTAAGATTTATAGGGATTCGGTTCCTGAGTATGAGGCATATTCCCAGTCAATAAACCGAGTCCCAAACCAAACTCAAAAGTTTAAATAAATTGAATCCTATTTCTTCTTAAAGTTTGGTTTTCAAAAATCAGGGAGAAATAGAGACGGAGAAAGAGAGAGAAATAAAGAGAGGAGGAACTAGAAATATGAAAAAGCAGATAGCAAAGAAGAGAAAATAAAGAAAAAAGAGGAAACAACAGAGAAGATATAGAGAAGAAAAAGCCTATGCAAAAAAGGACTGAAGGAGCAAAATTAAAATCGAGTCTCTCCACAGTTCTAGAAGATAAGGCTCCCAGGAACCTGGCATGATCTCCCAGGAAGTCATCACACACAGCCTCTGAGATAAAAAGGTGCTTCTTTCACGGTCTGGGACCAGGTGCATTAGGCCTACTGCCCTGTTATCTTGCACACCTGCAAAGAATCTGGATATTGCGTTGTGATCAGCAGCCTGAGATTAGCTCCCAATCAAACTCAAGAAAATCGTATTTCCTCTTGGCAGGTAAAAAAGAAGAGGGATAAAGGTTACATCAACAGGGGACAACCTCAGTTTTAGTAACTTTTTATTTAGATTTCAGTGGCTGGGAGTTAATTAGGTTTGGTCTTTTTTTTCACTCTCCACTCCCCATCTTTTTCTTGACTAATTAGTTGGAAAATGGATTCTGAAGAAAAGCAGAATGATCCTCAGGTTTAGCAATGGGGTGGTGGTAATGGGGTAGTTAGGAAGAAAGCCCCCTCGAAGCGCTTTGGCTCTAACAGGCCCTTTAAGGCTGTATGTTTGTCAGTACCACGGACAGCTCCAGGCCTGCCTGTGGGAGGGTCATTGAGGAAGTCCTGAAGGTGGCTTTAATAAAGTAGCTCTGGAAACTCCTAGATAGCTGGCGCCTGCCACTTTATTTAATTATGCAATGATCAGCAACCTTTATATTTTAATTCCGAGTCACCGTAATGAAGCCGTCCTGCTTCTACTTGGGGCGGGACTGCTCATTCTTCCATTGCTCCGGAAGGGTCTTCAGCGCTAATTGGCTGTTTGGTAGCTGGATCTTGACAGTACGAGGTATGTAGCGATCCCCTTGCTTTCCTTCGAATGCATTCTCTGGTCTCTCTGCCCTCCTCCTCTTTGATTTGCCTAATTAGTGCTAATAATTTAAAAGCTGCATGGCCTTCTTTTGATCCTGCTGTCGACGGCAGACAGAGCCATTCCATTAGCAGATATTAAATAGTGCTACTATGTGATGACACACGGCTGGAGCTGGCTCACACACGGTTCCAGCCTGGGACTGCAGGGCTGACACACACACACACACACACACACACACACACACACACCTCATTCACTTTATTCCTAGAGCAAAGTCATTGTAGGCAGTAGCAGCTTTAAAGCACTGTGTCTTAATAACTGTTTGAGGCCCCCTTTATTGTGGGCTGGCATTGAAAAACCACATGATTTATTTCACATTTCAGGATTTTAATGATTAATTCATGAATATATCTGCAAGAATGCCAAGGTCTCCAAAATAATGAAAACCTTTTTTCCCCCTAAAGTTGTTTGTTTTCATTTCAAATCAAAGCAATCTGTCTTGAGCATTCATTTCTCTCTCCCTTCACTCCCTTCACCCTGAAAAAAAAAAAAAACCGCTGCTCATTTCACTGGGGTCTTGATAACAATTTGACAAGTAATAGAATTCATTTACATTTATCAAAATAAATAGATAAGTCTTCCGTCTTCTCTCTGTTTAGCTGACATGGGCAGGTCTTTCACCTCCAGCAGGCATCAATAAACTCGAGGTCATGTGCAGTGATTCAGCCTGTGTGTTCCCAAATATTCTGAAACTTTTGTTGAAGTGTAAAGGGGTGCTCAGACTGAGGGACTTCAGGTGTGCTTTCATGGGGACTCTTCCCAGGTTCTGGGAAAGCAGACAGACATTGTAGCTGTCAGTCTGGCCTGGGCTCATAAGTCATAAGCCATGTCTTACTTATTTAAAGGCAGTAGGATGCATGGTTAATAATGTTGGTTCTATAATGGGATTAATTGAGTATGAATTCTAGTTTTATCATTTTCCCATCAAGTGTGTGACTTTAGGCAACTTACTCGTAATAATAACAGCTACATTATAGAGTTGTTATGAAGTTTAAAAGAGGTAAGACATGTAAAAGGCTTGGCACTGCACCCGGCCATAATAAGTGCTCAAAAAAAAAGTCAGGGGTAATGACGATGATGGCAATTGAATAGCATTGGTCATTGCACTATGGGCCAGAGCAAACTAACCCCTTGGACTTGGGCCGCTGTACATGGGTCTGGATGAGGGGGTTGGTGACTGTGAGAAATGACATTTAGAACTTGCAGGGTTACCAACAACTTCCTCTTTGTGCTCCTATTTATTTTATGTTTTTAAAAATTTTGTCATTTATTGGTAAACTAACAGCTACACTGCATAAAGTTTAAATGGCACAAAGGGGATGCAGTGAAAATTTAGTTTCTTCCCATTTTGATCTCCCAGGTCTCTTGTTCTCTGCTGGAGATGGCCCTACTTATAATTATCTTGTGTATCCTTCTAGCAATATTAAATACAGATGCAAGACACAGGACCATATTCTGCTTATAGTTTTTTCTTTCAAAAACCGTGGTGTGTTCTTTTCTTTGACTCTTGCATGAAACAATAAACCCTAAGACTATTGGACATCACTACATTTAGTTTTAGTCATTTCCCACTGATGGACCTTTAGGTTATTTCTGGTTGTTTCTAGTCTTTTCCCAGCATAATACGGTCTTGAAATAGGCTAATGAATAGAGATTTGTTGGTTTCTTTTGCAGGAGAGACAATGAAAGGAATGTGTGACATACCCTAGCTTTTTTTCTCTCTCCAACATTCATTCCCTATACTTTTAAAAACAGAATCCTGTTTTTCCTTTGGGGAACTACTCTTCACCCACTTTCTGGTTGAGCCTACTTCTGGTTTCAAGGATGAGATGTGACTAAAGCCTGACCAATCAGAAGCACTAAATTCCCTGGCCAGTGATTGATTCAGGGAAGATCATGTGACCAAGCTCAGGCTAAAGAGAGTCAGACTTGAGACTTCTGCAGACACTACTGGAACCAGGGCTCCATCTTCCTAATGAAGGTGTGAAGCTGGTGGGCAGGCTGGAAGGAAAAAGACACTAAAAACAGGTGGACCAGGTATGAAAGGAATTTACTGCAATGGTGGCTGCAATGTGGCTATACTGCAATGGTGGCTGTAGTGCAATGGTGGCTGCAGAACTGTGGAAGAGGAGTCAACAAGAAATTTATTTCAGAGAAAAAATCAGAGCAGTTGGCAAAACTCTGCAGAGAAGGCCAGAAGAAGTAGGAGGAAGGGATTCAGCATGACTCTGAAGGTTTTGGGTTTGGAGAACTGAGGAATGAAGCTGCCTGAATGAATGCGGATATTCAGAGAGGAAGCTTGCTGGGTGGGTAGGCTGGCTGTTTGCCTGTCCTTCTCCCATCTGCTCTGTGTCACAGGGAGCTACATTTCTCAGCATTCTTTGACATTTAGTTTAAGAAAGCATTTTTGGAAGATTGAAGAGTGGCGGAGAGGAGAAGTTGGAGAGTATTCCTCATTCCCTCCTCTAAACTTGTTCTCCTTGAGCATCTCCCATCTTGCAACTAAGTCTCAGATCTATGTTTTTTCATACCTTCTCTTCTTATCTGTACATCAACCCACATTCCACTCATCCACTTATGTCTTCTCCCTCCTTCCTCTTCTTCAGTCTATCAGTTAGAATTCACCCAGCAAAACAGAAATCCTACTAGGTGTTCCTAGACATTGGAAATCTGAGGTTGATATTGGGGAAAGAACTAATACCTTTGTTATGGGATAGCTATATTATGAAAACCTTTTACTGTAAACTCTGTGGAAGAATGTGACTTGGCTCATGGTGCTGCCAAATTCACTTAGTCATGAGCTCTGGCTTTAAAAAATGTGAAGAAGTCTTTATGACCTCTGGTTTGTTGTCTTCTACAGAAGCTTAACTGTAGAGATTGACACCTGTCTTAGTCTGTTCAGGCTGCTGTAACAAAATACCTTAGACTGGATGATATATAAAGAATGAACGTTTGTTTTTCACAGTTCTGGGGGCTGGAAAGTCCAAGGTTAAGATGTAGCGGGTTCAGAGTCTGGTAAGGGGTCATTCTCTGCTTCCTTGTTGCTGTGCCTTTGCATACTGGGAGATGCATGCTGTGTCCTCACATGCCAGAAGGGATAAAAAAGGCGTACTTGGTCCCTCAAGGCATTTTATAAAGACAGTAATCTCATTGATAAGGGTGGGACCTTCATGGCCTAATTACCTCCTAAAGGCCCCACTTCTTAATACTATTGCATTGAGGATTAAGTTTCAACAAGGGTTTTGGAGAAACACAAACATTCAAACCATAGGAATACAAAAGGAAAGCTACCCTAAGTCATAGGCCCATGGACTCTTAGAGATGGAAAGGGTCATTTTACAGAGGGTCAAACTGAGGCCCAGAAAGACTCAGGCCATTTGAGACCAATGCATATGGGCTGCATTGAAGAAAAGTCATTTTTAACACAATCAAATGTCATGGAACCAGAAGAGCTGTCTCTCTCTCTCTTTTGCACATGATCTTGACTTTTCAGAACAGGTATTGATCTTTTTAATGCAGGACAGTGGGATGCCCAGTACAAGACTCAACAAATGTTTTAATACACAAATGGTGAGGAAGAGGCGATGAGTCTGACAGCCTGTGGACTCAGAGTTGGAGGATTTTATGGAAAGACATTTCAGGGAAAAAAGTGACGCTATTTCCTGAATTAAGATCTTCTACATCATTAAAGAAGCCTAGGCAGCATAGGTAGACCCTGTCTCTACAAAAAAAAATGAATAAATTGATAGCTAGGCATGGTTGTGCATGCCTGTAGTTCAAGCTACTTGGGAGGCTAAAGTGTGAGAATCACCTGAGCCTTGGAGGTTGAGGTTGCAGTGAGCTGAAATGGTGCCATTGTGTTCCAGCCTGGATAACAAAGATTTTGAGACCCTTTCTTAAAAATAAATAAATAAGCTTTTCCAGGGTAGCCACAGCATGCACAGTGGGAGCAAAGGGGTAGTGAGGCTAGATGATGAATCAGTTGGAAATATTTTGAGCTCAAGAAGCAGAAAACTCAACTTTCTTTGGTTGAAGCAATAAGGATGTTTATTGACTTGCAGAACCAAAAATTTAGATGCAAGGTAAGCTTTACAGATGACCAAACTTTGTATCTCTGTGTGCATTTCCCTGCAGCTCTCTTGGCTCTGTTTCCTGTGTGGAGCCGTTTCACACTCAGGTGAATATGGCGAGGCTGTAGTTCTCCTCACAGCTCACGTCTATGCATAATGACACCAAAGGACAAGGGAGAGGATTTTTGGAAGCTCTCCCAGAAGATGGAGGAAGGACTCTTTCAGCTCTTGTCCTTGCTTTCTCTTAGTCTGTTTCCCAAACAGCAACCAAAGGGACCCTGTTGAAACATAAGCCAAATCATGACACTGTTCTGCTCAAAACCCTCAGGCAGCCTCTGTATAAAAGCTAGAGTCCTTTCCAGACCTACAGAGCCCAGCAGGATCAGTCGGCCTCAGTGTCACCTCTTTGACTTCCTCTCCTGTTCTTGTCCCTCTTGTCCACTCTACTCCAGCACACTGACCTCCTTGCTGCTCCTCAAACATGCTAAGCCCATCCTGCTTCAGGACCCTTTGCCTGAAATGCTCTCCCTACAGACTTCATTTTGACAAATCCCTCACCTCCCTTGAATGGCCTTCCCTGAGGACCCTATTTAAAAATGCAGTCCTTGGACTTTCATTCTTTCCGTCTCTTCTTTACTTCACCTTGTTTCACTGATCATCATCAAACATGATAAATATTTTATGATTTATTTGTTTACTGTCTGTCTCTCTTCACAGAGTCATGACTTCTTTCTATCTCCTGCATATAGTAAGTTCTATAGTCCCAGCATTTAATAGCAGTGCCTGGAACATAGTAGGTGCTCAGTAAGTATTTGCCAAATAAATAAACAAAGGTCTCTCTCAAGCTTCTCCTTTTCTTTCATTGGCTTGGTTTGGTCACATGACCTTTACTGAGTCAATCATTGCAAGGGTTTTTGGATTCCTTCCAAAGCAATCAGATTTGTCCCTGGAGCTGGGGGCTGGGTTAATTTCCTGTGAAACACTTGGCTTCATGCAGACCTGGACAAAAATCTGGATTATTTTAGGAAGAAGAAGAGGGGGAAATGTGTTGGTTAGGCCACCCACAGTGTCAACCACAGATGGTGCCAGCCCTTTCTGAAGGCCTCACTGTGGCCTCCTGTGCATGCCCCACCTCCCCCTCAGAGAGCTTTTCACTCTCTGAGCAAAAAGATGATCACGATGGTGAGGACCTTCCCTCTGAGATGTATGGTTGTTGGGAATGGTGGGTGAATGACAAGGGGGAAAGAAGAAAAATTGCAATGATAAAACACCTTTGAGAAGCAGTAATAAAGCCTGCAAAATGAGAAAATCACATGCAAACCCCAGATTGCAACTTCAGAGGTGCCAATGGCAATCCCAAGCAAGCACTTTTCTTGAATGACAGTTTAATTTTACCATTATTGCAGAGAGACCCACTTAAACATAGGTGCTCCTCTGCGTGGGCTTCTGCATGTTAATGTCTGTGAGTGATAAAGGTCTGAGTTGTCCATTCTGCCTGGAAGCACAATGCCCTGTGAGGAGCTCTGGCGTGTACGACCCTCAGCCTGCCTTAGGAACCACCATCAAAGCTGGGACTCATCCTAACAGTCAAGCACCATCTGCAGCTAGAGTCAGTGAGGACATTCACTTTTGCTCAGTAACAACTGTAGAGAGAGGATCTAAACGAAGCTAAACTCACATCATGAATGGCTCCATTCAGCACCAGAGAAGGTTCAGCATATTCATTTTTTGATTTGATAGTAGATTATTCAGTGCACGCTATGTGGTAGACACGATTCTAGGCACTGAGGATACACTCTTGCCTCTCTACTGAGCCAGGCTGCTTGTGTAAAAATGAAAACCCAAATCCTGTCCCCTGCTTAGAAGTCTCCTTATAAGGACTCTATGTCTCTTTATCACACTGAGGAGAATCCCCAAATCCCTTAGGCAGCTCCTGCCCACCTTGCCTCCTTATCTCCCTCCCACCTGGCTGACCTTGGAGGTTCCTGTGCTCCAGTGTTATCCTGGCCGCCCTCTTTCTGCTGCTCTCTTGCTTCATGCTAGTTCCTGCCACAGGTCTTTTGCACCTTTTGGTTCTATCCCCTGGAGCAGTCCTCCCTTGCATCACCCATGGCCAACCTCTCCTTACACAACTGTTGCTCGGTGCTGTGTTGTTAAACATGCCTTGCTTGACTAATGCTATACCACACACCAGGGGTGGCATTAAACATCTCCAGCGACAAGGTTGGTACAATCACTGGGAAATCCAAACAGATGCTAGCCATTTACAGCTGGGACAGCATATGTGTATAACGGCTGAATGCCATCCAATCACACACAACTTTCCAGTCAGTAAATCAGCCAGTTACATTCATTTCTGTCATACTACCTGCCAGTCTCTGACATTATCTCCCTCTTCCTTCCCCCCACCCCAGCTTTCTATTTTTTAATTGCATGCACCCATTAAAGCAAAAGTTTGTTTTGTTCTTTGTGCATTACAGCATGGCAGTGCCTAGTTCTGAGTCTGTCACAAAGTAGGCTCTCCATAAATACTTGTTGAATGAAAGACCAAAACATCTCAGCCCACAGGTAGCTTATTCTGTGAGATGGGATTAGCGGTGGCAGTTTTAGAGGTGCACACGTGGACCACTGAATTGCCTTAGAATTCTGAATTCTGAAATAAGAAAGTAACTCTGAATTGGAGGGAATGATCATGACCCTGTGAGTGGCTGGGAGAGGGCAGCTCTGCATAGCTTCTGGGATGATAAATCTGGGGCAATGTCTGCAGGATAGATGATCTGCAGAAAAGGATATAGTTCTTGAAGACTTTTTTGCCATGTCGCTTTGACCCTGAGCTGCAACAGCACTCACTGTCTTCCTGCAGTGTTGGTCTTTCTGTAGAGTCTGAAATGAATATGGCTCTTAAATATCTTAAATATCATCTTTAATGATCCTAGCTAGAATGTCTTAATTATTTTTTTAAAAAAATATGGAAGATTTCACAAATTTGTGTGACATCCTTGCACAAGGACCATGCTAGTCTTCTCTGTATTGTTCTAATTTTAGTATATATGCTGCCAAATGATGCCCTTGTGAGACAGGTAGATGAAATCAGCTTCATTTTGCAGACCAATAAACTGAGAGCTGGGCACAGTGGCCTGTGCCTGTAGTCCCAGCTAATCAGGAGGCTGAGGGAGGGGCATCACTTGAGCTTACAAGTTCAAGGCCAGCCTGGGTAGTATAGTGAGACCCCCATTTTTTTAAAAAAAACACCCAAGAAATTGAGACCCAATGAGATTAGATGACTTGCCCAAGGATACAGAATGAGGAAGAGGCAGAGACAAAGCCCAAACATTGTATTTACACTGCACCCAATGTGAGGTTTTTTTTTTTTTGAGACAGAGTTTCGCTCTTGTCACCCAGGCTGAAATGCAATGGCATGAGCTCAGCTCACTGCAACCTTCACCTTCTGGGTTCAAGTGATTCTCCTGCCTCAGCCTTTGAAGTAGCTACAATTATAGGCATGAGCCGCCATGCCAGGCTAATTTTTGTATTTTTAGTAGAGACAGGGTTTCACCATGTTGGTCAGGCTGGTCTCGAACTCCTGACCTCAGGTAATCCACCAGCCTCAACCTCCCAAAGTGCTGGGATTACAGGTATGAGCCACCACTCCCAATCACATTAGGGCTTTTGGGGTGTCCATCACTCAACTGATCCACTTCTGGTCTTCTCTAGGGAGATGTTTATTTTGTTTTCAAGTGAGTCTTAAGTGAGAACGATTTGTGAGCCAACCACAGCACTGTCTTGACTGTCTGTACCATTTTATGCCTTTTGAAAATCCTTTCATAGCTTTAAAATTGACATTATATTGAGATAATTGTAGATCCACATGCATTTGTAAGAATTAATAGAATGATCTCATATACCATTTATCCAGTTTCTTCCAATGATAGTATTTTGCAAAACAGTAGTACAATAGGATATTGACTCTCTCACATTTTTAAGAAAATTTAAAAAAATGCACTCAGGGAGCTCAGGGGGCAGGACACACACCTCTGCCCTTGGGCTGTGCTCAGCTTCCCCACCAGTATGGCCAATGTGAACTTCTTGATAACAGGGACAATGTATCTCTTGCTTTGTGTCTGGTCCCCAGTGTGGAGTAGACTCAAGTAGACTTCCTGCTTCCACAGACTTAGTAAGGAAAGTGGACAGAGCCATGGAGCCTCTAGATGGTGGATGTATGTCAAGAAAGCAGCGCTGCCAGGCTCTGGGTGACCTTGGGCAGATTTTGTCCTTTCACAAGCCTAAGCCTTCTTAGCTGTAAAATGAAGGGCTGGATAATGTCCGTAAGAATCTTTCCAATTTTGATATAGGATTCTGCAATGTCAAAAATAAGAGAGATTGTATTATTGCAGATTGAAAAATAATTATCTTTTATGTACCACATGTAACTTTCTATTTCTCAGGCTACCTGTTATGTAGCATCAACATTGCCTCATATATCAGACACTGCTGTAATAAGTATGCAATTTGCAGCCGCAATTTCCATTTTATGGCAATATCTGATTTACATGAGGTGTTTTTAAAGCATGTCACTTATAACGTACACACCTGCCAAGAGCCTGCTCTTTCATAATGACTTTTCAGTGAGGTCAGAGAAAGCACCCAAATTCAAGTAAACAAACAGCAGGAAGCTTTCAACACCAAAGCTTCTTTTCCACCCTGGGGAGGGATGTCACCACCCCTCAATAGAGGATGGTGACAAACCTCCCACATTCAGACCTGCCTAGGTGGATCAAGACTGAACCCCTTTCTAGCAGGCACTCTTGAATTCCAGTTGGGGAGGAGAGCGATTCACAGGCCTGTGTATGCAGCAGATGAGGGGCTGTTTGTGGAAAATTAATTAGCTAAGAATCAATGCACTGAATGACCAGTTCATTGAGTGTTCAATTCCATTGGTCATTTTGATAGAAATTTGAAGATGAATATTTAAGAGGTGGAGGCAGAGGCAGGGTAATAGGTAGTAGGGGCATGTAGAAAAAAAAGTATGAATTTGCTAAATTCATCAACTGCTGGAGTTTTGGAAAATCAGTTTCTTTGCATGTTGGCTGTTGATGAATTGATTTTTGGCAAATTCATCTGTTTCTGGAGGGTCAGTTCAGTCTGCTGGAGATCTGAAAACTTGACCTTTTAGTGTTGCTGTTGCAGACTTTAGGCCCACTTTGTCCATCCCTCTGCAGCCAAGCAGAACATCCCTGAGCCAGCTTGATCCCAGGAAGAGAAAGAAGGATAGTAACACAGGTTGTGCATGATGGATCTAATCCTTGCCTATTCCTGGCACACCTTGAGTGAAAAGGATTTTGAGGAATCTCTCTCCTTAATTCTGGCAGGAATTTAGTGGCCTTTGAAGCAGAGCCAAGCAGACACAGGCTTCGTGGAAACTTGATCCTCTTGCAAGACTCTGAAGCCTTTTCAGCCAGCCCTTAAACACCGCTGCTCATATAGTTATGCTACCAGGATTTTTTCCAGCTTCTCATGCTAGTGCAATAATGGTGAAGCACTCAGGGACCAGGTAAAGTAAGGGCAGTGAGGATGTCTTCAGCATCTGCTGACAGCCTCTCTTGGATACTCTGAGGTCCAGCTAAACAACTTGATATGGTTGGCTGCCCACCAGGACAAAGGCTGGCTGAGAAGAGGCTGGATTTCTGCCTCAGAGATTTGGCCTCTTGTTCAAAATCTTCCTAAAGGTCAGTCATCTGGCTAGGATTTCTTCTTGAGCCTTGATCCTATGCAGCTTCTATTTGAGGCACACTGGCCTGTGAAGCTTGTAGCACAGGCATGCAATGCCCTACTGTCATCACTATAGCCCCAGGGTCAGCACAGAGCTAGGCCTGGTAGATAGGCTTAATAAAGATTTATAGAATGAATATTGGCCTTGAATGGCATGTAGTCAGCAAGGTGCCTGCCTTTCTCATCTCACTCCTGGCTACTTTGTCATGATGGAGGACTTTCTTGGGCCAGTTCCATGGTGTAAGAAATTACAAGGGATTTCTCATTCCTGTGATGTGGCCCATTTCCTGGTTGTGTGGCACTGCCCATCATGCCCTTGAATATGCCATCTTCTTAGCTAGGAATGCCCTCTCATTGTCTTAGCTTGTCTGAACTTTTCCATCTTTGATACCCAGCTCAAATGCTATCTTTGGTGTAACGCCTTCCCAGTTCCTCCAGCTTAGATTACTTTGAATTGTAATTGTTTCTGCATGTCAGTCACCTACTATGTTGGAAAACCTTCAGGGACAGACACTTACCTTTATTCTCACTTATTCATTCACTTGTTTAGAAACAGTGTAAGATAATGATTAAGGGCAGAAACTATGGATTTATAGCTTAGGTTGGGTGTGCAACTTATTGATTATTTAATTTAAAGTGAGTGATTTAAACTCTTTAAACTATTTTTCTCCTCCTCTTCTCCTTCTTCTTCCTCTTCTGCCCCTTCCCTATTCACCTTCTCCTTCTCTTTTTCCTTCTCATTCTCCTTCTCCTTCTCCTTCCCCTTCCCCTTCTTTCTCCTTCCCCTTCCTCTTCCCCTTACTTCCCTTTCCCCTTCCCCTTCTTCTCCTTCTTTTTTGAGACAGAATCTTGTTTTTTTGCCCACACTGGATCACCTTCTTGGCGCACCGCAACCTCCATCTCCAGGGTTTAAAAGATTATCCAGCCTCAGCCTCCTGAGTAGCTGGGATTATAGGCATGCACCACCACACCTGGCTAATTTTTATATTTTTAGTAGAGGTGGGATTTCACCATATTGGCCAGGCTGATCTTGAACTTCTGACCTCAAGTGATCCACCCTCCTTGGACTCCCAAGGTGCTGGGATTACAGGTATGAGCTGCAATGTCTAGCCTCTATTTTTCTTATATGTAAGGATGAATATTGTGGTAGTATCAAGTTTTAGAATCATTGGAGGAATTAGACAAATATAGCATTTATTGGACACTTATTATGCACCAAGCATTATGCTGATAATAGTAATTAATACGATTATTTATTCAACAGTTTTTTGGCACAAATACGGGGACCTGATCCTGTTCTAGGTGCTGCCTCTAGGAGCTAGCAAAATGTTTGCTATAGAGTTGGGGCTTGGTAAATGTTCACTGAATGAGTAAAGCTAGAACAAGTTGTGGACTTAAGTTTGTAAATATTTGCGTCAGTCAAATAAGCTGGATTATGCCACGTAACAAACATCTCATCCCCAACATCTCATGGGCTTAATATGACAAAAATGTATTTATCACTCCTCTTATATGGTTAGTATGGGATAGCTGCAATGCTTTTTCTTCAGAGGTCAGGTGGTTTCATCTCAACAGATGCTTTCACAGTCTCTGTGGCAGAGGAAAAGGAATGATGTGTCCTGGTCTTAAAGTGACACATATTATCTCTACTTACATCTTTTTGGCTAGAGCAAGTTACACAGCCTTGCCTAACTTTAAAGGGGAGAGAGAGTTGCAATTATAATCCTACCCTGTACCCAAAAGGAGAAAAGCCATGATATCTGTGAATATCCCTCATGACTACCACAGCCTGGAAGCTGATGGTATAATTTTCTAACACACAAGCCAGTTTTGGCCTACAAAGATCCCCTTGTTCAAAGTCAGTGTCAGCAGCTACCCCCAGGCCTCTGGTTTGGAATTTAGTTTTCAGACTAGGTATTTTTTTTTCTT
This sequence comes from Sapajus apella, assembly GCF_009761245.1. Lineage (NCBI taxonomy): Eukaryota > Metazoa > Chordata > Mammalia > Primates > Cebidae > Sapajus > Sapajus apella. The sequence goes on from NW_022437030.1 coordinate 1,904,767, forward strand.
CTCACTTCCCTACTCAATTATATTTTAAGCAGATGGGTGATCCTGTCAACCTTAAGAAAATAGCAGGAAGAAACAAATTTATGTAAAACATCCCCACATTCTAATTAAATTTTTCTGCCACCCCAAGGTTTGAGCTTGGATGCTGATTTGCACTTAAAAAAAAAAATCACGATACAAGCCCAAATTCAAGAAAGCTTGCAAAATGCTTTCATGTTGTTCTCGGCTGACACGTAAATGAAAAGAACGCTTTTATTTCCCCCCACAGCAAACACCTTTGTTTTTGTTGCTTGATGGCTTGGAACCAGATTCTGTTTAAAGACAATTAAAAGCATCTTCTAAATGCAGAAATCCAGCGAAGCAGGCCAAGCAGAAGATGTAGATGGAAGGTTAAATGGGGCAAATCTTAAGTGAGAGAAATGTGGCCAGGACTGCAACTTGAGGCTCGACCCAAGACTCCAAAAGATCTATAATCACAACCCTCCCCTACATCCCATTTCCACCAGATACAGTGAGGCTATGATAGTTGTCTGTTTCAGTATAGAAAGTAACTTCAAAGCTAAGCTGCTGCAAACAACAAACGGTTATTATTTCTCACAGTTCCTGTGGGTCGGGAATTCAGGAATGGCTTCAGTCAAGCTGTTGGCAAAAGCTGCAGTCATCTGAAGTTTCGACTGGGTTAGAGGATCCTTCCAAAGCCCATGATTATGATTGTTGGAGGGTGTCGTCAGCCCCCTGCCGGCTTTCAGCCAAAGGCCTCAGTTCCATGCCATGTGGTCCTCACCATAGAGTCTTTCACAACATGGCTGCAGATATCCCCAAATGATCAAATAGGTAGGTCGAAAGAAATGATCAAGAAAAAGCCACAGTCTTTTATAACCTGGTCTTGGAAATAAAGCACTTCACTTCTGCTGTGTTCTGTGGGTCACACAAACTCTGTACAGATTGGAAGGGGAATACACAAAGATGTGAACATCAGGAGGTAGGGATCATTGGGGGTCATCTTGGAGAATGGTTACTGTATGCAGCGTACATCTATGTATAAACACACACACACACACACACACACACACACACACACACACACACACACACACGCACACTTTTTTAAAATCAGGAAACAAGAAAACAAACAATATAGCACCTACTATGGCCAAGAACGGGGATAGATGATTTGTATAGGTTCTCTCAGTCTTTACAATAACTCTGCAAAGTGGCTACTGTTATAAAGCCAATTTTGCAGATGAAGAAACTGAATTTCTGAGTGGTTAAGTAGCTAAATGCTATCTGGGTGGGAAGTTGTAGGGCCAGGATCTGCCATTGGGAAATCTGTCTCATGTAATATACTTTCTGAAGCGATTTGATTGTTGGGTAGGGTAAGGATAGCATAATGTAATCCTGACAGTGGTCTTGGAAGTTAGCCCAACCTGGCCTCAACTCTAGATGCAACCACTCACTAGCTGTGCAGACTTTGGTAAGTTACCTGATGTCTACCTGTCTCTCTGTCCTCATCTGTAAGACAGGGATAAAATTAAAAGATGTCTCCCAGCTTCTCTGTCCCCATCTGTAAGACAGGGATAAAATTAAAAGTGCTCACTGCACAAGCTTGTTGTGAAGATTAAATCGGATGATGATGTCCACTGCTTAGCTCAGTGCCTGGCATGAGGTGAGGGCTCAGTAAATGCTAGATGCTGCAGTTGTGAGCCCTAGTCACTGCCACAGGCTAAAACAAATCCCTTCTCCTTGCTGTATCTCGGTTTTCCTATTTGAGAAGTGAAGGAGCTAGACAATATGCCCAAGGTCACTTCTAATTCAGAGTCCATGAAACTTTTGTTTTAAACATACTATTTATCTGAGTCTTGGAGCTGTACTAAGTATGGGAAACAAAAGTATCCTCTAATGATGCCATCCTGACAGGCTGAAGTTTTCTTCACTTTAGCTAGAATTTGAGGGCAGTGGATTTTAACTTTCTCCTTATATTCTACATTTGAAATGTCAAAAGGAGGCCTTGAGGAATAGGGGGAAGCATGCTAGGAAAAGGACTCTGGCTGGCTGTGTGACCTTAGAGGAAGTTTCTGACCTCTCTGTTCTTGTGCTTGCTCGTTTTTTCAGATGAGGACAAAAGCTTTTGTCCTGGTTCTTTAGAGGAATGCTTATGGCCAAATGAACTTGGGACACACAATACAAATGGAGCAAATCCTTAGAGATGGAAATATCTAAGGAGGCACCGGGGCCAGGAGGCTCTGGAGGGTGGTTCCTGGTGCCCTTCCCTTCATAATGAATATTAGGGGTCTTTTGAGCACACAGGGGCAGGAGGGTTGTGGCAATTAACTTCTAGAGAAAAATCACCATTTGAAAATGCCAAGGACCTTTTAACACACCTTTTTCTAATGGATCTCTCAGAGGAAGAGGCAGTAAGAAAACAATCTTACACTGTCTTTAACCTCTGGGGAAAGAAGTGCTGGCTGTCTTGGATGAATTTTGTCGACTTGTTGAAGAGCAGAAACCAGGGCTCAGGATAAAATGGAGAAGGAGAGGGAAGGAAAATGAATTGTGAGTGTGAGCATTTTCCCTTCTCTGTGTTCATTCTTCCAGGTTGGACAGTTCAGAAGCAGCTCTTATATTGGCTGCTTTGAACTCTTGTCCCACCTGGTCATCACAGATCCTGTTTTGAACCGATGGCTGTGGGTTGCCTCTGTTTCTCCAGCCACTCTGTCTGCATTTCATCTGTAACAGTCATTATGAGTGTAGAATTATGACCCACCATGGATGAATGGGTCTGATGCAGCCCCTGTTTTGTGTTGTGAGCTGGTTCTGAACCCCGTCTGTTGTTATGTGGTGATTGCATTCCTGAACTCTCTGATTCCATCCCCACACTCAAGAGTACAATAGACCAATGGCTGTAATAACATGTTCATCCTATCCCTTATAGCTGTTTCTGATACACTTAAAAAATTATTCAGTTTTTAAAATTTGTACAAATGCATGACATACATGTGCAATTTTGTTACATGCATCAATTGCATGGTGATCACATTAGGGAATTTATTTATTTATTTATTTAGAGACAGAATCTCGCTCTGTCACCCAGGCTGGAGTGCAGTGGCGCTATCTGGCTCACTGCAACCTCTGTCTCCTGGGTTCAAATTATTATCCTACCTCAGCCTCCTGAGTAACTGGGATTACAGGCATGTGCTATCATGCCCAGCTATTTTTTTTTTAAATTTTTAGTAGGTACAGGGTTTTACCATGCTGGCCAGGCTGGTCTTGAACTACTGATCTCAAGTGATCCACCTGCCTCAGCCTCCCAAAGCGCTGGGATTACAGGCGTGAGCCACCATGCCCAGCCACATTAGGGCTTTTAGGGCATCCATCACCCAATTGATCCACTTCTGGTCTTCTCTAGGGAGATGTTTATTTTGTTTCAACTGAGGCTCAAGTGAGAGTGGTTTGTGAGCCAACCACAGCACTGTCTTAACTGGCTGTACCATTGTATGCCATTTTGAAAATCCTCTCATAGTTTTTAAATTGACATTATATTGAGATAATTGTAGATCCACATGCATTTGTAAGAAATAATACAGTGATCTCATATGCCCTTTATCCAATTTCTCCCAGTGATAGTATTTTGCAAACCTATAGTACGGTAGGATATTGACTCTCACATTTTGAAGAGAATTTTAAAAAAATGCACTCAGGGAGTTCAGAGTCAAGGCACACATCTTTGCCCTTGGGCTGTACCAGCACTGTCCTGTGGGCCTGGAGTCAGGGGCCTGGGTGGCAATCTGACCCGGCTCTGTCACTGCTCGCTGGGGCTCAGCTTCCCCACCAGTGAGATGAGGGGGGGATGAGAATCCTGAGGTTTCTTTTAGCTCTGCCATTTTAGGATTTTATACATCACTCATAACAGCACCTGGAGCCAGCCTGCCCTGGTCTTTTTATTAGATAAATTGTATCTTACCTTGAGCCTATAGAACCAGAGTTGGATGAGTCTGAACTGGACATCTGTTCTGGGATCTTCCCAGCATCCATACTGCATTTATTTTAAGGGATTTCTCTCCCACCCTTCTTGGCTCTTGTGATTTAGATGGGGTAGACCCTGCTTCCTGGGCTTAGGGTTGGCTCTATGATTGGCTTATTGTTCTAATTAGGTATTTTTGTTCTATTTGTGGATAGGTTCAGGTTAGGAGGCATGACCTAAGCCAGCCCATGAGAAGCCATCTAAGCACTTTTATGAAAACAGGGAAGGGAGAAGGGTATTCCTCCATGGGGGTGTTTCAGAGGTAGGGATTAGGATGGAGACCTGGTGCTTCAGGCAGTCATTTACCACCTCAATGAAAGAGCTTGCTCAGAACTAGATCAAAGCAGAGGAATGTGGGGCTGACAGATGAAGAGAGAGACATGGACAAACAGTCCCAGAAATATCAATGCATCTGTTGGAGGTCGCATAGCTATTCCTAGTGGCCCTTGAAGTAAATGAAGCCTCACTTTACCCATTAACTCAGGTGAGTAATGGTTATTTCCAGGCGAGAAGAGAGGTCTGCTGACTTCATGCATTTGGTTCTGCGGGTGGCTCTGGAAGGAAGGCTAGATGGGAGGGAGAAAGTTTGCATGCACCCACAGGATTGGAATTCACAGTGAACTGGAATTCACAGTGAACTCAGACTCACTTGCTTTGAAGAGCTCAAAGGCATTTACAGACATGATCTCATTTGTTTTCAGCAGCAATTGAGTGAAGTCACCTTGATGCGGAAGTGTTTTCTCTTCTCATTTCTGTTAGGAAATCAAGTTACAGCTGAAGCCAGGGCCTTCTCCTACCTGACTCCCATGGCCCATTAAAACATGCATGAGCTCGTCTGACACCTTCAGGCCCTGTTTGGTGGCCCCATCTCCTCTTCAGGCATTGTACAGCATGACTCACAGATAGCATCCTTGAACCATTTGTCATGGAGGCAGTGATTTACTGAGATAGAGACAATAATTGTACTAATTCTAGCAGCCGGTCCAGGCCTCATTAGCACCTGAGTTTCTTGGAGTTCAGCTTTAATCACACATGGGGAGAGTTTACCACCAAGGGCTTCTTGTACCTCCTGTTCCCTCTGCATGAGTCTTCTGGAAAGCTTTGGCACTTGTTGAGGTGGTGATGGTAACATCAGGGCAGAGGGTTTCAACTGGGGGTATGAATTATGTTCACCTGGGGAAGCTTCAATCTGTCTACCCGTCCATCTACTTATCCATTTGTTCATTATCTCAATATTTACTTAAATAAATAAAACAAGCCTGAGGTAAAAAATGAAAACAAAGCTTCGTAGTCTCTAAAATAAGCATAATGATAGCATCGACCACATAGAGTTGTTATAATAATTAAATAAATTATTGTATGTAAAGTACCTAGAATAGGGCTTAGTTCATTGGTTCATAGTAACTTATAATAGACATGGTAGCTATTACCATTAATGTGAATCTTACATCCCAACCCTCAATCACCTAGTTCCCTTCCCATTACAGATTCTGGAGATCATCTACATACATAAATATGCACACACATACACACACACGTATACACACACACACACACACACACACCACCTCTGGACAGACTGACTCTAAAAGCTACAGAAAATTTTGAATGCCATCTAGGATTTGGAATCTCAGGATTGGAAGCTGAGTGAGATTCTGGGGAATGTCAGGAATTAGAGTGTACAGCCACGAAGATGAGAAGAAAGTGACCATATTTCTACAAGGGTAAAAGCTGGGAGGACTGCCTGGAAAGGGAGCACCTTGACTAAATATGTTCAGTATGGCTGTGAAAGAAACCATAACAATCATCGTAGCAGCTAGAGTTGTGAGACATTATCCTGTTATCTCGGAACTCTAGCTAAAGCCTCAGACTCAGGAAAATAGGCACTAAGAACTCCCACAGCCTAAAGACAGCAGCAAGGGAGCCAACAGACTCATTCCCCAGGGTCAACTGAGAGGTGACAAATGCTTCTGCTACCTTCACCGCCCTCCCCTCCTTCTCCATGCAAAGGAACTTGTAGGAGCCACGAGTCATCAGTCTAATGGGGGTGATGTGTCATTTTGATAACGTGGGCTTCCCCTGTTGGTACTCACAAGGGAGCATAATAAAACTCCGTATAAATAAAGAGAGGCAGGCATCACACTCTCTGGGAGGATACTTGCTGATTTGACAAAAACTTCTGGAACTTCCAATGTAAGAATCCTTGGATAGCCCAGCAGTTATTCTCAGAAGCTTGGGGATACACAGCAATTAACAGACTGGAACTAGATTCTGTCTAGGGAACTCTGGAGGTGGGAGGTCGGTGGGAACAGTTGGTACTCCCAAGAAGGAGAGAAGGTGGTCATGTTATAGGCACTGTGCTCCATTCGGTGTGGCAAGCATGTGCTTCCTGTGGGCTCAGAGATGCGGCGAAATGTAGATGGGCTTGGGTCTTGTCAGCAGGACTTAGCCAAGGAGACCACCTGGCAGGTAAGGGGCCTTGCCAGCCAGAGGTTGTAGAGTGGGAGCTCAGAGGTAGGAATCTGAGAGCGGGTTGGGAGAGGTCATCTGCAGGGCATTGTCCATAGTAGGGACGAGTGCAGTGGCTTCCTGACTCCTCCCTATGAAACCCTAGAGAATAACAATATTCAGATGCCCATGGAGTGCTTTGAGGGGGAAAAGAGGACTTACAGCAGCTTCAGTTAGTGGAAAAGACCCTGCATCTCTTTCCCTATTTGTCTACAAGAGAAGCTATAGCCCAGAAGAGGAATATGGGGAGAAAGGAGAACAGACTGCTCTGTCTCCCAGCCCGGGTTGAGCCTGAGCAAGAAGATGGGGAGGTATCTCAGGTTGGGTTCCTGCAGAGGCCAGCGCAGGTCAAGGATTCCGGTGTGAGGAGTTTATCTGAGAGTTGATCCCAGAAAGTGTGGATAGAGAAGTGGGAATCCAGTTAGTCAGGAAAGGAAGCCAAGGAAAGGTCTCGTGTTTAGCAGGTTACTGCCATGGGTCATGTACCTCCATCCACCTGAGAGTTGTCCACACAAGGGTCAAGGAAATAGATATTTATCCTCCAACCACCTTCTGTCACTGAGGGCTGCTTCTATGGCTGCCATTCATTCCTGCATCTGGTGCACCTTGTACGTGAAGGAAAATCCTTAGGCCCTGGGTGCTCATGGCATGTCCTAGAAACATGAGTGCTGGGGAGAGGGGACACTGACAGCCTACTGCAGAGAGGAGCCTTATATAGGGTAGAGTAAAGTTTTAAACTGGACTGAGCCAGACTGGATTAACAAGGAAGTGGTGAGATTAGCTGGTGAGGTCAATGAGGGATGGTAAAGGGAGATTCTGCAGAGTGTCAGTGAAGGCAGTCCCAAGAAAAAAGTAAGGCTACTTTGGGTTACCTGCTGAGTCCAGATGGTGAAAGGTACTGAGATCACTGGCATTAAGTATGAACCTAATGCTGTGTGGGTCACCCTAAATGCTCATCTCATTTAATCCTTACTGTGACCCCATGAGGCAGCTTTGCTTCTCTTCCTGTCTTACAGATGGGTCAGCTCGGCTCTGGAAGGTTAAGTGACTTGCCCAAAGTCACTCAGCTACTCAGTGGCAGAGTCAGGTCCTGAATCCAGATTTGCTTCTAGAGCCCACACTCTTAACCACTGTGGCAGAGACTCCTGGCTGCCTGCCCAATATGCATTTTCTCTTTTCTTAGTAACAAAACTTTGGTTTTATTTCAAATATCAATGTGCCTAGCTACACTACATTTCCTGCCTCTCTTGCAACTAGAGGTGGCCAATGAGATATAAACAGATGTTGTTAGGTGGGACTTGAAAAAAAAACACCCTTGAGAAGCAAAGGTATAGACAGTATGTGGCTTTTATGCCCGTTTCCTTATTCTACTCCTGTGCTAGATGTACTAGGCTTCTTTTCTTTTTGCTTCTTCCATCACATCAACACAGATGTGATGTCTAGATCTCTAGCAGTCATCCCAGACTATGAGATAACTTTGAGAAGGAACACCATCATCAAAGGACTGTGCAGAAGAGGGTAGGCAGAAACCTGGATCTCTTATGACTTTGCCCTTAACTGCCCATCTCATCAGGCTGTACAAGCCACTGCTACAGGCAGATGAGTACGAGTTGTAACAAATACAACCACTGACCTACTGAATTTTCCACGGAGAACATTTTCACTGGAGACATTTGGTGCCTGAAGAAAATACTTACTGAGGGGTTTCTATGGGACCAGTCCCACGTAGAAGTTGCTGTAGAGAGGCCCTGAAGCAGCTTTTCTCCCTTATCCCAGAGACAAACACAGTTACCCCTTCCCAGAGTCATCCTCCTTCCTCTATGCTGTGAAAATCCTGTCTACCTTTACAATGACTCTGACAATGAATCCACCCTGTCTGGTGACATCTCTTCCTTTACTGTTAAACTTTTTAAGGGCTGTCATTTTTTAAAATCTTTCCTTTTAAATTGATTAATAATAGTTGTACCAATTTGGGGAGTACCTGTGACATTTTGATACCTAAATACAATGTGTGATGATCAAATCAGGGTAACTGGGCTAGCCATCACCTCAAACATTTATCTAGGGCTGAAATCCCTGAAGGATGGGATCATGTCTTACAAATTGTGTGTTCTAATCTGAATTTATACTTCAGAAATTCTGGACTAGTAGGCAAACCAACAGAAACTCTTGCTATGACAATCTGGAGGTTTCCTGGAGGAAGTGGGGAATAGGGCCTTGAGACTGATGGGAAAAGCCCAGGGACACAATAGGGAGACTTCTGAACTAGGAAAAGGCCAAAAGCTCTGGTAGCAGCCCCCACATATTAAGAAACCTACTCAGAAAGAAACAGGCCATGGTGGGTGGCAGGGGAGCAAGAAATATTTTTGAGTAACCCCAGATAGTGGCAATTATCTAGTGTCTTCCATTCCTCTCAGTGTGTATTAGGTTCTTTTATTTAGAAAATAGAGGCAGGGTTTTACTATGTTGCCCAGGCCAGTTTCAAACTCCTGGGCTCAAGTGATTCACCTGACCTGCACTGGCCTCCTGAATTGCTGGGATTACAGGCATGAGCCACTGTGTCTGGCCCAAGAAGTCTGAGCCAGAGGTTGCTGTATAGGTCAGAACTCTGTGGACTATGAATGTAAAGATATTCACAAGCACGGACATTCCATTCATTGGCAAACACTTACCTGAAACCATACAACAAAAGAGATTCTGGAAAATGTACCTTCCAGCCTTAGAAGATAGTGATGGTGGTGCCCAGTTGATCCCAGGCAAGCCAGCCCAAGATTGCAGACATTTTGGACTGCTCATCTTTTACTACTTTGTGTGGCCTTTCCCAGAAGAATTGCACGAGACACTGACTCTTGATTCCAAGGATTCTGGAAGAATGGCAACCAAACTGAAGTCTACAAGCCATATTTTGAAAAGGCTGGATGTGACATGGTGAATCCTCCCCAGATGTGTTAACTAGAGTTAGGGTACCAGTGACATGCAAGGGGTTGGCCCTTTGATTAAGTAGACAAAGCATGAGTGAAAGCAGCATACCTCCACCCTGCTCAATGGCCATCAACACCTAGCCAGGTTGTGAGCCTCCACGGAGTGAGTAGCTGAGATCCTAAAATATATCTTCTCTCTGGCCCTGTTAACATGGACCTGCCTATATGAGGCAATGGTTGATATCCAGCTAAGTAGGTCTTCTTAATAGTAATGTGGGAGGCTTTATTCATATTGGCTTCCTGAGGTCATGATAAATGGTATCACTGAACTGACTTCTCTGTGTTTTAGATGAAGCAAAAATAAAACACCCACACCCATATGAAAAAAAAAAGCAAGATGACACAGGGAGTATTGCTGTCAGACACATCTGCAATCAGAAAACTTGGAAAAATTATACTTGGAAATGGTTTGAAAGAACCTTTAAACTTTTTCTGAAGAGCAAGTGCATGTTTGTCTCTGGGGTCAGTTCTAATTCTTTGACCAGCTAATTTAAAGTGGCTGTATCTTGAAAAAAAGTGACAGTGACATTTTGGGACTCCAGCTGAACTTTTTGATTAGTCACTAATACAACTTCCACTTTTGGCCTATTAGAAGGATTTTAAGGGCAGAATAAATAACAAAACCCCAACAGTCTTAGCCTGAGTTTCCCAGAAATCAGAGCCTGAGACAAAGGCTTGCCTTTTAAGATTATCTGGGAATGTGATCTTAGGAAGCAAGAGCACAGGATAGGGGAATGATCAGGGAAGGAGGGAAAGCTAATGTAACATGGATTATTAAGTTGTCTACTCCTATGGACAATTGTTTATGTAGACTACCACTGTGGACTACCATATGGACTACCACCGTCACTATGGACAAGTCCTGCTTAGATTTTCTGGGGAGCTCTATGGGAAAGTACCAGATAAATCTTTGTCCAAAGGACCAAAGAGGGAAGCATTTATCCATTGCCTCCAGGTCCCCATTGGTTAAAGATGACTCGGTTGCATTTCTAAGTAGTGTATGCTGAGCACAGAGCAAATTCAAATGTCTGACCTGAACTGCAGATACCTCTGGGCAGGAAGTGAGAGGTACTCCGTGCAGACCTAGAGTGAGACCCATGATCCTATTGCACCAGCATAGAGATGGTCAGAGCCTAGGTGGAAGCAGTTTCTTCAGTGACTGGAGATAGAGGTGGGATTGAGAGGATTTTTAAGAGGGGCTCAGGAGTTTTCCAAAGCATCAAACAATTTATACCTTGACTATGTTCCAAGTTTTGGGCACAAGCACGGGAGATAGAGCAGTGACATGATAAAGGCTTTGCTCTTCCCCAAATATCTATACTTTCTCTAATATAAAAATATCTTAAGTATATGTAAAATATCTTATTTATTATAAAATGTAAACTGCAATGACCTCTGAGTTATATGTTGAAATTCAAGTTCACATTGAGATATAAATGTTTGATATAGGTATTTTCTCCAAAATAAGACTTTGATAGGGGAAGGAGGGAGTGCACAAGAATTCTGGGAGCCTGTTGTAGCTGTGAATCAAAATATCCAATCCTTGCATATATTTTTATTATCAGCCTTGTTTTGCCTAGTACCTACAATCTTGGGAGAACTTGTCCTGTAGCCCCCCATGAGTGACCCTTTTCCCTAGTCATCTTTCCTTGTCTTTTGCCATGAGGATTCTGATGTAAGGAGAGAACTCAGCAAATATTTAAGTAAATATTTATGGAATGACATGAATGAATACAAAGTTATAAATAGAACATTATCTTATTCTACTCCTGAACTAGATGTACGACCAAACAAACCAGAATAGATTTTGCATAGATTAAATTTCACCTTTCTGACCTCCCCAAGCAAGTGCTTCTCTGTTTTTTTCCAGACCACCATGTATATTCAGTAGCTATAGCCCTTATTTTCTGTTTTAGTTATTCAAAGCTTGCTGGAGTATGAGCTCCTCAAGGGCAGGGGCCATTTCTTATTAATCTTTCTGTTGTCAGTACTGAGTAAAGTCTATAGTGCCTAGAAATGTTTAATTAATGAGAGTCTGAATCCAGACTATAAACTATGACAACCTCAATAATGCAATTAAAATGAAGAATCTGTGGAATAAAATGACTAAAAAGCATACCTTGGGAATACACCTCCCAGCTGAGAGACTATGGGCAAGTCAATGAATTTCTGTGTCTCAGTTTCTCCAAGTGAAAGATGAGAGACCAGTCAGCATTAGAGGACATATGATGCGCATGCTGTCACTCTGCTTTCTGTGTCTTGGTTGACATTTCTAATAGATCATGACATTTTTTCACACTGATTTCAGACATAAGCTTAGTAGTCTCAATTCACTTCAGTCAGCTTCCCTGAATTCATCAGAAATATTTTTAAAAGCATAAATCAAATGATATCTTTCCCGATTAAAACCCTCTAAAGGACCTCTAATTCCATCCTGATGGCAAACTAGGATTATCTAAAAAATCTCCAGCTGTATATCCTTAGAAATGCTACTCAAACTATAACAACAAAGTCAAAATGCATGGTTGATCCTTTAGTAAAGAAAGGAAAATCACCAGGTGCCAGAAAAAGAAATGAAACTGTAAAACAAGGAAAAACATATGAGCTCATGCTGTGGCTACCCTGGAAGAAGAAGTGTGGCATTCCACACTTCTTTAGTGTATTATTATAGTGCATTATTTAGTGTATTATTAATATAATATTATATTAGTATAATATTTAGTGTATTATTATACTTGGTAATTAAGTTTTTAGTCAAATTAGAAGATAGGAGATGCAGTCTGGGTTTTGAATGAAGTAGAGTTGAAACTGAAAACTCTACCTGAGCCAGGATAGTTGGAGGGCTGACCTATACAGATAGGGTGCTAGAGAAAAAAATGAGAACTATTAACAGGAAGAAAAGAAGTATTTCTTTGCTTTGGCTCTGAGAAAATAATACTACTAATTACTCTTGAGAAATTTAAAACTTTATTCTGTACTTTATGGAGAATTAGAATTCAAATATATTATTTTCCTGTTTTTCATGTAACCAAAACTGCAGAATTAACATACAAATTTTTCCTAAGTGAATGTTACCCCTTGGATTCCTGGCAAAAGAAAACACAATTCTTGTGGAGGAACATTCTCATTGCTCCCATGCCACAGGTCCTCCACAGATTAAGCACAACTGAAGATGAGCCTATAATCCAAAATTACAAAACACACAAAAAAGAAATAACATTAAAGAGCCAACAGAATAATATTGAATAATTAATATTTGTAAGTGCCTGGAACATAGTAAGTGCTACATAAGGTTTGACAGATAATTAAATATTAAAAAATTAAAATACCAGGAACATAGGTTAGCAGAGAAACTCATCAGATTTTAAAGTAGGAGGAATTAGGGAGGGAGGGTAGGAAAGCCTGTACCTGTCTATCCTTTTCCTGATCCCTTTCCCTCATTCCTAAACTGCAGGAGATTGAGCCCCTTTGGGCTTTGGTGACCCCATCACTGGGGTGAGTTTATTTGATGGTTGATTTTGCTGTACTGGGTATTTCCAATTTTCTAATCATTTATTAACACATGCTGACTCTTCCCTTCCCTTCTCCTTTCCCTAGGAAAAGACAATGAATAAATAAAGACTTATTGGAAAAAAAAAAGTAGGAGGAATTAAAATGATTAAAGATATAAAAACAGGAATAATTTACATAAGAAAAAAATGACACATGATAATTGGCAGGCTTGAAGATCCATATAGAACTTCTATATAAAATATTATTTGAAATAAAAAGCTCAGTAGAGTGGTTTGAATATAGCTGAGAAAATTGAGTGCATCACATAGAGGTTAAGATGTAGTATTATGAAAATAGGTTAAGAGACTTGAACAATAGAATTAGGAAGTGTAATGAGAATTTCAGAAGAAAAGAATAGATAATGAGAAAGAAGCAATATTCAAGAATAATGGTCCAATAATTCTTCAGAATTAATCAGATGCAATTGAAGAAGTACAAACAGTCATGAGTAGGAAAACCATAATAGATATACATTGTAGTGAAATTATAGAATTTAAGAACAAAAAATAGTTTAATAAATTCCCCCACTTAAAAGACATAGACCTGCTGAATGGATAAAAAGAACAAGACATAATTATATGCTGCCTATAAGAAACTCACCTTACCTATAAAGACACATGTAGATAAAAGTGAAGGTATAGAAAAAGATATTTTATACAAACAGAAACCAAAAGTGAGGAGGAGTAGCTATACTTGTAATATCAGACAAAAAAGACTTCATGTTTAAAGCTGTAAGAAAAAAAAATGACATTATAAAATAATGAGATCAATTTAGCAAGAGAATATAACAATTATATATATATATATATCCAATACTGCAGCACAGCACTCAGGTAAATAAAGCAAACATCATTAGATTTAAAGGGAGAGATACACCATAATTCATATAATAGTTGGGGATGTCAATATGCCTCTCTCAGCATTGGACAGAGCATCTAGACTGAAAATCAACAAAGAAACATCAGATTTAAACTGCACCATAGACCAAATGGACATAACAGACATTTATAGAACATTTCCACACAACAGCTGTAGAATATTTTTTTCATCAGTACATTGAATATTCTCCAAGATTGACCATATGTTAAGACATAAAGCAAGTCTCAAAAAATTTTAAAAATTAAAATCATATCAAGTATCTTATCTAACTACAATGGAATGAAATAAGACATCAGTAACAAGAGGAACATACAAAACTACACAAATAAATGGAAATTAAACAACATGCTCTGGAATGACCAATGTGAGAAGGAAAATACTAAGAATAAATTAAAAAATATCTTGAACCAAATGAAAATAAAAACATGACATAGAAAAACCTATGAGACACAGCAAAAATATTATTAAGAGGAAAGTTTATAGCAATAATGCCTGCATCAAAAATATTTTAAAATAAACATTGTAACGATAAAGACCTTAAAGACCCGGAAAAGCAAGAACAAACCAAACCCAAAATTAGTAGGAGAAAAGAAGTAACAATCAGAGCAGTCCTGGAAGGCGTGGCTCACACCTGTAGTCTCAGCACTTCGGGAGGCCAAGGTGAAAGGATCCCTTGAGCCCAAGAGTTTGAGACCAGCCTGAGTAACATAATAAGACCCCATGTCTACAGAAAATATAATGAAAACAGCCAGGCATGGTGTGATACACCTGTATTCCCAGGTACTAGGAAGGCTTTGGTGGGAGGATTTCTTGAACCCAGGAGATTGAGGCTGTAGTGAGCTGTGATCGCACCACTGCACTCCAGCATTAGGTGACAGAGTGAGACCTCATCTCAAAAAAATAAAAATAAATAAAAAAAAATTAGATCAGATATAAACAAAATTGAGGCTTAAAAAAATAGGAAAGATCAATAAAACAAACAGCTGGTTTAAAAAATAAAATTAACAAACTATTAACTAGATTAGCTAAGAAAAAAAGAGAGAAGACACAAATAAATAAAATCAGAAAAAAAGATGTTACAATGAAAACCACAGAAATATAAAGGATCATTAGAAACTACTGTGAACAACTATACACCAATACATTTAAAAACCTAGAGGAAATGGACACATTTTTAGACACATGCAACCTACCAAGATTGAACCAAGAAGAAACAGAAAACTGGAATAGACTGATAACAAATGTCAATACTGAATTAGTAATAAAAAGCCTTCCAACAAAGAAAAGTCCAAGACCAGATGGCTTCTCTGCTGAAAACTGCTAAATACTTAAAGAAGAGTTAATACCAACTATTCTCAAATTATTCTGCAAATTTAAAGCAGTTGCAATTCTTTCTAATTCATCCTATGAGACCAACATGACCTTGATACCAAAACCAGACCAGGACACAACAACAGCAGCAGCAACAACAACAAAACTACAGGCCAATATCCCTGATGAACATAAATGCAAAAATTCTCAACAAAATATTAGCAAACTGAATCCAAAAACACATCAAAAAACAAAAAACAAACAAACAATAAAACACCAAAATCAAGTGGAATTTATCCAGGAATACAAGGATGGCTCAATGTACAGAAATCAATAACCATATATATCACATGAATAGAATAAAGACAAAATTCATATGATTATTTTAATAGCCACAGAAAATTTTCTGATAAAATTCAATAACCATTCATGATAAAAACTCTTAATAAATTGGGTATAGAAGGAAAATACCTTAACATAATAAAGGCCACATATATGACAAACCAAAGCTAACATCTTACCGAACAAAAACAAGACAAGGAGGCCAACACTTACCACTTGTGCAACATAGTACTAGAAGTCTTAGAGCAATTAAGCAAGAGACAGAAAGAAAGGGAATCCAAATTGGAAAGGAGGTAATGAAAATTTCCCTGCTTGCAGATGTCATGTTCTTACATATTGAAAAACCTAAAGACTCTACCAAAAAACTCTTAGAACCGATAAATTCATAGAATTGCAGAATACAAAATTAATATACAAAAGTCAGTAGTGTTTCTATACATGAACAATGAACTGGCTGAAAAAGAATTCCAGAAGGCAATCTCATTTACAGTAGCTACAAAAAATACCTACGAACAAACTTAAGTAAATGAAATATCTCTATGAGGAAAATCACAAAACATGAATCAAAGAAATTAAAGAGGATACAACAAATGGAAAGACATGCCATGCTCATGGATCAGAGTAATTAATATTGTTAAATTGACAACACAACCCAGAGCAATCTACAGATTCAATGCAACCCCTATTAAAATATTAAAGACATTCTTCACAGAAATAAAAAAACTACTCTAAATTTGTGTGAAATTATGAAAGACCCGCATTAGCCAAAGCAATCCTGAGAAAAAAGAACAAAACTAGAGGTATCATATTATCGGACCCACTACAAAGCTGTAGTAACCAAAACAGCATGGTACTAAGCATAAAGTCAGACACATAGACCAATGGAACAGAATACAGAACCCAGAAATTAATCCACTTATGTGTAGTCAACTGATTTTTGACAAAGAAGCCAAGAACATTCATTGAACAAAGAACAGTTTTGTCAATAAACAGTTCTGAGAAAACTGGGTATCCATATACAGAAAAATAAACCAGATTCCCACCTCTCATGCCCCAAAAAATCAACTAAAAGTGGATCAAAAATCTAAATGTAAGACCCCAAATAACAAAACTGCTGGAAGAAAACATGGGCAAAATGCATCAGGACATTGATCTGGGAAATGATTTTATAAGACCTCAAAAGCACAGACAAAAAAGCAAAAATAAATAAATGGGATTAAATCAAACTATAAAGTTTCTGCATAGTACAGAAAACAATCAAGAGAGTGAAATGAACACCTACAGAAAGTGAGAAAATATTTGTAAACTACTCGTCTGAGAATTAATATTAAGAACATATAAGAAACTCAAACATCTCAATAGCAAAAATATATAATACATAAATAATAAGTAAACAAGTTGAGTAAAAATGGACAAATGATCTGAACAGACATTTCTCAAAAGAAGACATATAAATGGTAAAGAAATATATATAAAAAATGCTCAATATCATTAATTATCAGGGAAATTCAAATCAATACCAAAATAAGGTATCATCTGACCCCAGTTAGGATTGCTATTATAAAAAAGACAAAAGGTAACAAGTGCTAGTGAGGGTATGAAGAAATGAGAATTCTTATTCACTAACAGTAGTTGTAAACTAATACAACTACTATGGAGAACAGTATGGAGGTTCCTTGAAAAACTACAAATAAAGCTACCATATGATCCAGAAATTCCACTACTGGAAATTTATCCAAAGGAAAGGGAATAATCATATCAAAGAGACACTTGCACCTTCATATTTATTGCAGTACTATTCACAATAACCAAGATACGGAATCAACCTAGGTGTCCAATAATAAATGAATGAATAAAGAAAATGTGGTATACATACACAATTGACTTTTATTTGGCCCCTAAAAAAGGAATGAGACCTTGCCATTTGTGGCAGCAAAGATGAAACTGGAGGACATTTTGTTAGGTGAAAAAGCCAGAAACAGAACGTTAAATATTCCACATTCTCACTCATATGTGGAAGCTAAAAAAAGTTGATTTCATTGAATTAAAAAGTAGGATAAAGGATAGAGGCCTGGAAAGTGTAGAAGGAAAGGAGGGATAGAGAAAGTTTGTTAAAGGATACAAAATTATAGCTAGAGAGGAGAAATAAATTCTAGTGTTCTATACCACTGTAGGATGATTATAGTTAATGCCAATAGACAGTTTCAAATAGCTAGAAAGAGGATATCAAACATTTCCAACACAAAGAAATCATAGATGTTTTTGATATGATAGATATGATATTTACTCTGATCTGATCACTATATGTTATATGTATTAAAGCATCATGGCATACTCCATGAATATGTACAATTATTATTTGCCTATTTAGAAAATAAAATAAAATAATTAAAGTAAAGCTGGGAAAAAACTTTAAAAATAAAAAAGTTTAAAGCAGCCAAAGAGAAAAGACAAACTAGTTATATACTTACAGCAAGTATTTCAACAGCAAGAATAGAGGCCAGAGAACATGAAAACAATACATTTTAAGTATAAGGAAACATGTCAACCTAGACTTCTTTCTAAAAGTAAAAAAAATTAATTGTGGTAAAATACACATGACATAGACTTGCCATTTTGGCCATTTTTAAGTGTATAGTTCAGTAGTGTTAAGTATATTTACATCGATGTAAAACCAATCTCCAGAACTGTCTTATTTTGCAAAACTGAAATCATGAGCCTGTTAAACAACTTTCCATTTCCCAATCCCTCCAGTCCCAGGAAATCACTATAATACTTCCAGTACCTTTGAATTTGATCACTCTACATACCTCATATAAGTGGAATCATATGATAGTTGCTTTTTTGTGACTAGCTTCTTTCATTTAGGATAATGCCCTCAAGGTTCAGTCATGTTGAGCATGTGTTAGAATTTTATTACTTTTTAAGACTGAGTAATATTCAATTTTATGTATATGTCATATTTTATTTGTCTATTCATTTATTGATGGATTGGGTTACTTCTAACTCTTGGCTACTCTAAATAATGCTGCTATGAACATAGGTGCACAAATTTTTTTTTGAGAAACTGCTTTCAATTTTTTTGATATGTAGCCAGAACTAGGATTGTTGAATATATGGTAATTCCATTTTTAATTATTTGAAGCATCTCCTTCTGTTTTCCTAAGCAGCTGCACCATTTTACATTTCTACTAGCAATGGACAAGTTTCCAATTTTTAGACATCCTCACTAACCCATGCTATATTCTGTGCTTTTTTAATTTTTATTTTTTAAGAGTAGGCACTTCATGGAAATAAAAAAAATAATCTTAAAATATACATGGAACCAAAAAAGATCCCACATAGCCAAAGCAATACTAAGCAAAACAAAAACAAACAAACAAAAAAGCCCAAAACAAAACCAAATCTGGAGGCACCACATTACCCAACTTCAAACTATAATACAAGGTTATAGTTGCCCAAACAGCATGGTACTGTATAAAAATATCCCTTCCTGACACCTTATACCAAAATTAACTCCAGATGGACTAAAGACTTAAACATAAGACCTAACACCATAAAAACCCTAGAAGAAAATCTGGGCAAAACCATTCAGGACATAGGCATAGGCAAGGACTTCATGATCAAAACACCAAAAGCATTGGCAACAAAAGTCAAAATATGCAAATGGGACCTAATCAAACTCCACAGCTTCTTCACAGCGAAAGAAACAGTCATTAGAGTGAATCGGCAACCAACAGAATGGGAAAATTTTTTGCTATCTACCCATCTGACAAAGGGCTAATATCCAGAATCTACAAAGAACTAAAACAGATTTATAAGAAAAAAACAAGCCCATTCAAAAGTAGGTGAAGTATATGAACAGATACTTTACAAAAGAAGACATATATGAGGCCAACAAACATATGAAAAAATGCTCATCATCACTGGTCATTAGAGAAATGCAACAAAACTACATTGAGATACCATCTCCTGCCAATTGGAATGGTGATCATTAAATAATCTGGAGACAACAGATGCTGGAGAGGATGTGGAAAAACAGGAATGCTTTTACACTGTGGGTGAGGGTGCAAATTAGTTCAACCATTGTGGAAGACAGTGTGGCAATTCCTCAAAGACCTAGAAATAGAAATTCCATTTGACCCAGCAATCCCATTACTAGGTGTATATCCAAAGGATTATAAATCATTCTACTATAAGGACACATGCACACGAATGTTCATTGCAGCACTGTTTACAAAAGCAAAGACTTGTGCCCATCGATGACAGGCTGGACAGGGAAAATGTGGCACATTATACACCGTGGAATACTATGCAGCCATAAAAAACGATGAGTTCGTGTCCTTTGTAGGGACATGGATGAACCTGGAAACCATCATTCTCAGCAAACTGACACAAGAACAGAAAATCCAACACTGAATGTTCTCACTTATAGGTGGGTGTTGAACAATGAGAACACATGGACACAGGGAATGGAGCATCACACCTGTGGTCTGTTGGGTGGAAATAGGGGAGGGACAGTGTGGGGTGGGGAGTTGGGGAGAGATAGCATGGGGAGAAATGCCAGATATAGGTGATGGGAAGGAAGGCAGTAAATCACACTGCCACGTGTGCACCTATGCAACAATCTTGCATGTTCTTCACATGTACCCCAAAACCTAAAATGCAATAAAAAAGGCACATAGAACAATGCAACAGAATATAGAATCCAGAAATAAAGCCAAATACATATAGCCAACTGATCTTCGACAAAGCAAACAGAAACATAAAGAGGGGCAAGAGCACCTATTTAACTAATGGTGCTGAGATAACTGGCAAGTCGAATGTAGGAGAATGAAACTGGATCCTCATCTCTCACCTTACACAAAAATCACTCAAGACGTATCAAAGACTTAAATCTAAGACCTGAAACCGTAAAAATTCTAGAAGATAACATCGGTAAAACTCTTCCAGACATTGGCTTAGGCAAAGAGTTTATGACCAAGAACCCAAAAGCAGATGCAACAAAACCAAAAATAAATAGAAGGGAACTTATTAAACTAAAAGGCTTTTGCACAGAAAAAAAAATCAGCAGAATAAACAGACAATCCACAGAATGGCAGAAAATGTTTACAAACTATGCATCTGACAAAGGACTAGTATCCAGAATCTACAAAAATCTCAAACAAATCTCCAAGAAAAAACAAATAATACCACCAAAAATGGGCAAAGGACTGAATAGACAGTTTTCAGAAGAAGATATACAAATGGCCAACAAACATGCAAAAAAATTCTCAACATCACTAGTTATCAGGAAAATGCAAATTAAAACCGCAGTATAATACCACCTCACTCCTACAAGAATGGCCATAATCAAAAAATAAAAAGATAAGATGTTGGTGTGGATGTGGTGAAAAGATAACACTTTTCCACTGTTGGTGGGAATGCAAACTAGTACAACCACTATGGAAAACAGTGTGGAGATTCCTTAAAGAGCTAAAAGTAGAGCTATCATTTAACCAGGCAATCCCACTGCTGGGTATCTACTCTAGGAAAATAAGTCATTATATGAAAAAAACCCCCACATGTTCATAGCAGCACAACTTGTACATGCACACACATGTTTATAGTAACACAATTTGTGATTGTAAAAATATGGAACCAGCCTAAAATGCCTATTGACCAATGAGTGAATAAAGAAAATGTGGTATATATACGCCATGGAATACTACTTAGTCATAAAAAGGAATGAAATAATAGCATTTGCAGCAACATGGATGAAGTTGAAGATCATTATTTTAAGTGAAGTAACTGAGGAAATGAAAACTAAATGTTCTCACTTATAAGTGGGAGCTAAGCTATGGGGAGGCAAAGGCATAAGAATGATACAATGGACTTCGGGGACATGGTGGGAAGAGTGGGAGAGGGATGAGGGATAAAAGAGTACCCACTGGGTACAGTGTACACTGCTCAGGTGATGGGTACACCAAAATCTCAGTAATTATCACTAACTAATTTATTCATGTAGCCAAAACCACCTGTTCCTGAAAACCTATTGAAAAAAAAAAAAAAAAAACCTCAAAAAAAAAAAAAAAAAGAGTAGCCATCTGAGGGTATGTGGTGATATTTCATTGTGATTTTGATTTGCATTTCTCTAATGCAAATATTGAATTTGTAATTAGAATTAGTAATATTGAACACATTTTCATGTTCTTATTGCCCATTTGTGTATCTTCTTTGGAGAAATATCTATTTAAATTGTTTGCCTATTTTAAAATCAGGCTACTTTTTTCTTATTGTTGTTGAATTGTAGAAGTTCTTTATATATTTTGAATATTTTAAAATAATTTTTATTTATTTTTACTTTTCTTCTTTTAACAGGCCCCAAAACACTTCTAAATTCTGAATATTAACATTGCATTGTATGTATAATTTGAAAATATTTTTTGCATTCCAGAGGTTGCCTGTTTACTACCTTGATTGTATACTTTGATGCATAGAGTCTTTCATTTTGATATAGTCCAATTTGTCAATTTTTGTTTTCATTGCCTTTGTTGCTTGAGCTTTTGGTGTCATACCCAAGAAATTACTGCCAGATCCACTGCCATAAAGCATTTCTCCTGTGTTTTCTTTCAAAAGTTTTACAGTTTTAGCCATGCCTGGCTAATTTTTGTACTTTTAGTAGAGATGAGGTTTCACCGTATTGGTCAGGCTGGTCTTGAACTCCTGACCTCCAGTGATCCACCCACCTCTGCCTCACAATGTGCTGGGGTTACAGGCATGAGCCACTATGCTTGGCCAACCTATTTTCTTTATTAATTACCCAGCTTCAGCTATTTCTTTATAGCAAGAATGGTCTTACACCGGTTTCTATCTCTTTGTTGAACTTTTCTTTTTGCTCACATATTGTTTTTCTGATTTCATTTAGTTCTCTTGGAGCTCACTGAGCTTCTTTGAGACAATTATTTTGAATTCTGTGTCAGGAAATTCATAGATCTCCATTTCTTTAGCGTCAGTTACTTTTTATTTATTTGGTGGCATCATATTTGCCTGATTATTTGTGATCTTTGCGGCTTTGCATTAGTGTCTACACATTTGAAGGAATAGGCACCTTTTCTATTATTTACAGACTGGCATTGGCAGGAAGGGCCCTTTACTAATCATCCATCTAGAGATTCTGAGCAAACCACCTGGATGGATCCATGGACAGACTTCCTTCTGGAGTTCTTGGGCATGGTGCCTGGATCAACAGGTGAAAGTGCATATTGCCTGGGCACACAGAGACTGGCCTGGTGCTTGGTCCAGGGGAGCCATTCTGGAACCTGTGTCTATGGAATCTAAACCTGGAGCCTAGGACTGTGGGGGCAGGCCTAGAGTCCATGTTTACGTATGTCAGCTTGAAGCCTGGGTTCATGGGGGCCAACTTGGCACTGGGATGACCATTAACCCTGAGTCTACAGGGGCCAGACTGGTACTGTGGTCCACTGGGGCAAACCTTGTTCTGAGATCTGTGGGAGTTGGCCTGGACCCTGTGGCCACGGGGGTAGATGTGGAACCTGGGTTTATAGGAACTGGGTTGGCACCAGGGTTCACTGGGGTTGGCTTAGCATTGGGGTGTGTGGAAAAGTTCAGTGTCCATTTTACTCTCCCTCTCCTGTGTGGAAGGTGTCTCTCCATACCGTACTGCTTAGGCTGATGTTGGGAAGAGAGGTGACGTGGGTAATGTATAACTGTCCTTCTTACCATATTCAGTGTGTCATTTCTTATTTCTATCCTCCACCAAAATGCTGTAATCTCTCACCTTGATTCCTTAACCCTTGTAAAGGTATTTTCATGTATGAGTAGTTGTTCAAATTCGTGTTTCTGCAAAAGCATGAGTACTGGAAATTTCCATTCTAGACTCTTGCTGACATCATCCCATTTATAGTGACTTTAAAGCTATGCACAATAATACTCTATGTTGGTTATAGTTGCATGCCTACATAGTAAAGTAAAATATACATTTGCATAATAACTTTTGAACTTTTTTTTTCTTTGAGACACAGTCTTGCTCTGTCGCCCAGGCTGGAGTGCAGTGGTGTGATCTCAGCTCACTTCAATTTCTGCCTCCTGGGTTCAAGCACCTCACCCTTCCAAGAAGCTGTGATTACAAGCATGCACCACCACACCTGGCTAATTTTTGTATTTTTAGTAGAGATGGGGTTTCACCATGTCAGCCAGGATGGTCTTGAACTTCTGGCCTCAAGAAATCTGCCCTTCTCAGTCTGCTAAAGTGCTAGGATTACAGGCGTGAGCCAGTTCACTAGGCAAGATAGTGGTTACTTTTCATACGAAGGAAGAGGAGAGAAATAATGTCTCCATAGCATCTTCTTTCTTTCTTTCTTTTTCTTTTTTTTCTGTTTTAAATCAAAATCTTCTTCTTCTTCTTTATTTTATTGTATTTTAAGTTCTGGGGTAAACGTGCAGATCTTGCAGGATTGTTGCATAGGTACAAACAGGCCATGTTGATTTGCTGCCTCCATCCTCCCGTCACCTACATCATGTATTTCTCCATTTTTATCCCTCCCCAACTTCCTCACCCACTGCTGTTCCTCCCCTACCCCCCCAACAGTCCCCAGTGTGTGATGTTCCCCTCCCTGTGTCCATGTGTTCTCATTGTTCAACACCCACCTATGAGTGAGAACGTGCAGTGTTTGGTTTTCTGTTCTTGTGTCAGTTTGCTGAGAATGATAGTTTCCAGATTCATCCATGTCCCTGCAAAGGACATGAACTCAACCTTTTTTATGGCTGCATAGTATTCCATGGTGTATATGTGCTATGTTTTTTTTAGCCAGTCTATCATTGATGGGCATTTGGGTTGGTTCTCAGTCTTTGCTATTATAAACAGTGCTGCAATGAACATTCATGTGCATGTGTCTTTATAATAGAATGATTTATAATCCTCTGGGTATATACCCAGTAATGGGATTGCTGGGTCAAATGGAATTTCATTTCTAGGTCCTTGAGGAATTGCTGCACTGTCTTCCACAATGGCTGAATTAATTTACACTCCCACCAACAATGTAAAAGTGTTCCTATTTC
>NW_022437030.1:1934417-1942172 GCF_009761245.1 Sapajus apella
CCAGTTTTCCCAACACCTTTTATTAAACAGGGAATCCTTTCCCCATTGCTTGTTTTTGTCTGGTTTGTCAAAGATCAGATGGTTGTAGATGTGTGGCATTACTTCTGAGGTTTCTGTTCTGTTCCATTGGTCTATATCGCGGTTTTGGTACCAGTATCATGCTGTTTTGATTATTGCAGCCTTGTAGTATTGTTTGAAGTCAGGTGCGTGATGTCTCCAGCTTTCTTCTTTTTGCTTAGGATTGTCTTGGCTATGTGGGCTCTCTTTTGGTTCCACATGAAGTTTAAGGTGGTTTTTTCCAGTTCTGTGAAGAGGGTCAATGGTAGCTTGATAGAGATAGTATTAAATCTATAAATTACTTTGGGCAGTATGGCCATTTTCATGATATTGATTCTTCCTAACCATGAGCATGGAATGTTTTTCCATCTGTTTGTGTCCTGTCTTATTTCCTTGAGCAGTGGTTTGTAGTTCTCCTTGAAGAGGTCCTTCACTTCCTTTGTTAGTTTTATTCCTAGGTATTTTATTCTCTTTCTAGGAATTGTGAATGTGTGTTCCCTCATGATTTGCCTCTCTGTTTGTCTGCTATTAGTGTATAGGAATGCTTGTGGTTTCCGCACATTGATTTTGTATCCTGAGACTTTGCTGAAGTTGCTTATCAGCTTAAAGAGATTTTGGGCTGAGACAATGAGGTCTTCTATTATACAATCGTGTTGTCTGCAAATAGAGACAATTTGACTTCCTCTTTTCCTAATTGAATACCCTTTATTTCTTTTTCTTGCGTGATTGCTCTGGCTAGAACTTTCAATACTATATTGAATAGGAATGGTGAGAGGGGGCATCTTTGTCTAGTATGAGTTTTCAAAGGGAATGCCTCCAGTTTTTGCCCATTCAGTATGATATTGGCTGTGTGTTTGTTGTCAATAACTTTTATTATTTTGAGATACGTTCCACCGATAGCTAGTTTATTGAGAGTTTTAGCTTAAAGGGATGTTGAATTTTGTCAAAGGCCTTCTGTGCATCTGTTGAGATAATCATGTGGTTTTTGTCTTTGGTTCTGTTATGTGATGGATTACATTTATAGATTTGCATATATTGAACCAGCCTTGCATTCCTGGGATGAAGCCTACTTGATCATGATGGATAAGCTTTTTGATGTGCTATTGCATTTGGTTTGCTAGAATTTTATTGAAGATTTTTGCATCAATGTTCATCGCTGATATTGGCCTGGAGTTTTTTTTTTTTTTTTTGTAGTTGTGTCTCTGCCAGGTTTTGGTATCAGGATGATGTTGGTCTCCTAAAATGAGTTAGGGAGGATTCCCTTTTTTTGTATTGCTTGGAATAGTTTCAGAAGGAATGTTACCAGAGCCTCTTCATACATCTGGTAGAATTTGGTTGTGAACCTGCCTGGGCCTGCACTTTTTTTGATTGGTTGGCTATTAATTGCTGCCTCAACTTCAGACTTTGTTATTGGTCTGTTCAGGGATTCAACTTCTTCCTAGTTTAGTCTTGGGTGTAAATCTCCAGGAATTTATCCATTTCTTCCAGATTACTGGTTTATGTGCATAGAGTTATTTGTAGTAATCTGTGTTGGTAGTTTGTAATTCTGTGGCTTTGTTGGTGATATCCCCTTTATCATTTTTTCTTCCATCTATTTGACTCCTCTCTTTTCTTTATTGTTAGTCTGGCTATCAGCCTATCTGTTTTGTTGATCTTTTCAGAAAAACAGTTCCTGGATTTATTGATTTTTTGAAGGGTTTTTTTTTTTGGTTTATATCTCCTTCTGTTCTGCTCTGATCTTAGTTATTTCTTGTCTTCTGTAGCTTTTGAACTTTTTGATCTTGCTCCTCTAGCTCTTTCAATTTTGACAATAGGGTGTCGATTTTAGATCTTTTCTTGCTTCTCTTGTGGGCATTTATTGCAATAAATTTTCCTCTAGACATTGCTTTAAATGTGTCCCAGAGATTCTAGTACATTGTGTCTTCATTTTCATTGGTTTTGAAGAACGTCTTTATTTCTGCCTTCATTTCATTGTTTATCCAGTCATCATTCATGAGCAAGTTTTTCAGTGTCCATGGAGTTGTGCAGTTTTGAGCGAGTTTCTGAATCCTGAGTTCTAATTTGATTGCACTGTGGTCCGAGAGACTGTTTGTTATTATTTCCATTCTTTTCATTTGCTGAAGAGTGTTTTACTTCCAATTATGTGGTCAATTTGAGATAAGTGTGATGTGGTGGTGAAAAGAATGTATATTCTGTGGATTTGGGGTGGAGATTTCTGTAGATGTCTATTAGGTTCACTTGGTCCAGATCTGCATTCATGTCCTGGATATCCATGTTGATTTTCTATCTTGTTGATCTGTCTAATATTGACAGTGGAGTGTTAAAGTCTCCCACTGTTATTGTGTGGGAGTCTAAGTCTCTTGGTAGATCGTTAAGAACTTGCTTTATGTATGTGGGTGCTCCTGTATTGGGTGCCTATACATTTAGGATTGTTAGCTCTTCTTGCTGCATTGATCCTTTCACCATTATGTAGTGCCCTTCTTTGTCTCTTTTGATCTTTGTTGGTTTAAAGTCGGTTTTATCAGAGACTAGGATTGCAACTCCTGCTTTTTTTGCTCTCCAATTGCTTGGCAAATCTTCTTCCATCCCATTATTTTGAGTCTATGTGTGTCTTTGCATGTGAGGTGGGTCTCCTGAATACAGCACACCAGTGGCTCTTGAGTTATTATTCAGTTTGCCAGTCTGTGCCTTTTGATTGGAGCATTTAGGCATTTGCATTTAATGTTAATATTGTTATGTGTGAATTTGATCCTGCCATTTTGTTACTGGCTGGTTGTTTGCTCATTAGTTGATGCAGTTTCTTCATTGTGTCATTAGTCTTTATCATTTGTTACATTTTTGGAGTAGCTGATACTGGTTGTTCCTTTCCATGTTTAGTGCTTCCTTCAGGAGCTCTTATAAGGCAGACCTGGTGGTGATGAAGACTCTCAGCAGTTAGTTTTCTGTAAAGGTTTTATTTCTCCTTCACTTATGAAGCATAGTTTGGCTGGATATGAAATTCTAGGTTGAAAGTTTTTCCCTTTAAGGTTGTTGAATATTGGCCCCCACTCTTTTCTGGCTTGTAGGGTTTCTGCCAAGAGATCCACTGTGAGTCTGATGGGCTTCCCTTTGTGGGAGACCCAATCTTTCTTTCTGGCCTCCCTTAGCATATTTTTTCTTCATTTCAACCCTATTGAATCTGACGATTATATGCTTTGGAGTTGCTCTTTTTGAGGAACATTTTTGTGGTGTTCTCTGTGTTTCCTGGATTTGAATGTTGGCCTGGCTTGCTAGGTTGGGTAAGTTCTATTGGATAACGTCCTGAAGAGTGTTTTCCAGCTTCGATTCATTCTTTCCATCGCATTCTGGTACACCAATCAAGCATAGTTTAGGTCTTCTCACATACTCTCATGTTTCTCGGAGGCTTTGTTTATTTCTTTTCACTCTTTCTTCTCTAATCTTGCCTTCTCATTTTATTTCATTGAGTTGATCTTCAATCTCTGATATTCTTTCTTCTGCTTGATCGATTTGGCTATTGAAACTTGTGTATGCTTTGTGAAGTTCTCATGCTGTGTTTTTCAGCTCCATCAAGTCGTTTATTTTCTTCTCTATGCTGGTCATTCTAGTTAGCATTTCATCTAACCTTTTTTCAGATTTTTAGTTTCTTTGCATTGGGTTAGAACCTGCTCCTTTAGCTCAGAGAAGTTTGTTATTATGCACTTTTGAAGTCTGCTTCTGTCAATTCGTCAAACTCATTCTCCATCCTGTCATTTTCCCTTGCTGGTGAGGAGCTGTGAGCCCTTAGAGGAGGAGAGGTATTCTGGTCTTTGATGATTTCATCTTTTTGCACTGGTTTCTTCCCATCTTCATGGATTTATCTACCTTCGATCTTTGAAGTTGGTGATTTCAGATGGTATCTCTGAATGGACATCCTTTCTGTCAAGGTTGAAGCTGTTCCTTTTGTTTTTTAATTTTCCTTCTAACAGTCAGGACCCTCTGCTGTAGGACTGCTGGAGGTCCACTCCAGACCTTGCTTGCCTGGGAATCCCCTGCAGGGGCTGGAGAACAGCAAGGATTGCTGCCTGATCCTTCCTCTGGTAGCTTTGTCCCAGAAGGGTACCTGCCAGGTGTCAGTCTGAGCTCTACTGTATGAGGCATCTTTTTTGGTTATACAGGGGTCAGGGAGCCACTTGAGGAGGCAGTGTGTCCCTTGTCTGCCTGCAGACATGCTGCTGGGCTGCGACGGGCTCAGTCCAACTTCTGTGTAAGCTTTCTCTGGCTTTTGTTTACACAGGTGAGATTAGAACCGCCTCAGCCATGGTGGACACCCTTTCCCCTACTGAGCTTGATAGTCTGTGGTCAACATTGAACTGACATGCTGGCTGCAAAACTCTCAAGTGAGAGGTCTTCAGTTTGCTGGTCTTTGTGGGGTGGGACCCACCAAGCTGTATCACCTGTCTTCCTGCTTTCACCTCCCCCTCTTTCTGGAGAGTTGGAAGCTCCTGTACCCTCAGAGCTAGTAAAAATGTCTGCTCAGGTCTGTGCTGACAACCCACAGCACTGGCCAGAGCTGCCGCTCAGATCCATGCTGGTAACTCATGGTGCTTTTCAGCCCAGCAGGGATCTCCTGGTCTGTGGGTTGCAAAGGCCATGGAAGAAATGCAGTATCTGAACCGGAGTGCCAAGGGGAGAAGTCCCCTACCCTCCAGCCAGTTAGCATCTTATTTATTTAGCTAGGTACATCGTGTGTATTAAGTTATTTTTTATTCATTTCCAAGTTTGAGATAATTATCATTACCCTAATAAAAGGTAAATATGAATGAACTTTATTGATTCAGAAAAGAATCTATAGGACAGAGAGCAAGCCCAATAAGTAGAAGAAAATAAGTAGCAATAAGTAGCAGGGACAAAAAAAAATTAAGAGTATGAAATAAAATGAAAGTTTAGGTTTTTAAGAAGCTTAATAAAACAGACAAACAACTGGCAAACTTGATCAAGATAAAAATGGAGTGTATATAAATAAAAAGGGGAATGACTACTGATCCATTAGTCATGGGTGAAAAAGTCGTAAGAGAAAACACTGTGAACAACTTTATGCCAATGCATCTGAAAACACACAAAATTTGACTGTGTTTAGAAATGGACTCAAGATAAAACAGAAAATTTTAATAGACTTTTAGAGAAGACCAAAGTATAAAATCTACTAATTCAACATTATTTTTAGGTTAATTGGATTTACAGATGCGTTTTGTCATATTTTAAGAAACATCTGATTCCTCACTGGACACGGTAGCTCACGCCTTTAATGCCAACACTTCGGGAGACCTAGGCAGCCCAACCACTTGAGGTTAGGAGCTTGAGACCAGCCTAATCAACATGGTGAAATTCCATTTCTACTAAACATACAAAAAATTAACTGGGTGTGGTGGTGTTCACCTGTAGTCCCAGCTTGGGTGAGGCACAAGAATTGCCTTAACCCACGAGGTTCAATTGCTTGAATCCAGGAAGTTGCAGTGAGCCAAGATCACACTACTGCACTCCAGCCTGGGTGACAGCTCTCTCTCAAAAACAAAACAAAACAAAACAAAACAAAACAAAACAAAACAAAACAAAACAAAACAAAACAAAACGACAAAAACAAAAACAAAAAAGCAAAATAACAACAAAAAAACCCATCCAAAAGCATCTGAACCCAATTATATATAAATTGTCCAATATAATAATAAGGATAAAAATCTGTCTACATTTTCTTATAATATTGATACATTCCTGAATGGAATTAAAAATGTTATAGTGTGTTAATAGCTAAAAGGTAACTACAAATTATGTTATTTATGTTTATTTAGAAATTCAAAATAACCTGTTAGCAAAGCAATGTGAATCAAGCAATAAATAAATAAAATAATGTATCATGACAAGTAGACTTTATTTCAGGAATATAAGAAAGATTTAACACTATAAAGGCTTTAGTTTATCACATTGACAAAGTAAAAGAGAAAAGTATAATAATTATCCCAACAGGTGGAGAAAAATTATATAATAAAAATCCAATCCATTGCTGTAGACTGAATTGTGTCCCTTTAAAATTAGCATTTTAGGCCCTAACACCCAATATGATGATTATTGATCATGGAGTCTTTGGGAAGTAGTTATGGTTGACTAGATCATGAGGGTGGGGACTTTGTGATGGGATTAGTGACCCTACTAAAGGAAGAGTGCTCTCTCTCTCTTTCTCTCTCTTCCCTGTGAGGATGCATCAAAAAGGCAGCCATTTACTAGCCAGGAGGAGAGACGTCCCCAGAAACTGCATGAGTTGGCACTTGAACTGGAACTTGTAGCTTTCAGAACTGTGAGAAAATAAATTTCTGTTGTTTAAACTACTCAGTCTACAATTTTTTTTTTGTTATGGTAGTCCAAGATGACTAACACACCTATCCATAATAAAAATTTATACAAAACTAAAAATATGAGAATATATTCTGAAACTGATAGCATCTTATAAAAGGCTACTGCAAATATAATTCATAATAAAAATTTTAAAAATATTTCTATACAATTCAGAGACAATGTTTTAATTGAAGGTATAGTCATTGTAATAAAAACACACAAAAATATAAGGAATTAAAGAGAAGTAACAGAGCCTTTACAATTCTCAAGTTATATAATATCCGATAGCACTTTACAAGTTATATAAAATCTAATAAATAGAAAATCAAATAGCATCTCGATTAAAATTATTACCAGTAATAGGAAAGTTCAACAAGTTTACTGGTTCTTAGATAAATATACAAAAAATCAATTACATTTCTAGGTACCAACAACAATGACAAAATGTAGATTTAAAAAATGTATCATTTTGACAAATGCATGGAGTTGTATAACCATCACCATCACTCCCCAAATTTCCCTTGTAATCTGCAGTCAATCCCCTATCCTCGTCCTTAACCTCTCACACCACTGATACAGTTTCTACAGTTTTTTTCTCCCCAGAACCTCAAGTAAAGGGAATGATAGAGTTTATTTAGTCTTTGCCGCTTGATTTTTTCATTTTGAATATATGTTTTTCCACATATTAACGTCTTGTTACTTTTTATTCCTGAGTGGTATCCTATTGTGCAGTATACCACTGTTTGTTTTTTTTTTAATCTGACTGCCAGTTTATAGACATTTGAGTTGTAGTAATTATGAATAAAGCTTCTATGAAAACTGGTGTAGAGTTATTTATATGAATACATGTTTTTATTTCTTTTGGATAAATATCTAAGAGTAAGAATTACAGTGTTATATGGTACCAGTATGTTCATCCATATTAGACGCTGATAATCTATTTTCCAAAATGACTGTACCATTTTGCATTCCCACCAGAAATATATGAGAGTTCCAGTTGCTTCCCATCTTTGCTAGCATTTTGTGCTGTCAGGCTTTTAAGAAGAATTTACTCTTTTTAAAAAAATTTCATTCTTGCCGGGCGCGGTGGCTCAAGCCTGTAATCCCAGCACTTTGGGAGGCCGAGGCGGGTGGATCACGAGGTCAAGAGATCGAGACCATCCTGGTCAGCACGGTGAAACCCCGTCTCTACTAAAAATGCAAAAAATTAGCTGGGATTACAGGCACGCGCCACCATGCCCAGCTAATTTTTTGCATTTTTAGTAGAGACGGGGTTTCACCGTGCTGACCAGGATGGTCTCGATCTCTTGACCTCGTGATCCACCCGCCTCG